>NC_138294.1:85406606-85796606 GCF_965601325.2 Salmo salar | reverse complement strand
TGGGCAGAGGGAGAGAGGCAGCAGCTCCTGGCAACAGGGAAGGTGCCAGGTTACGATGGGTACTATGTGCTTCCTGTGGAGCAGTACCCAGAACTGGCAGACAGCAGCAGCAACATCCAGTTCCTGAGACAGAACGAGATGGGCAAGAGGTAACAGAGCACAGCACAGCCCCTTTGACACTTCATCTCCTAGGGAGAGTAAACACGGGGTTTCCCTGGAAATGCTGCAGGGGCATCTAAGAGGACACAATCTCACAAAACAGATGTCTTGCTGAAGGTAAAAACAGCGCCTGAATTAGTTCAGACAATGATTTAGAAAAGCACCCTTAACTACTAATGATAATGAACTTACTTTTTTAAGAGGGGGAAAAAGGGATTTTGAAAAACTATAAAATCTTTTTACATTCTTTGGGAGGGATTGGTATTGATGCCAATGAGGAAAAAGCTAACTGCTTTCAAACATCTTATCAGACGTACCCAACACAGCACAGACAATGGCAACCCAGTCAAGGCTTTTCTTTCTAATGGCTAAACAACTCTTAAACTGTCTCAGACCGCTGTCTGGAGAACATAGAGCCATCACTTGCCAATACAGTCATAACCATGAACAATGTTTAAGGACGCTCAGTTGTTCTTCATTCAAAGTACATAGTAATATATGGTTTAATTTAACAAAGACAGATATTGAGGATGTGACATGTATGTAGATTTGTATGTTCCCGTGCAGTAGACTTTGAAATAAGACTTTCACTTCTTGTTGACTGCCAAGATCAGTCAGGAAACCCTCTCTCACTTTACTGAGATTTCAAGAAAAATAGAAATGGACTCAAAGGCTGTTTATTTTAATCCGTTTTTTTTCTTGCTTTTTTTGTTTGCACT
Organism: Salmo salar; assembly: GCF_965601325.2. Taxonomy (NCBI): domain Eukaryota; kingdom Metazoa; phylum Chordata; class Actinopteri; order Salmoniformes; family Salmonidae; genus Salmo; species Salmo salar. The sequence goes on along the minus strand of NC_138294.1, from coordinate 85,795,728 downwards.
ATATGACAATCATGATGAATTTGTATTGAGGAAGACATGCATAATAGTCTTATTTTCTTTTTGTAAGATATGAAAGTATTCTCAATGTTTTTTTATTTAAATTTGCAGCCCAAGAAAACAAATATATGTGGTGTATGTCGTGTTTTGATATTGTTTACATTTTTTTTTGTCTTTACAACTGTGAAACCTGTTTCCCTACACATTACCAAGTTAAATGTGTACATTCATTCAGCAACACAGATCCAATTCCTGAAAGTGGTCTAATTTGTACATTTCTCAAAACAAGTGACTTTACTATTGTTCTGTGAAAATCCCTAGAAGAGTGTCTAGTTACTGATCGTATTACATTTGATTGGTCAAACTCAAACCTCCCCTTTCAACACGGGAGCTTTTGTTTCATTTTGTTTTAACCTAGTGGCATCTCTGTAACCACACCAATATCTGTAAAGCGTATATTTTCACTGTGAAGAACCACAGTATGGATGTCAATATGTACATGAATAGGTATCATGAAACATTCTTTACACTAGGGTGAGGATTATGTGGGAAGTTTATCAGAATAAACTTGTTTTTTCATGTTGCATGGACTGTTTTTTCCCCCCCCTCTTTCGGCAAGGAGCTGTGGATCGATGTGCTTCCCTGAGGGCAGTGGTGGACTAACTTCCACTCAGCACTTACACTATTTTTGTCATTAGCCTAAACTTTGAAAATTGCGAATAAATCAAAGCAAATGAATCTGCCAAATGCTGAGTGGCAGGTAAAATTGGCTTCCTTGGTAATGCTGAGGTAAATTAAGATTAAAGGCGGGTATTGTATTATTCCAATTGAGATCATTGGAGGCAAACCACTTCCTGTCAGCTGCAGTGGGTTCTCATGGTTCCCAGGTTATTTTTACAGTTTTAATTATCACCTGCCAGAAGCATCTTTGAACCCTGACCCTGCCGTATAAAGACTGACTGGAGTACCGCAGTGATGTCGAGAACGGTCCGACTCCAAGCTAACAAGCATCTGTAATCATTAACATCTCAATTTGCATATCAGCCTGAGCGCCTCCGTGACAGTAAAATAATCTATAGAACATGGGTCAGGACAGATACTCAGCAGGTCAGAATGTTCTGGACAAGTTGCACCTCCGCAGCTATTTTCACACATGCAGATCAAACCCACTGCTCCCTGTCTAAAGCCTCATCAGTGGCGGTTGGTGCCGTTTAAGATGAGGGAGGAAGATTCTATTTTTTTATGAGCATGGCCTTTTTTCTATTACAGCATATTGGATGACTGTCATTCATATTCCATTCACCCAGTTCAATGTAACAGCGACAGGTTTAGGCTACTATATGATACTCTAATGTTCCCTAAACCCATCATGACATTGCTAAAACCTAGCCTATGAATGAAAGTTTACAATGTAGGTGCACACAGGTTGAGAGAAAGATTTGAGGTGACAGACAGTGACACATGGACAGAGTGACACATTCAATACCACCTTGCACACTCTGGCCTGCATCTAGCTGATCTAGAGTGTAATCATTGGTCCAACAGTTACAAACGAGAGTTTCTATTGGACAAATTCAGGTATGTTTATCCCCTTTTCATTCCGTTTGCTTCCGTTTAAGAAACATTTTTCAACAGAATCGTTGGAATGAATACACACCTTATCACACGCAAACAGCTAATTTTAATAGCCAAATACAAACAGCTCTTTGTATTCCTTCAAGCAATCTACATGGTCTCCTCCTCTCACCTTTTCCCTTCGCTTGTGAAATTCAATTCACAACACATCAGCTGTCTGTGACCAGGCAACAAAACCTTTCCAAGCAAAACCATCTGCTCCACTCAACCTACATTGTTGTCATCATATTAGCTAAAGTAATGTCCTAGTCAACATACCTAATAGAGCTAACATGTTAGTAAACCCACTACAATCATGCAGTACAGTGTAGTCAGTAAGCAGTTTAGCAGTTACACCGGTGGGCCCCAGTTGCAATACATTTGTAAAACTGAAAGCTTAACTTGACTTGGAAGAGTCCCTGTGTTGGATAGTCATAGCCAGCTAGCTAATATAGCATCCCTCTGTTTGAGCCGGGTGTTTGAGTAATTATCTCTTACAGCATTTTCAGGCAGTTAAATGTTGCAAAACATTATTTATAAAAAGCAATCTATTAATATGTTTTTTTTAAACAGTAATTTGTTTACAAGCATGATAGTTGTACTTTTAGATTATGGTTGACGTAGCTTGTTGGCCATTAGCCAATCGCCGTTTCTCAACGAGTTCAAAGCACGTGAATGCATCCAACTGGTATTTACGAATTCACAACTGGTAATTACCACCTTCCCACTTGGTTCCGAATGCAGCATTAAACGCAGGTTGCGACCTGCAAAGTTGCGAGTTCGAAATTCCAGTTGCGACTTTGGTTTTCTAACCTTTTCTAACCAACATTCTTAACTAATCACATTTTTAATATACTAACTTTATACGTTTCTAACTTTCTGACTGAACAGCTTTCGGACAAAAAAAACCCGGCTAGTACCCTCCCCCCTGCTGGCGCAGTGGACAAAAGGTCATGGGTTCTAATCCTGATGATCCTCGTTCTAAAAAAGGTATATATTTCAGTATAATGCACATTTTTATTTTAAGACAAATATTGATGCCTCGAGTCAATGGTGCAACCTGTCAAGGATTTTAGAGGGACGGTTTAAATGGTTTGATAATGCAGATCTGTTTACGATTGTAAGAGATCTAGATACATTATAACGTGTCCCAAAATACCTCCAGAGGTGGTCAAGAAAATATTTTGTATTTATTTTTTATTCAACATTTATTTAACTAGGCAAGTCAGTTAAGAACAAATTGTTATTTACAATGACGGCCTACCAAAAGGCAAAAGGCCTCCTGCGGGGACTGGGGCTGGGATTAAAAATAAAAATATAGAACTAAACACATCACGACAAGAGAGACACCACAACACTACATAAAGAGATCGGATCACAATCAGTTATCGTCTACACTTGTCTAAAGATGTGGGCACGTTCCGAATGTGGACAAGACTAGGACACATGTTAGCACCAGGTATAAACGGGGCTTAGATCTGAACTCACAGAATAATTTTTCAGAAATACATACACTCCCTGGCCCCACACTCAGCCTACATATGAGAGCTTTAAGCCAGTGGGGTGAGGAGCACTGCCCAAAATGAGTTGTGCAAACAGCCACCTGACTAACACAGCTAAAAGACACATATTTACATTATTAATATTAGCTCTCTGTGTACATCCAAGGGCCAGCCGTGCTGCCCTGTTCCGAGCCAATTGCAATTTTCCTAACTCCTTTTCTGTGGCACCTGACCACACAACTGAACAGTAGTCCAGGTGCAACAAAACTAGGGCCTGTAGGACCTGCCTTGTTGATTGTGTTGTTAAGGCAGAGCATCGCTTTATTATAGACAGACTTCTCCCCATCTTAGCTACTACTGCATCAATATGTTTTGACCATGACAGTTTACAATCTAGTGTTACTCCAAGCGGTTTAGTCATCTCAACTTGCTCAATTTCCACATGATTTACTACCAGATTTAGTTGATGAGCTTCCCTGAGACGGTTTCTTACAGTTTGTGCAGAAATTCTTCTGTTGTGCAAACCCACAATTTCATCAGCTGTTCGGGTGGCTGGTCTCAGACGGTCCTGTAGGTGATGAAACAGGATGTGGAGGTCTTGGGCTGGCGTGGTTACATGTGGTCTGCGGTGAGGCCAAATTCTCTAAAACAATGTTGGTGGTTTATGGTAGAGAAATTAACATTCAATTCCCTGGCAACAGCTCTGATGGACATTCCTGCAGTCAGCATACAAATTGCACACTCCCTCAAAACTTGAGACATCGGTGGCATTGTGTTGTGTGACAAAACCGCACATTTTTGAGTGGCCTTTTATTGTCCCCAGCACAAGGTGCACCTGTGTAATGATCATGCTGTTTAATCAGCTTCTTGATATGCCACACCTGTCAGGTGGATGGATTATCTTGACAAATGACAAATGCTCACTAACAGGGATGTAAAGAAATTGGTGCACAAAATTTGAGAGAAATAAGCTTTATTGTGCGTATGGACATTTTCGGGGATATTTTATTTCAGCTTGTGAAACATGGGACCAACACTTTCCATGTTGCGTTTATATTTTTGTTCAGTATATCTTAACATTGTAATGATAATCAGAGAACAGGTCAAGGTCTGAATTGAATTATGTGCAATACTTTCCACTTCCACAGACACAGTTAATAAGGAGATGTGTGTGGGTCATATGGCCAAGAGCCCTTTCTGTGGCTGACAAGTCCCACCCATATCAAAAACTATTATATTATTTGTTTTGACATTTGTTTCAGAAAAGTTAAACTATAGTTTTAAGCAGCTGCAGCACCAAAGTTATATTTTAACTTTCCTTAGTTTAATTTAGACACAACTGTATAAATTCAACATTGAAGTGTAAATAAATCAAGCAGATCATTTCAAATCTTCCCTTTGCACAGTTAAAGATATCTATAATGTGTCTGGGTGAATAATTGCAGTATTACCTCGGGTTGAATCGACTTATCTGTAATGCGATTTTTTTCTGTATTTTTGCATCAACAAAGCCTTTTTCTTGATTTACTTTGTATAAAAACCCATTGAGTGTTGCTTGTAGGCACGCTCCTCCGTTTCCACAGGCAGCAAAGGAAAACTTGATGATGGGTGCGTTGATGTCGTCGAGACAGCTGAGACGGTCTGCCGACTTGTGGTGCTTTCATAGAGATAGATAGAGGACTTACAGTGGCTTGCGAAAGTATTCACCCCCTTGGCATTTTTCCTATTTTGTTGCCTTACAACCTAAAATGAAACTAGATTTTGGGGGGGTTGTATCATTTGATTTACACAACATGCCTACCACTTTGAAGATGCAAAATATTTTTTATTGTGAAACAAACAAGAAATAAAACTAAAAAACTGAAAACTTGAGTGTGCATAACTATTCACCACCGCAAAGGCAATACTTTGTAGAGCCACCTTTTGCAGCAATAACAGCTGCAAGTCTCTTGGGGTATGTCTCTATAAGCTTGGCACATCAAGCCACTGGGATTTTTGCCCATTCTTCAAGGCAAAACTGCTCCAGCTCCTTCAAGTTGGATGGGTTCCGCTGGTGTACAGCAATCTTTAAGTCATAACACAGATTCTCAATTGGATTGAGGTCTGGGCTTTGACTAGGCCATTCCAATACATTTAAATGTTCCCCTTAAACTACGTGAGTGTTGCTTTAGCGGTATACTTAGGTTCATTGTCCTGCTGGAAGGTGAACCTCCGTCCCAGTCTCAAATCTTTTGAAGACTGAAACAGGTTTCCCTAAAGAATTTCCCTGTATTTAGCTCCATCCATCATTCCTTCAATTCTGACCAGTTTCCCAGTCCCTGCCGATAACAAACATCCCCACAGCATGATGCTGCCACCACCATGCTTCACTGTGGGGATGGTGTTCTCGGGGTGATGAGAGGTGTTGGGTTCGCACCAGACATAGCGTGAGTGTATGGCTTAAAGTGGTCCTATGGACAGATACTCCAATCTCCGCTGTGGAGCTTTGCAGCTCCTTCAGGGTTATCTTTGGTCTCTTTGCTGCCTCTCTGATTAATGCCCTCCTTGCCTGGTCTGTGAGTTTTGGTGGGCGGCCCTCTCTTGGCAGGTTTGTTGTGGTGCCATATTCTTTCAATTTTTTAATAATGGATTTAATGGTGCTCCGTGGGATGTTCAAAGTTTCTGATATTTTTTTATAATCCAACCCTGATCTGTACTTCTCCAAAACTTTGTCCCTGACCTGTTTGGAGAGCTCCTTGGTCTTCATGGTGCCGTTTGCTTGGTGGTGCCCCTTGCTTAGTGGTGTTGCAGACTCTGGGGCCTTTCAGAACAGGTGTAAATATAGAGATCATGTGATAGATCATGTGACACTTAAGATTGCACACAGGTGGACTTTATTTAACTAATTATTTGACTTCTGAAGGTAATTGGTTGCACCAGATCTTATTTAGGGGCTTCATAGCAAAGGGTGTGAATACATATGTACACACCAGTTTTCCATTTTTTTGTAAACTTTTTTTTTTTTAAACAATATATAATTTTTTTCACTTCACCAATTTGGACTATTTTGTGTATGTCCATAACATGAAATCCAAATAAAAATCAATTTAAATTACAGGTTTTAATGCAACAAAATAGGAAAAATGCCAAGGGGGGTGAATACTTTTGCAAGGCACTGTAGATAGAGGTCTTTATATCTGTGCCATTATAGCATATGTGACAGTGTGGGCTGTGCCACTGAGGCCATCTCCATTTGAAGTAGTCAATTTTCATCATGACATGACTCCAACAAGGTCATCAGGAGGGATCAGCCAATCAAATCAAATCTATTTATATAGCCCTTCTTACATCAGCTGATATCTCAAAGTGCTGTACAGAAACCCAGCCTAAAACCCCAAACAGCAAGTAATGCAGGTGAAGTAGCGCGGTGGCTAGGAAAAACTCCCTAGAAAGGCCAAAACCTAGGAAGAAACCTAGAGAGGAACCAGGCTATGAGGGGTGGCCAGTCCTCTTCTGGCTGTGCCGGGTGGAGATTATAACAGAACATGGCCGAGATATTCAAATGCTCATAAATGACCAGCATGGTCAAATAATAATAATCACAGTAGTTGTCGAGGGTGCAACAAGTCAGCACCTCAAGAGTAAATGTCAGTTGGCTTTTCATAGCCGATCATTGAGAGTATCTCTACCGCTCCTGCTGTCTCTAGAGAGTTGAAAACAGCAGGTCTGGGACAAGGTAGCACGTCCGGTGAACAGGCCAGGGTTCCATAGCCGCAGGCAGAACAGTTGAAACTGGAGCAGCAGCACGGCCAGGTGGACTGGGGACAGCAAGGAGTCATCATGCCAGGTAGTCCTGAGGCATGGTCCTAGGGCTCAGGTCCTCAGAGAGAGAGAGAGAAAGAAAGAAAGAAAGAAAGAAAGAAAGAGAGAATTAGAGAGAGCATACTTAAATTCACACAGGACACTGGATAAGACAGGAGAAATACTCCAGATATAACAGACTGACCCTTGCCCCCGACACATAAACTACTGCAGCATAAATACTAGAGGCTGAGACAGGAGGGGTCAGGAGACACTGTGGCCCCATCCGATGATACCCCCGGACAGGGCCAAAAGCCAATAAGTTGGAAGTCCCATCCAGTTGACTACATTAAAATGGTGGAAGTCCGCAATGGCACTGCCCATGCCAAAACGGCCTTTTGGCCATGAGAGGCTTCTATCATTCTCTATGGGTACTTTCAAGACAACTTGGAACTCAGAAAAAAAACAAGGTCAAATCATGACGACGGTGATCTTCTGGTCAGAAATTCTGATGGTGCTTTCAAGACAACTTGGAACTCGGAGCTCTAGAAAGTTTCCGACTTGGAATCCGGATTTGGATGACCTTTCAAAACTAGTTTTCCCCAGTCTGAGCTTGTTTTTTTGTAGAGTTCCCAGTTGTCTTGAACGCACTTAAGTCAGAAATTTCCGAGTTCCCAGTTGTTTTGAACATGGCATCAGCTCAAGAAAGAGGCCAGAGCTTCAGACTTACAATTCAGAGTTGAAAGACCTTTCAAAACAATTTTTCCCAGTCGGAGTTAGTTTTTCCACACGAATTCCCAGTTTTCTTGAAAGCACTGAAGTCAGAAGTGTGAGATTTCCATGTGTTTTGAAAGCGGCATTGGCCTATCATCTGACTCCCCTTGTTTAAAGAGCCATTGAACAAGCAGTTGCTCATAGAAAAAAAACTAGGTTTCAGTTTGAGGTCTGTTTCCTGACCAATTATGCGTTTGGTTAATGATGTTTGTAGAAGCCCATTTCACTTCCTTAAAATCCCCAGAATGAATCTAAGATCAGAAAACCATTTAATGCTTTAATGAGAGAAAAATTATGACAATCACAGAATATAATTTTGTGCAACTCAAATTCACAGGAATTTCCTCAATTTCTCAAACAACCTTCACGTGCTATTCTCTGATAAAGATATTGATTTAGTCTTCCAATAGGCAACTTCACAAGAGGTTTAGGATCAGTGGGAGCATCTCGCACACCGTTTTGAGGAGGGGGAATCACAAACTGAGCAGGACTAAACGTCACAAGATACCGATTTCTTTATTTTTTGCTGTGTCTTTCAGTATGATTGTATATTGTGCTTGAATTACAAATACAGTGCATGATACAGACTAAGAAAAAAAATGTCTCCTTCACCAACGGAATAAAACCCAGCCTGGGTTTGTGTGAAGAAACACCGATGTTTTTCATTTCAGTAAAAAGTAAAATGTTGGCATACTTTTAAGTAACCCATTGACAAAATGTATTTCAAAAATAAAAAAGTAAATTCTATATTTAGTAACATCTTTAGACCACATATATTTAACAATGCCATTAATTGGTATGGAAAATTTGACATTTCAGTTTTCTACAGTGGCTTCACATAAATGACCTAAATTAATTGATCCAGCAGATAAGGGAACGTTGAATTAAAATCCTTTAGCAACACATTTAAACCAAATTCTCAAAATGGTCAAACCACTACATGCGTTAGGTACACAGGCAATCTGCATTCCAGCAGGAAAGAATCAATGAATTCTCTGAATCAGTTACTTCCTAATACACAATGAAATACATTCTCAATTAAGGAGCAGGCAGAAGTCAAAGCTTGAAGTAGGTAAAGGGTTGCGCTTGATCCAGTGTGTTTGGCCTCCTTACAGCTATCAATGGAAGACGGTCTGCCTCCAGCGCTTGTCGTACAGGAAGGGCCAGAGGCTATCCCTCACTGCCGTCTTAAAGGGGATGGGCTCCACGCCAAAGCCCAGCAGCTCAAGACGGGAACACTCCAGCTGGGCATTCTGAGGTCTCTGAGCCCCTGCACCAGCAGGCTGCTCTGTCATCTGGGGTAGAAGATGGTCAGAGGCGGTGGGGGAAGGGGGGGGGATAAACAGTTTGTAAGGACTGCATCAGGAAATAATGTTTAGATGGAGAATTATCTTGAAGTGCATTTGTGTGGGAGAAACAGCATGAGATGAGACCGATCAATAAATACAAGTTTATTCAAGAGTAACAGAAAAAGGAAATGCACACAGGCCATCATACCGGTATCAAATGACTGCTGGGCAGGTTGAAAGCATCTGCAATCGCACAGGCCATCTCGTATTTGGTCATCTGTTCCTTTCCAGAATAATGGAAGATCCCTCGTATTGATGGGTCCTGGAAAGCACAAACACATGCAGAAGATACAATTAATATAATAACGGACCAGACCATAGACATTGCCTTAGGGCTGTTCAATCAACCAGTCAGTTTGAGCTCACCTGGAGCCTCCGCTCAGCCATCTGTCTGCAGACTCGAGCCACATCGTTGACGTAGGTGGGGAAGCGCTGCTGACAGTGCTCCACACTGCAGCTCTCTGCCCCCTCCTGAACCTTGTCCCACAGCACCGTCACAGCGCTCTCATCCACCCGCTCCACCTCTCCGTACAGTATGGGCACTCGCAGCACAGCCGCACCTGCACAGGGGAGGAATTGGAATGACAGATTAACATTTGGGGGATCAGTGTGCCAAGTCACGCATGACTATAGAGTACGAAAACAAAAACACAATGACAACCATAATGACACCTATAGTAAAGGAATGAGTAGAGTGTTGACGCACCAGGGCTGTGTCTCAGGACCTCCCTCTCCCCCTCTAGCTTGGACTTGCCGTAAACATTTAAAGGATTAGGAGCGTCGTTCTCTCCGTAGGGAGGGTTCCGACCATCAAACACGTAGTCAGTGCTGATGTAGATGAGGAAGATCCCAGCTTCAGATATCACAATGCAAACAGAAAAATATGTTTAGTGAACTGTAGAAACCATAGGCCTACATGCTTTTTAGAAACTTGTTAATAGTAATATTATATTTCCAACAACCTCTCGATGGCACACTAGTACAGTAAAAATGAGCTAATTAACATTTTTGAACATTTTGTGAATTTGTTTATTTAATATAGCGCATTATCAAGAAAGATGTGTTAAATATTTCTGCACAGTTAAGTTATTATATTGAACAAAAATAAAACTCAACATGTAAAGTGTTGGTCCCATCTTTCATGAGCTGAAATAAAAGATCCCCAGAATCTTCCAGATGCACAAAAAGCTTATTTCTCTTAGATTTTATACAGAAATGCATTAACATCCCTGTTAGTGAGCATGTCTCCTTTACCAACATAATCCATCCACCTGACAGGTGTGGCATATCAAGAAGCTGATTAAACAGCATAATCATTACACAGGTGCACCTTGTTCTGGGGACAAAAGGCCATCCTAAAATGTTCAGTTTTGTCTCACAACAACGCCACATGTCTTAAGTTGAGGGAGGGTGCAAATGGAATGCGGATTGCAGGAATATCCAACAGAGCAGTTGCCAGAGAATTGAATGTTCATTTCTCTACCATAAGCCACCTCCAACGTAGTTTTAGAGAATTTGGCGGTATGTCCAACCGGCCTCACAACTGCAGACCATGTGTAACCACGCCAGCCCAGGACCTCCACATTCAGCTTCTTCACCTGCGGGATTGTCTGTGGAGGGGGGGTGCTGCTGAGGAGTATTTCTGTCTGTAATAAAGCCCTTTTGTGGGGAAAAACAAATTCTGATTGGTTGGGCCTGGCTCCCCAGTGGGTTGGCCTATGCTGTCCCAGGCCCACCCATGGCTGAGCCCTTTATGTTTTTGTTCAGTATATATGACAAACTGTATACATGCAACACCTGAAATTGTGCAATGTGCATCATGAATTCTGAGTGTGTATGATTCTGATAACAAAGCAGACCCACCTGCCTCTTTAGCTAAAGTCCCAGATGCATGGACATTCAGGTTCAGGGCTGCCTCTGTGTGATGCTCTACCACATCTGGCCTTCTCTCCGCAGCACAGTGCACGATCACATGGGGCTTGGGCAGATGACACCGAATACATTCAACCCAAGGTTAATAAAGTAAGGAATATGTATGTACAATGCTATCTAAGCCATTTATCACATTTTAGGCTGTTTAGCCTTTCATCTAAAATTTCTGATGACAATGATTCCCACAAGGAAAACAGTACTTCCAAAATTCTGCAGCCGACACAGAATGACAAAAGACACTGGTTATATTCCAGACTTCAATCCTCACCTGGAAGTCTTGAACGACCGCTCGCACAGCATCCTCGTCCGTTAGGTTGCATCGTAGGAAGCGGGGCTGAGCCCGTCTGTAGCCACATCCCAAGGCGTGCCAGGCGTTATTCTGGAACTCTTTATAAACGGCACGCCCAAGCAGCCCTGTGGCCCCTGTCACTAGCACACGCCGATAGGGTATGTCCACATTCTCCTAAATAAGAGACACAGGAAAAATACAACTTAAGTTATACATTGATTTGTTATGACTCCTGGCAATATAAAAACTGATGTAATCCACTCTAAATATGAACTTGTAGTTATACGAAGCTAAACATTTTGAAATTCATATAATCATTTACAGCCTAATGTTGTAAAACGATCTTTCATTTCCATTTTGAACTGTGTACTGATAAGTGCTAACAGGGGTGTATTCATTAGGCTGATTCTGTTGCAAAACACTTCGTCTGCAACAGAAACTGTTTACACCAAACGCTATTGAGTTCCGTTTTGTTCTTAAACGGATGCTGTAGTTCAGTCGTCTCTCTTAAAAAATAAAAATATAAAAAGCGTCCGGAAGAAGTTGGGAAGGCACCAGTGGACTTCACTCCACTTTAGAGCACGAATTAATCGACAATTTATAGATGTGCAACTTGTACCAAACACTTCGCAGACTATTCAGATTGGAATGGCAACGCGTGAAAACCAGACAATTAAAATTAACTACAACTTCCCTTTAAACACAACAGCTCTTACGTTACGTCGAAGTGCGTTTGCAGTATAAGGTTTCTGTTGCGAAACGTTTTGCAACAGACTGGGCGTAATGAATACATCCCAGTACCTGTCACACTACGGTGCCAAAATGGGTGCCCAATGAGCCCAAACCGATTAGACACGATTCGAGACATTACAAGTCTTCGCCTCGATAATTTCTTAATTTATTTGAACTCTACTGGCTAGCTAGACAACTTCGACCATCACTAGTTAGCAACAGGATTAGCTAGATGAATTCATTGTAATACAGTGATGTAACGTTATTAGCTAACGTAGCTATTCTCTCTCAACGGTAAAAATACCCCCGACTCCTACTTTTACCTGCACCACCTCCACGTGCCCTGGGGTGAAATGTATCTTAAGTTCCTTTTCGTTCATTTCTACAGAAATACCAATGTAATATCTACTATGCTCATTCTATAAACGCCAATGTTTATATAATTTCTGTTGCGCATCTTCCCAGATCAGCTGTTTCCTGTCTCGCGAGAGGCTGAGCGGATGTAGCAACGGTTCTGTTGTTAGCCAGTCTAACTAGTTACAGTTTCAGAATGTATTGGTCCTTATGTACAGGATACACTGGCCAACGAAATGCTCACTTGCAGGTTCTTTCTCGACAATGCAACAACAATAAGAACTAATAAAAGCTAAGAAAAACGAACATAAGTAAATGTCTCAGTAGAATAGAGTTGACATTTTAGCACAACTTAATAGTAACATATTTTTAGACATGTAAGTTATCAGGGAAGGGGGAATTGGGGGACAAGTGTTTAAATTGTGCAGTATTAGCAAATCACGTTGGTATATCTCCTTGCAAACACTAAACATGTATGCTAAATTCAGCAACTGGACCAATGGATTCAACCCCCAACTAGCTGGGATAGCAAGCTAGCAGGTGCATTCACACACATATATAGCTCCCGTGGCTAAAATCGTTGAGCGAGCTAACGTTAGCTAGCTAGCTACCTTTATAGCAGTGGCAAAGGCTAATCTTAGCTAGCTAACGTTAAATCGTCCCCCCCTTACTAAATTATCGATCTTCACGTAAACCCTGTACATTTACCTCGTAATCTCCGTATTCATATCCCGGCATCGTGTCCCACAAATACAACCATACAACTCGATCAAGCACCACCACTAATTTCTAGAAAAAAATACTGCATTTTTTTTCTGGTAACATGAATTCTTAAAGGGGAAGTTTTGTGGTGTACCCATAGTTACCCATAGCTACCAATAGATGGCAGTTCTATCTCACATATCCAGTAGGTCTAATAAAGCATCATCAGTTACATAAATTATTTGAATATGTACATGTGTTTTTAGCTAATGCAGATATTCCCATAGCCACTTCTAATGAAGCCTAGCTACTAGAAATAATTTCATTCCATTTTTGTCATTAACTACCTACCGACCTACCTTATAACAAATACGCTCTGTTCTAGCCCCATGGTATGTATGAAGGTAACTTTAGCAAGTTGCCATATTCCGATGTGAGATGGGCTGGGCTACGTTGGCTTTCTGGTTTGCTCTATCTTTGAGCATGAGCGTCATATTTAAATAAAGTTAAATAAAGGTTAAATAAAATTTAAATATATATATTTAGGACAGTCAACCCAGTGGTGAGAGGGCTGAGGGTGTCCTGTGGTTTCGTCTATAACGGATACAGCTTTTGTCAAAATTGACTTTTCATACCAGGTTTAGGAGAATTTACACAGTAGGTTAGAATAATTAAAGTAGCAGGTTATGAGAATTAAGTTAAGGTTAGAAAAAGGGTTAGGATTAGCTAGAATGCAAAACACTTATTTTTGACGTCAAGTTAATACCAAAAGCTGTATCCCGTCTAGACATGACAGTGTCCTGTCACACATCCTGACACATTTGAGTCTGCACGTGCACACTTGGAATGGTCACTTCAAAGACCAAACTTGAATCCGTTTTTTGTGTTGCAATAACAGCAATGCATGGGTAATATTTGTGGTCAAGGTTGGGGTGGAGAAACGTGTGAAGGGTGACAAAGAAAGTAACAGTTGTTCCTTCCCATGACCCCCAAATGTCAATACCACCTTCCTCCTGTATAGTGTAGCTCACACTTCTGGCTTTTACACAGTACGTCATTAAAACAAAATGATCCATAGAAACCTGATTGAAGATTTCATATCAGGTCAAGAAATACTAAATAATATTGGACAGAAGTAAATTGATTGTTGCTCTTTTTCAGAGGTGGTCAATCAAAAACACATTTCTAAACTATGTAATTGAAGGGTAGTGAAAAGGTCAAGATAGAAACCAGTCAGGAATTTAGGAACAGATGACCAATTCATTGGCCGAAAGGTTAATAGTAGTTGTGAAGGGACATCGAGTTGTTTCAATGTTGTCAGGGACTTAAAACATGGCCTGAAGTTGCTTGAGAGTTGAAGTAAATTTCACATCAGCCATGTGCATTGCAGAATTAGACTTACATTTCTGAGGAAAATAACTAATTGGGATAAGCAATGCCCTAGAGTTTGGGTATTTTGGTGCACTCTGCATGCCTAATTTCTTAGAACTTGACAAGAGTGCGTTTGTTAGTATGGCAGCAATCGCCCTCACTCACCCTCATGCCTCCTCCTGTAATGAATAGGCCAACACTACCTCCTCCCTGTGGTAGGTCACGGGGAAGAGTGAGTGACAGGATTTTACAACAATCCAGAGGCTGTACCCCTCATGGTCAGCAGAAACCCAGTGAACCTACCAGTACATGTTGGATGTTGTTTCTTAGAGTGTAATGCTGAGTTCAAAACAACTGGTAACTCGGGAATCTCCGACTTCAGTGTGTTCAAGTAAACTGGGATCTCGCGTAAAAAAATATATAAAAAAATCTCTGACTGGGAAAAATCGTTTTAGTCATCCAGCTCGGAATTCCAAGTCGGAAACTCGGCATCTTTCTAGATCTCAGACTTTGCTACCTAATGATCACTGACGTCGTGATTTGACTTCGTATTTTTCCCCCAGAGTTCCCGGTTGTCTTGAATGCACCATAATAAATGGGTGAATTATATTATAGGAAATTAATTATGAGTGTTGTGCGTACTTTATTATTAGTAGGATACATAAACAGCTAGGAACATATGCATTTCACTTCACCCGCGATAACATGCTAAATATGTGTACACGACCAATATAATTTGTTATGAACAATTATTCACAGTTCAACGAAAATTCCAAGTCCTACATCTTTGGAACCTGGTGAAGCTGGAATTCTCAGAATCTATAATACAATAATACACACCATCCATCATATTAATCATTATTGCAGGAGTATGCATATGAAAACATGAGTAATGAATTGGGTCACTAATACTCTATACATCTATAGAGTATTATACCATAATATATTAAAGCCCTCAAACTCAACTCTGGACCTCAAAGCCAGTTCTGCTAAGTTTTTTCATTGTTTCCCTATAATCATGGACTGATTTAGACCTGGGACACCAGATGGGTACAATTAATTAGAACAGAAAACCAACGGGCTCCAGACCTCGTATGGTAACAGTTGAATACCCCTGTACATACGGTGCTTTCGGAAAGTATTCAGACCCTTTTTGAGCTTTTCTTATTTTGTTACTTTGCAGCCTTATTCTAAAATTGATGAAATTATTTTTTTCCCGCATCAATCTACAAACAATATCCCATAATTACAAAGTGAACAGTTTTTTTTTTAAATGTTTAAATATTTATTACAAGTAAGAAACTAAAATACCATATTTACGTAAGTATTCAGACCCTTTGCTATGAGACTCGAAATTGAGCTCAGGTGCATCCTGTATCCATTGGTCATCCTTGAGATGATTCTACAACTTGACTGGAGTAAACCTGTGGTAAATTCAATTGATTGGACACGACTTGGAAAGGCACATACCTGTCTATATAAGGTCCCACAGTTGACAGTGCATATCAGAGCAAAAACCAAGCCATGAGGGCGAAGGGATTGTCTTCAGAGCTCCGACACAGGATTGTGTCTTGGCACAGATCTGGGGAAGGGTACTAAAACATTTCTGCAGCATTGAAGGTCCCCAAGAACACAGTGGCCTCCATTCTTATATGGAAGAAATTTGGAACCACCAAGACTCTTCCTAGAGCTGGCCACCTGGCCAAACTGAGCAATCGGGGAGAAGGGCCTTGGTCAGGGAAGTGACCAAGAATCCAATGGTCACTCTGATAGAGCTCCAGAGTTCCTCTGTGGAGATAGGAGAACCTTCCGGAAGGACAACCATCTCTGCAGCACTCCACCAATCAGGCCTTTATGGTAGAGTGGCCAGACGGAAGCCACTCCTCAGTAAAAGGCACATGACAGCCCGCTTGGAGTTTGCCAAAAGGCACCTAAAGGACTCAGACCATGAGAAACAAGATTTTCTGGTCTGATGAAAGCAAGATTGAACTCTTTGCCCTGAATGCCAAGCGTCACATCTGGAGGAAACCTGGCACCAGGCATGGTGGTGGCAGCATCATGCTGTGGGGATGATTTTCAGTGGCAGGGACTGGGAGACTAGTCAGGATCGAGGGAAAGATGAAGAGAACAAAGTACAGAGAGATCCTTGATGAAAACCTACTCCAGAGCGCTCAGGACCTCAGACTGGGGCAAAGGTTCACCTTCCAACAGGACAACGACCCTAAGCACACAGCCAAGACAATGCAGGAGTGGCATCGGGAAAACTCTCTGAATGTCCTTGAGAGGCCCAGTCAGAGCCCAGACTTGAACCCGATCGAACATCTCTGGAGAGACCTGAAAATAGCTGTGTAGTGACGCTCCCCATCCAACCTGACAGAGCTTGAGAGGATCTGCAGAAAAGAATGTGAGAAACTCCCCAAATACAGGTGTACCAAGCTTGTAGCGTCATACCCAAGACTCTAGGCTGTAATCGCAGCCAAAGTTGCTTCAACAAAGGACTGAGTAAAGGGTCTGAATACTTATTTAAATGTGTTTATTTTATACATTTGCAAACATTTCTAAGAACCTGTTTTGCCTTGTCATTATGGGGTATTGTGTGTAGATTGATGGGGTAAAATAACTATTTAATACATTTTAGAATAAGGCTGTAATGTAACAAAATGTGGAAAAAGTGAAGGGGTCTGAATACTTTCCGAATGTACTGTATACTCTATAGCAGGGCTGTTCGATGTCAGTCCTGGAGGGCCAAAACACTTATAGTTTACATCTTCTTCTCATAAGGGACTAATTCAGACCTGGGACACCAGGTGAGTGCAATTAACTACCAGGTATAAATAAAAAACAGAAGTGTTTTGGCCCTCCAGGAACATAAATGAACAACCCTGCTCTATACAAGGGGTATTCAACTCTTACCCTATGAGGAGCCTGCTGGTTTTCTGTTCTACCTGATAATGAATTACACCCACTTGGTGTCCCAGGTCTAAATCAATGCTTGATTAGAGGATTTAAAAACAAAAATGTAGGTAGTGGCACTGGCTTCAATGTCCAGAGTTAAGTTTCAGGGCTCAGTACATTGTGAGTTCATTCAACCACACCACAAACACCACACTTCTTGGCCTATTGCCAAGTCTTTTCAAACCATCAGATGATTAAAAAACACAAAGCACCATATAACTTTTTTCATTTCTTTCCGTTTTATTTAATTTATTTTCTCTGCAGCGGAACAACACACTCTCAAAGAGCCCAGAGATTAATTGAAGTAATCTCTGGATACCATTGTAATCAGCTGCCAACCCCCAGACCACGTATAAAAATGCAACTTGAAAATATTTGTTCCCATTAATAAAACTCAAAATGATAAATTCATTAATCCTGTAAAAACAGAAAGTACCAAGTGTACAAAAAGAAAAAGTAAATCAAGATGAAAAGCAGTTAACAGACTGACTGCAGCCACCCTTCCCAAATTCACTCAAAATTCTTCCTCCAGCCTCAGAGATCAACTCTCTGAGCGTTTGACGGTTCATTAATCATCCACCAGGATTAGACAGGAGGGAATCTAAAGTGAGAGTGTGACCAGTAGAGCGACCACCCAGTGGTCTGAACAGAATACAATTTCTCCAACAGAATTGGTCTGGATGAGTAGGTTCAGATGTCAATCACAAACTGGGCATCGTCAGCTGTAGGGACAGAAGAGAGAACACAGGTCAGCGTCCTTTCCTAAACTTCCAAAAAGCTTTGAGCATCTACAAACTAAATGGGTCGGTCACAAGATATGCAGCTTGACATATCAGATAGGGTTTTGTTTGCTTTTCTCGAGGAGCGGTTCACCTTGAAACTTGGTCTAGTGCTGGTACAAAAAGAGTCAACAAAACACACTAACTGTTTTGTACATCAGGTGATAATCTGGGCATGTGTCACCTCATACACACTGCAGTAATGATAACAGGCCTATGTAGCCTACTTCCTTATCCTCGGAAATAAACTACTTATTAGTCACCAATGTCACCTGAACAAAGCAACCTATCCCCTCCCTTTAGTTACTGGTAAGGAATTTAAGGCAAGTTATATCTCCACCCGGCACAGCCAGAAGAGGACTGGCCACCCCTCATTGCCTGGTTCCTCTCTAGGTTTCTTCCTAGGTTTTGGCCTTTCTAGGGAGTTTTTCCTAGCCACCGTGCTTCTACACCTGCATTGCTTGCCGTTTGGGGTTTTAGGCTGGGTTTCTGTACAGCACTTTGAGATATCAGCTGATGTAAGAAGGGCTATATAAATACATTTGATTTGATTTATAGGAGGTGACATCAGAACATCGTGTGAATGCAAGATGGAGTAAATCTAGTAACAGGGACTGAATGACAAAGATATATTTGTATCTTGGGATATAAGCATGATGCCTTTCAGACATAGCAACTGCTTTCCATTTCCCTACACTGTGAACTAAGACAGAATAAGTGCAATGACTTGATTTACTGTCCTTGCACAGCTTCTAATAACAAAACAAGATTACTTGTTTCTCAAGTATTTCCTTGAGGAGCCCTTAAAAAAAGGTGTTCCCTCTTGAGTTGCTCAGTAAAAACACATCTGCTGCAAAGCCATGTGGGAGAGGAGTCAGGTGTTTAGGAGAGCAGGTAACCAACAGGCCTGGCTAGGGGAAGAGGTTAATGGGTCTCATAGGATAAACAGTAGTGTCACTAAGTATCAGAGACCAGGCCAACCTGAGATGTCTTTGTTCTCGTCCATTTCCTTCAGCTTGCCCAGAGGGTGCAGGGCCGGCGCCGTGACCCCTGGGATATGGGGGAGACAGCACGGAGGGGTACGTGTGATCGGTGAATTCCGACATTCCAGCAGGAACTTTCTGTCATAGATGATCCTGGTTCCTGTGAGGACAAAGGGTTGAAGTGTCTGTCTCGGGGTAAGAATACAGAAGTACCAGGAGTCATGATGTGCAGCAATCCATCTAGATCACGAGGTCTTCTTGTGCACAATATTTATCCAAGGTGTGTTAGTGCAGGCTACATAGAAAAGTGGGCGGTCTATACTCAGTGTGTACTTTTCAATAGAAGAGCTCACCTTGATCTGATCTGAATCCTATACTACTAGCAACTATATCAGGGTGTTTTCACACTTGGTCCCTTTCAGACAATTTTTGTACAGTGTGAACACTCGAAAATGAATTCGGCAAACTCAAAAGAGCCCCCGAAGCGAAGCCATCTCGAGAGGTGGTCTGAGTACGGTTCGTTTGAATTCTAATGTCCGGTTCCCTTTTTTAGGACAATGTGAACGCAAAGCTCCCCAGGTTCGCTTGTCATTATTCCCGCACCACACACACTAGACTACTGCAACACCGTTTCCTCTGCCATAAACCCGCACATTGGTGCCACAAAAAAAAAGACATGTGCAGGTTTCGCGAAATATCCCGTTTTTGTATATTGAATATTGATTAGCGATTGTCAAGGACGCACAGATACTAAAACATGTGTTATGTTTTTAGTTCAGATTAGTTGATAGCAATATGTGATTTATAGGCTAAGAGAACGCCATAAACTGTTTATTGATTGTGGGGTTTGATTAGCGTGAGAAGACAATATATTTGGCGAGAATCACAACATAGGGTCCAAAATCTATTCTAGCTCTTAAAGGGGCAGTAGCCAACATTGGGTGTACAATTTACAATTACAGCGTTATTTATTCTATTGCTATTTATTGTTACCAATTAAATGTACATGTTAATAGTATCGTCTGATTACAATTGTCTCATTTTAACTAAATGCAACCTATTAGCTTCCAAAATGTAAGTCTGTATATCTAGCTGTCCGATAACATATTCTGATTGAATGGCTTGTCCTGCACTTTATAAAAACCCAGAGTGCATGTTGGAAAAATATCTTGGTTCTTTTCTAAACATAGCAATGTGAACGTAAAGAGGCCTCTGGGTTTAGGTGAAGTGAACTGGAAAAATAGCTGAGTCCTCATTCAAAGGCAGGGCAGTGTGAACACAAGTTGTTTTGCAGCTCTTTTTTTTTACCCCAGAGTTCACTATAAAGAGGAATGAGATCTGTTCTTTTAAAGAGGACTATATGTGAAAACATCCTCAGAGAATCTACTGGTCTGACATGTTTCATATGCTGTACTGGGAAAATATTTTGAACGCAATCACACCTATGCACTCTTTTGTCATACAGTTCAATATAAGTCTCGATCTCAGTCCCCTCAGTTCAGGTGTGTTGCCTGGCTTTACAAACTCCTCTACCCCTGAAGTGCCTCCTTGTAACTGAGACGTAACGTCCTCAGCAATTCCAGCTATGAAAACAACCCCGTTACTTCAGCCTCTCTCCCCTCCACGTTGGCCTCCTTGTAAAGGCCACACAATGTCCTCCTCTCACTCACTCACACACACACGTTAATAAATCGGATCAACTGCATCTTCACAGTTAGAGATAATTGAACCTGTCATTGCTGGATCCATACAATAAATATGTATATAAGGTAAAAGTGCATTTAATGTAATAGTAAATACATAACCGTTCATTCAAAACTGGACAAAAGCGTCACCAGGCTCCCAGGTTATATCTTCATGCAATTGTGCGCAATGTGCTGTTCTCCAAACTAGCGCAGCGCTTACACTCAAGAGGCCGTATCCGTGTGTTCTTCAATACGATAAGTAGTCCCTTATTTTTCTAAACTTACCTCCAGGTGTCGTGGAGAACAGGGTGCCTCCGGGCGTCTGACTGTAGGAGTCGGCCAGCTGAGACCAGTCTTTTGACTGCTCAAAGCGACTGGGAATAGGACAGTTTAGGCCTATACTGGTGGTACCGTTAGAAGACATCGTAGAAAGCAGATGAATGACCAAATACGTTTTAAAAGTTCTACACTTACACAAAAAAAAGACAATGCAATTTGTGATCGATGTCTACTATGGCCTGTAAGATAGTAAAGCTGCGCCAACTGTGAAGTTTTGTTTGACAACTAGGGGACTGCGGCGCTGGGAGACGCACTATGCACTGAGCTCTAGCAGCCACGTGCAGGTGTTTATGAAAAATCTGCTGATTTGAGGCGTGGTTTAGTTTGAGTTTCACAATCACCTCACTACTGTACCAACCAGCGCAACATTTCATTTTAACGCTCACAATCACATATGCGGACTCAGTATGAACTGAAATGAACCGTCACATGATTTAATAGGGCGGGCAGACCGGGTAGATCTCTGTGTACTCTGCAAACGAGGACAGATGCATAGCAGAACAGAAAGTTAGCATTTAAACAAATCAAAATACTACTAACGCAGTAACCCATCCCCCAAATATGCTTGATGTTCTATATGTTTGTGACGTTATGACAATGTTCTTCTCCCAGTGGAGGCTGGTAGGAAGAGCTATAGGAGGATAGGAGGATGGCCTCATTGTAATAGCTGGAATGGGACAGAATCAAACATATGGTTTCCGTTTGATACGGCATGTTCCATTTATTCCATCCCAGCCACTAAAATGAGCCGCCCTCCTATAACTTCTCCCACCAGCCTCCAGTCCTCTGTTTTTAAATCATCTAAAACTTAAGATTACTTTACTGTCCCATTATGGGTTGAGTGATTGGTCTCAAATATATCAAATTCCCAGTCAATCTTGGTTGTAAAAAAAAAAAACACAAAAAAAACTACTTGTTACTCCAGCAATACTTCTTTACAAGTGCAATTCAAACAAGGCAGTGTTGATAAGCAATAATTAATTTGAAGAGTTGGATAACAAAGATAGCAATCCTAGTTGAACGTCTGTAAAAACATAAAATGACCTGATGGTGTTCTCTGGGTAGACTCTTAGCCAATGTAAAATGAAGTGTCCGATTGCAGTCTCTGGTGGAAACGTCTCCATGCATGATAAATGGCACCCCATGCCAGAACATTCAGTCAGACTGAGTGATTACATCATCATGAGTAAACATGACACACAGGAGCAGTCTCCTACTTCTATAGACAAACCAAGGGCACTTCATATCAACAAAGTGTGCAGAGAGAATCATGATGTCATGAGGTAAATACAATATGAATAAAGGCACAACAGTACAGTTGTCTTTTTATTGACTATTAAGGTAAATATTACACATTAATACAGTAGAGTCACTATACGACATGTACTCTGGCTTTAACCCTTTTTTTTTTAGTATGTAAACAATTATACATGTATTTACCACTAAAAGGTCTGAGTTCTCGCTTTATGTTATCACCTAGTTCTTGGGCTGAGTATAAATAAGCGTACAGTCCTGTAGAGCCCTGCAGACCAAGAACAATTAATGTGGGGCTTTTAAAGTCAAAATAATGGCTATACTACGCAAAGAATGGATCCTGTTTAACAGGCAATCGGTTTGTTCATAGACAGTGATAAACACGTTACAGCCCACACTGGATTCATCTTTTTAGTTAGGCACATCAAAATGGTGTCCGACCATCCAGTTTCTGGACACTCCCTAGGTTAATATCTTTGTATATTATGTAATTATCTGGTTCTCTTAAAACGTGTGTATGAGTCTTGTTAATGGTCCTATGCTTCGATCGCTAGATGTCTTTAGTTGACGTGATTCAGGTGCACATTCCCAACGTGCGGGGCCCAAGTCCCAGGCCAGACCTGAAACGACATGTTTTCATCACTTAGTTACAAAACCACAACAGCGGAAGACTGAGTAATGGTGAAAATAAGTGAATGATGTTGATGGGAGTGCTCCACACACACACACACACCTGCTGGGTCTCTGCAGTCTCTGCAGAGTTGGAGACCACGTTCATGATGGGATTCCAGGCAGGGTCAGCGCTATGGAGCCCGTTGTACATGGGGCCCCCAGGGGCCTCTCCCATAGGAGGGTGGGGAGGAATGATCGTCCCGCCATACATTGACATCGGCAAACCCTAGAAAGGACAATAAAAAAATGAAAGACAGAACTGGTAAAAAAAAATAATCTAAAAATAAATATATAAAATATGTTTTTGTGATAGTTCTCATTGGATCATTCCAACTATTTAGCAGTGTCTGTCTGCTACCTTTGGGAAGTCCATGAAGTTGGTGGGCATGGGTTGATGGAAGGTGTTGGAGGGGTTCCCGATGCCGGTGTCATCCCGCTCCATGGCTTGGTGCTGGGAGAAGCCACTCTGCTGGTGCATCACGTGACCGCCCATCAGGGGCTGAGACCAGCCTGACATCGCCTCTAAAGGTGGAGGGTAAGAGCAGGGGAGGACTGAGATTTTGGATCGTGCGAGAGTTAATCATTATGTTCAAAACATTTACAATATATTTCAAAGCATTATAATAAACATCTTAAAACACTGACAATTTAAAGATGATCAGTTCTACAACTATCCATTCCTCTACAACTGTACACTAACCCGATCCACCTCTCTCCAAAACTCACCAGACGCACTGCCCACGCCGAAGGACCAGATGCCCCCCTGCCCGACAGGCGGCGTGTAGCTGGCTGTGAGCATGGCGTGGTTCACGGAGCCCGTCTGGCGGATGCGTGCCAGGCGCTCAGTGCCAATGGGTGGGGGCACCTTGCGGTCCTGCTGGCTGTTGCTGCTGGGCTTAGCCTGAATCAGAGCCGTGGTCACTGTGGACGACACAGAGGACACCGGGGACTCACCTGAGGGGGGGCAAAGGCTTGTTAACTTTCCCAATGTTGGATTTATCAAAGAAGACTAAAGATATAAATGACATGAAACGCTTTGATTAGGCTTCATTTCATTTCATTCTTTTCCCAAAAAGTAGACATTGAATATACTTTGTTTGAAAAACACTGTAGATCTATGAATGAAGTGCCCCTGTCCCCTGTCCCCCATCCCCGTGCTGTGTTCTTACTGGAGGTGGAGGCGCTCCAGGGGTGAGGGGAGAAGTGCTGGCGGCTAAAGGAGGGGGTGCCCACCGGGGATGGACCCTGCAGGTACACTGTACTGCCAGAGATACTGGTGGCGAAGCTAGTCAGAGCAGCAGACGAAGAGATGGAGTTCCCCGACGGGTCCATGTGGTGCATGCCTGAAACAAAAAGGTCAACTGACCCGGTTAAAATATGTAGGCACTAATAAACTGAACAAGTACGACAATATAAACATGATTAGTGCTGCTTTGTGGAATCAGTAGAATTTCTGTTTCTCTGGAACAAAATGATTTTCATGGTGTTATGGGTTATGTTGTGTTATTTCCTGCTGAGTGAGTGAGTGGGTGTAGTGGAATCGAATGGTCTTTGTTGCTTACCGATGGGACTGGTGACAATCCTCTGGGAGTTACAACGGTACCCTGGAGCCTTGGAGCCATCAGGAGCTGGCATCACCTTCTCCATCTGTCCCATGCCTCCCATGTAGGGCTGCTCCGGAGGGTTCCTGGCAGGCAGGTGACATGCTCCCCACACCTGATTGTTGCCCACCTGGTTGCTGTCAAACATGCTGCTGAAATGGTTGAAGAGGGCAGTGGGGCCGTAGTTGGGGGGCAGCTGCTGGGTCTTGCCCCCGTGGCTGTGCATCTGGGAGCCGTTCATCATGCCCATGGAAGGGGGTGCCATGCCCTGGTTGGCATACTGCTGCGGATGTTTCTGGTGTTGCTCTTGAGAGGCTCCAGAGGATACAAACACAGAGTGGTGCTCCTGTGGAGATGTCCCAGCTGGCATGGGGTAGACCTGGGCCGAGGGCTGCACGCATGAGGGAGAAGGCTGTGCGTAGTGAGGTACGGTGCTGCCCCCTGCTGGTGCAGCGTGAGAGGAGGGCAGGTGGGAGCATGGAGGCTGGGCGGCCAGGGGGCTGGGCTCTGTGCTGGGGGAGAAGGGGAGGGGCAGCTGCTGCTGTCTGCTGTCTGGCTGCTGGGAGGGCAGTGATGGTGGAGCCATGGGAGGACCTGTGAAGTACATGGGGCCGTTGGAGCTGGAACCTTCAGACGCTCCACCTTGGACAGGTGCTGCATCTAGAGAGGACTTCTCTTTACCAGGCGTGGTGCCACCAGCAGGCTCTGGCTTGGAGATGGGCGGCTGCTGTGCAGACGGGGCGATGGGCACGGAAGGGGAGGACGGAGTAGAGGGCATGGTGGAGGGTGTAGGGGCCAGCTGCGTGGCGGGAACGTTGCTCACTGTGGAAGTGACTGCTGTCATGCTGGTCGTCTTTGGTTCGCCAGAGAAGAGCTGCTTCCTGGCAGAGGAGGGCGTTGGGGTGCCGGAGGGGGCAGTGCTGGTGGGCGAGGCGGTGGCTGCAGGGACTGCTGTAGAGGCAGGAGCTGTGTACTCCGGATGGGCAGCGGAGACAGGCGAGGGCCGGGGGGCAGTGCTCCCGTTGTGCTTGGGAGAGCTGTGAGTGCTGCCGGGGTTGACGGGCCGCACCGGGAACGGGCCCCAGGTGTTAGGCGATGGAGAAAAGGTGCCACCGAACTGTGCCATGGGCAGGCGTGGGTGTCGGATGTGGTGCATGGTCTGGGCAGCCAGCAGGGCCAGGTGTGGGTTGGCGTACGCCAGGGGAAGAGAAACAAAAGGGGGTCTCACCCCGGGGGACAGGTTCTTTCCCATCTTCCCTCCCTGCTGAGAGACCGGGGGGGTCTGGAAGGACACAGTAGATGACGGAAACACTGATGCCAGGCCCTTAGAGCCAGCCGCCGTAGTGTTAGTGGAGCCCATCTTGGTGCTGGTGCCAGGGGTACGGATGTGGTTTCTGGGGATTAGGTCCTCCAGCTCCTTGGCTGGGTCCTGGATCAGGGCGTTGATCAGTTGCACAGCGTGTCGAGTCGACTCTGTGCCTCCTCTGAAGACCAAAGGGAGAGAAGCAGGTGAGTGTCTGACCTGGTGGTGATCAGTGGGCCCGTCATACCTGGTGGTGATCAGTGGGCCCGTCATACCTGGTGGTGATCAGTGGGCCCGTCATACCTGGTGGTGATCAGTGGGCCCGTCATACCTGGTGGTGATCACTGGGCCCGTCTTACCTGGTGGTGATCAGTGGGCCCGTCTTACCTGGTGGTGATCAGTGGGCCCGTCTTACCTGGTGGTGATCAGTGGGCCCGTCTTACCTGGTGGTGATCAGTGGGCCCGTCATACCTGGTGGTGATCAGTGGGCCCGTCATACCTGGTGGTGATCAGTGGGGCCGTCATACCTGGTGGTGATCAGTGGGCCCGTCATACCTGGTGGTGATCAGTGGGGCAGTCATACCTGGTGGTGATCAGTGGGGCCGTCATACCTGGTGGTGATCAGTGGGGCCGTCATACCTGGTGGTGATCAGTGGGCCCGTCATACCTGGTGGTGATCAGTGGGGCCGTCATACCTGGTGGTGATCAGTGGGCCCGTCATACCTGGTGGTGATCAGTGGGCCCGTCATACCTGGTGGTGATCAGTGGGCCGGTCTTACCTGATGGTGATCATCCTCTCTCCATTCTTGTCCTTCTGTTTGTCCACATCGATGTGAGCACCGGTCACGTCCTGAACGGCAGTGATATTACAGCCCCCTCTGCCCATGATCCGAGACACAACAGAGGCAGGCACCAATAGCTTCTTAGATCTGTCCGAAGACAAACAAGCCATTCCATTAATATCTGGGTCATATGGCTGTACTTAACTACACTGCGTACACAATTATTAGGCAAATTGTATTCCTCGGGATTCATTTTATTGTTGAACAAACACAATGCTCTCAGTCAATCCAAAATGTTATTGAACCTCAAACCTGAATGTTTAACAAAGGAAAAGTGAGTTTTGTCTTTCTCAGGGAAATATATGTGTGCACAATTATTAGGCAACTAAATTACAAAAATAATCTCTCAACTCACTTGTTTATTCTCAATTTTTAGAGTAAGTGTAACAGATAAGTAACACAAAATGACAATTATATAACATTTTGGCCTTTCAAAAATATTCAGTGACCAATATAGCCACCCTTAATTTCAATAACTGCCATGAGCCTTCCATCCATGGAGTCTGGCAGTTTCTTGATCTGTTCACGATCAATTTTCGCTGAAGCAGCAACCACAGCCTCCCAAATGCTGTTCAAAAAGGTGTATTGTCTTCCATCACTGTAAACCTCACGTTTGAGAAGGACCCACAAGTTCTCAATAGGATTTAAGTCAGGTGAGGAAGGGGGCCAGGTCATTATTCAGGCATCTTTGAGGCCCTTGCTGACTAGCCAAGCAGTGGAGTACTTGGATGCATGTGATGGAGCATTGTCCTGCATAAAGATCATGGCCTTCTGGAATGCTGAGGACTTCTTCCTGTACTACTGTTTGACGAAAGAATCTTCCAGAAACTGGCAGTAGGTTTGTGAGTTGAGTTTCAGTCCATCTTCAACCCGAAAAGGTCCAACTACCTCATCCTCAATGATAGCAGCCCATACCAGTACCCCTCCTTCACCTTGCTGGCACCTGACTCAAAGTGGTGCCCTGTGTCCATTACTGATCCAGCCACGGGCCCATCCATTTGGTCCATCAAGAGTCACTTTCATTTCATCTGTCCATAAAACCTTTGAGAAATCTGTCTTCAGGTATTTCTTTGCCCAATCTTGACGCTTCAACTTGTGAATCTTATTCAGTGCTGGTCTTGTTTCAGTCTTCTTGACCTTGGCCATGTCTCTGAGCACTTGACACCTTGTACTTCTGAACACTCCAGGTAGGTTGCAGTTCTGGAATACGGTGGCGCTGGAGGATAATAAGTTCCTGGTAGTTTGACGTTTAATTCTTCTCAAGTCTTTTGCAGTTAATTTGCACCTTTTCTATCCCATGCGTTTTTTGCGCCCCAGTTGACTATTCGCAACAAAACGTTTGAATGTCCGGTGGTCACATCTCAATAGTTTAGCTATTTAAAGAGCGTCGCATCCGTCTGAAAGGCAATTTACATTTTTGGCTTTTCAGTGTCAGTTAAATCTCTTTTTTGGCCCATTTTACCTGAGGTAATGAGGCTGCCTAATAATTATGCACACCTTGATATAAGGTGTTATTCACCTTCGCCCCACCCTCCCTCATTACACAAATACATATCACCTGAAAATGATTAAATCCAATAAGCATTCAAGTTTATATGGTTTTGAGTTCGAAAATGTGAATAGAAATAATGATAAGATCAGAATACTCACTTGCCTAATAATTGTGCACGCAGTGTATGTAGTAGATACCAGGGGCAGTTGACTGTTAGTTAACAAGAAGTGACAGTTATAAATTCCAAACTAGAGGAAGGGAGATGCTGTACCCTTACTGCACTCTTTATGGGTAAAGGTCACAGTAAAGGTCACAGTAAATGTAAAAGGTAAACGTAACTACAGTAGCCATTGTTTGAGTTTAGGCCAACCCACCTCCGTACCACCTCTTTCCAGCCGTCTTCCCTCTTCTGGCCCCTCTTGGGGCTGGTGAGGTTCATCTTGCTGTTGGGCGAGGTGACCGGCAGTGAAATGGTTTTGAAGGAGGGGGGAAGGGAGTTGGGCGCCAGGACGTTGATGCAGTCATGGAGTCTGAGAAGGGAAAAAAATAAACATTAGAGCCCTGCGGTGTACTGTAGACAATTCAGAAGTTTAGACTTAAGAATTCCCAGTTTGGACACAGCTTTTCAGCATTAAGACCTGGTCTCTTACTTCTGGTGTGGCTTAGAGATGGACACTGTGACCTTGTGGTCTCGGGAGCTGTGCCTCTTCTCAGGGACCGGCTGGGGCTGTTGGCTCACCCCCGAGGGAGCAGACGATGAAGACGAGGATGAGGACGATGAAGAGGGCATGTCCGGTAGGTAGTTGAGCTCCTGGCTCTTGCCTCCGCTGCTGCTGCTCTCACTGTTGCAGTCGGTGCTGTCCAGGTTGTCTGAGTCGCTGCCACCCGGCACCCCGCCGCCCCTGGGGTCCCCGTGGATCTTATTTTTGTCAGTCTTCTGCTGAGCCAGCACCAGCTGGGGGTCCTGCAGGATGATGGGCTCCATGGTCTTGTTCTTCTTGTTCTTGCGGTTGGTGCTGGGCGTGGTCGCCACATTGGCTCGTTTCTTGGCGAAGGCGTTGGTGAAGGTGGCAGAGATGCCGATGGTAGTGGTGGTGGTAGCGCTGGGCGGGTCAATGGGGACATCACCGTCTAAACAGAGCATGAGAAGGTTATTCACCCTTATTTTACCATTGGGCCATGGAAACAACCAAAAGCGCATTAGAAAGATGTCGAATGGCTTTGTCTCAGTTGAAATTAATATGAGCACGTCATTCTTCTTTCAGTTAAGAACATAAAATAATCTGTAAAATTAACTATTTTAATTAACTGACTTGAATATCCTTTAATTCACGCAGACAGAGACAGTCATCTTCAAGAGTAAAACCATGCTGATTTCAGTAGCCCGGCTAGGCTACGAGGGGCCGTGCCGCCCGGCTAGGCTACGAGGGGCAGTGCCGCCCGGCTAGGCTACGAGGGGCCGTGCCGCCCGGCTAGGCTACGAGGGGCCGTGCCGCCCGGCTAGGCTACGAGGGGCCGTGCCGCCCGGCTAGGCTACGAGGGGCCGTGCCGCCCGGCTAGGCTACGAGGGGCCGTGCCGCCCGGCTAGGCTACGAGGGGCCGTGCCGCCCGGCTAGGCTACGAGGGGCCGTGCCGCCCGGCTAGGCTACGAGGGGCAGTGCCGCCCGGCTAGGCTACGAGGGGCAGTGCCGCCCGGCTAGGCTACGAGGGGCCATCTATTAGAGGCTGTTCAGGTGCCGGGTTAGTCTATTAGAGGCTGTTCAGGTGCCGGGTTAGTCTATTAGAGGCTGTTCAGGTGCCGGGTTAGTCTATTAGAGGCTGTTCAGGTGCAGGTTAGTCTATTAGAGGCTGTTCAGGTGCAGGTTAGTCTATTAGAGGCTGTTCAGGTGCCGGGTTAGTCTATTAGAGGCTGTTCAGGTGCCGGGTTAGTCTATTAGAGGCTGTTCAGGTGCCGGGTTAGTCTATTAGAGGCTGTTCAGGTGCCGGGTTAGTCTATTAGAGGCTGTTCAGGTGCCAGGTTAGTCTATTAGAGGCTGTTCAGGTGCCAGGTTAGTCTATTAGAGGATAGTCAGGTGCCAGGTTAGTCTATTAGAGGCTGTTCAGGTGCCGGGTTAGTCTATTAGAGGCTGTTCAGGTGCCGGGTTAGTCTATTAGAGGATAGTCAGGTGCCAGGTTAGTCTATTAGAGGATAGTCAGGTGCCGGGTTAGTCTATTAGAGGCTGTTCAGGTGCCGGGTTAGTCTATTAGAGGCTGTTCAGGTGCCAGGTTAGTCTATTAGAGGCTGTTCAGGTGCCGGGTTAGTCTATTAGAGGCTGTTCAGGTGCCGGGTTAGTCTATTAGAGGATGTTCAGGTGCCTGGTTAGTCTATTAGAGGATAGTCAGGTGCCGGGTTAGTCTATTAGAGGCTGTCAGGTGCCGGGTTAGTCTATTAGAGGCTGTTCAGGTGCCGGGTTAGTCTATTAGAGGCTGTTCAGGTGCCGGGTTAGTCTATTAGAGGCTGTTCAGGTGCCGGGTTAGTCTATTAGAGGCTGTTCAGGTGCCGGGTTAGTCTATTAGAGGATAGTCAGGTGCCGGGTTAGTCTATTAGAGGCTGTTCAGGTGCCGGGTTAGTCTATTAGAGGCTGTTCAGGTGCCGGGTTAGTCTATTAGAGGGCAGGGCCGGGTAGTCTGGGGCAGGTGCCGGGTTAGTCTATTAGAGGCTGTTCAGGGTGCCGGGTTAGTCTATTAGAGGCTGTTCAGGTGCCGGGTTAGTCTATTAGAGGCTGTTCAGGTGCCGGGTTAGTCTATTAGAGGCTGTTCAGGTGCCGGGTTAGTCTATTAGAGGCTGTTCAGGTGCCGGGTTAGTCTATTAGAGGCTGTTCAGGTGCCGGGTTAGTCTATTAGAGGCTGTTCAGGTGCCGGGTTAGTCTATTAGAGGCTGTTCAGGTGCCGGGTTAGTCTATTAGAGGCTGTTCAGGTGCCGGGTTAGTCTATTAGAGGATAGTCAGGTACAGCTCGTAAAAAGGTTACCTTCAGAGGAGTCTTGGTCCTCTAACTCCTCTTTTACTTTGGCCTCCTCGTCTTCCTCCTCCTCCTCCTCCTCCTCTTCCTCCCCCTCCAGCTTCCTCTTCTGCTCTTCCTTCTTCTTCTTGCGTTTCTCCTTACGCTTCTCACGCTTAGCGGCCAGGGCTTGTTTCTTACTCTCCTCCCTGGACTGTACACCAAGAAAGAAAAAAAAAATGGATGATTACAACCCAGAGTGTGCAACCCAAATGGCAACATATTCCCTATATAGTGCACTACCTTTTTGACTAGAACCCTTACGGGAACAGGGTTCCATTTGGGACGCACTTAATATCTACAGAGAGCTGTAAATCCATACAAATCAATGAGGAGCAGAAGGTTGTGTTGGATGAAAAAGTAATTTACCTTCTCCAAGTCCAGCTCCTTCAGCAGAATGCTGGCGTTCTTGTTGGCCTCTGCTGCCTGCTGGTCTTTGGCTTTGACAATGGTCTCCATGCACTGGTGACATTTCTTCAGCAGGTCCTAGGAGGAGTACGAGACAAACTTTACTGTTTTAACCGCACTTCCTTTCAGAAAAATAAAAAGTTTACCCTTTGTCATTTTCTAAAATGTACCCCCCCCCCCCCCCCCCCCCTTTTCTCCCCAATTTCATCACATCCAATTGGTAGTTACAGTCTTGTCCCATCGCTGCAACTCCCGTACGGACTCAGGAGAGTCGAAGGTCGAGAGCCGTGAGTCCTCCGAAACACAACCCCGCCAAGCCACACTGCTTCTTGAAACAATGCCCACTTAACCCGGAAGCCACCCGCACCAATGTGTCACAGGAAACACCGTACACCTGCCTCATGTGTCTCCCAGTCGCGACGCAGCCTAGTATCGAACCAGGATCTGTAGTAACACCGCTGCGCCACTCGGGAGACCCCCTTGGTCATTTTCAATTAATGTGTTGTTGGTCTTGTTTGTTTTAGCTTACCTTGTCCGTGATGGTGGCAATGTATCTCATGCACTCGATGTCCGAGGGGAACTGGTTAACCTCCTTGACCAGGTACTGAACCACCTTCACATGGCCCTGTGAGACAGAGTTCAGAGGTCAGCCTCCTGGGATTATTATACATACACTTCCATTTACACACCACCGGGGTCATTAGCTGAGAACAGGAAATGAACGGGGAGCATAGGTCATATGAGATATTCAACTGTGTATCAGTATCCGAACAAGTCACACTAGTGTTTTATCACAGTTTAGTTTCATACCACAGGAGGTTGGTGGCACCTTAATTGGGGAGGATGAGCTTGTTGTAATGGTTGGAGTGGATTAAGTGGAACGGTATCAAATACAATACCATTCGCTCCGTTCCAGACTTTAGTTTGAGCCGTCCTCCCCTCAGCAGCCTACACTATTTTATACGTGTGTGTGTGTGTGTGACCACCTTGCGGAAGGCAGCCATGAGTGGTGTGATCTTGCGGTTGTCTGCTGCGTCGACATCGGCCCCGGCCTGCACCAGCAGCTGCACCACGTCAAAATGGCCGCCGTTGGCCGCCAGCCACAAGGGAGTGTTTCCCTTCTTATTGCGCACGTCAATGTGAGCACCTCTGTGAGAAAGACAACAGGCTGAGTAGAGGAAGAGAGACTAGAGAGGAAAGGACCTTCTCACTGTCATACTGTACATAAAAGATTAAGATATTACCGGTTGATTAGGAGCTCACAGAACTTGTAGTGGCCCTTGTCTGCAGCGATGGTGAGCGCGGTGTCTCGGGAGGAGGGGACAGGTGGGGCGTTGACGTCAGCGCTCTTATCCAGCAGCACCCGCCCCACCTCAGCATAGCCACCCGATGCCGCCTCCATAAGGGGGGTCAGCCCAGTCTGAGAGAGAATGTATAATGGGTCAGTGAGACTGCACCACACAGACAACACCAGAACATCATTTCTAATGTCTTTGACACAAGCCCAGACAACATGATGACATGTCAGGCTCCAGCCTGTTGCAGTTGCTACCACCTTGGCGCGGTGCTCCACGTTGGCCTTGCGGTCCAGCAGCAGACTGACCACCTCCGCCCGTCCCTGGAAGCAGGCCAGGGTCAGCGCCGTGTTGCGGTTAGTCTCGATCTGAGCGTTGATGTCTGAGCCCATGTCCAGCAGCAGCTTGACCGCAGGGACGTGACCGTTCATGGCAGCCAGCATCAGAGGAGAGATACCCAGCTTACTCCCAGTCCTGAGGGGAACAGACAGGGCGAGGGGGAACAGACAGGGCGAGGGGGAACAGACAGGGCGAGGGGGAACAGACAGGGCGAGGGGGAACAGACAGGGCGAGGGGGAACAGACAGGGCGAGGGGGAACAGACAGGGCGAGGGGGAACAGACAGGGCGAGGGGGAACAGACAGGGCGAGGGGGAACAGACAGGGCGAGGGGGAACAGACAGGGCGAGGGGGAACAGACAGGGCGAGGGGGAACAGACAGGGCGAGGGGGAACAGACAGGGCGAGGGGGAACAGACAGGGCGAGGGGGAACAGACAGGGCGAGGGGGAACAGACAGGGCGAGGGGGAACAGACAGGGCGAGGGGGAACAGACAGGGCGAGGGGGAACAGACAGGGCGAGGGGATGATTATACAAACTGTTAAGATTGGGAAAGAGGCAGAGGTACAGCCTGCACAAACCGTGGCAAGGAGGGCTGGTTGTGGATACCTGGAGTTGATTTCAGCTCCAGCGTTGAGGAGGATCTTGATGATGTTGACGAAGCCCCCCGAGGCAGCCAGGCTGAGCGGAGTGTAGTCTGAAACGTTACGGTGCTCCTTGTTGGCCCCGCGCAGCAGCAACAGCTCCACCACCTGGAGTGAACGAAACACAGGTTAGTCAATCCACAGAACACTTCTATTGTTTATCTAAATGTATGCAGTGTTAAGCTGGTTCAGACAGTGAGTTTGTGTCTGTCAGGTTGTTGTTCTGCCTCCTGTTTCACTATGGGTTATTTCTATTAGCTGTTTCTATGCAGCAGCAGCTACTCTAAGAGCCGAGCCCGCCGCATACTCGCCCTCAACGCACTGTAGGCTATATTTTTTTTAATGAATTAATCTCCACAGCATCTTGCTAAAGCCAATTCATATCCAACATATGCCGTTTTGAGTCTACTTTAAGGAAATATCCTACGCCAAGCTTTATTATATTGATAATTACATTCTAGAGCAAATTGAAAGAAAATTAATTATTACCAGGTTGAAATAACTTTCCTCTCAGTTTCCTTGTTTCTTCTATAGGCGATTGAAAACGAGCACGTTAATGTATTAGTTGGTTTACATTAATAGTAATCCGCCCCAAAACCCGTTTTATTCTCTCTACCAGGAAGGCAATGAATGGAGCACATGCTTCCAATGACTTGTTCAATCACATGCATCTCAGATAATGGTTTGTAGACAAAGAGATAAAGGTGTGAAATAATATTACATTTGCCTACTAAATCCAGAAAAGGGGAGGAGAGTAGACGCTGTTAGAAATATAAAATCATGAAAATAAACACCGATCCACATGTGGTGGTTCCTGAGGCTCCATCGACTTACATTGTAGCTAAATCTAATTTACACATTATATTGATTCAATTCTGGACATTAGACTTATGTCTTAGGCCTGCATGGTATTTTGGGTCGATGTAGCCTTAATGTAGCATAGTATGTTCAATGCAATAAATTAGAGCTGTTTCCCTACGAATGTGTTTGCAATTGCATGAATGCTAGTGTTGGGACTACTGCGGGTAGCTGCGGTGAGAGTGCTGTGAGAAAGTGGCTACGCTAAAACGTCTCGCTTTACGGCACTGCTTCGTCCTGTTATCCACACAAAATATGACAAGCAGAGCAGCACCTCCTGTCTTCCTCCAGAGCAGGCCAGGGAGAGAGGAGTGTCTTTGGTTCTCTCAGACTGGGCTTCGATGTCCCCTCCTTTATCCAGCAGGATCTCCACCACGCCAACATGACCCGCTGTAGCAGCCAGGATCAGAGGAGTGAAACCTGGGGACAGACGGTTAGATTACTCTCCAACATACTAAGGATGGGCATGAATACTCGACTGCTCTAACCGACAAAGGTCAATCTTTAACCAGAGATCAACATTTTTTGTTATTTTAAATACTGTAAAACAATTTGGTGGAATGTGCTTTCTGGGGGTAGTTAATCCAAATTCCCTTTCCTCTCCATGTCTCATTCACCCAATTGCGTTCCGACCGCTTCTTACATGCCAAGTGCTGAGCGCGCGCACAAGCTCCCGTTTAGTCCGACAGAAATAAAAACCTATCTAACTGATGGGATACACAAGCTACCTTTCTTGCCAAATGACGACAGTTTAATCCTGAAGTAGGAAAATGTTTGTTCCGACAAAGCTGCAGTTTTGGAATAATTGCGGCCCGTCTATTTTCCACTTTGCTACTGTGCCATTTAGAATTGGTTAGCATGACATTTTTTACATGCAATTATTCTTCGGAAGAACTGCATTAAAAAAAAGCAAGACAGCAATAAAGCCCCTTTCTTAAAATGAAATGTTGCTAAAAAGTAATTAAGAAAGAAGTGGAGGGCGCTCAACCAACGTGAGTCGAGGTTCAACCCCCAAAACATGCGTCATCCCAAAAAATGGAATCATCGTTGCAAAGGAAAAAGGCCCAACGGGGCCTTATTTTGTATATATTTAAACTATTTAAAAATCTGAAAACGAAGCATCAATACAAATAAAAGATCTGTCAAATCAGGAAGTAGGATTTGAATTAAATTTCCCTCAGTCATTAGGTGATGTTTTATGTCACACTCCCGTCTAACGAGTCCTTGTTAGCATCAGAAGGAAACAGAAGTCGCGTATGTGTTCCTGAGAGTCGTAGCTTTCAGTAACGGGGTCATAACATTTTGTAGCTAAACCGTTCAAACACTAGAGGCAAATTCATGCGAAGAAAATCTAAATCAACATGCCACGAAGGCGCTAGAAACCACACGATAGACAACCACCACAGTGCTTGTCATTTAGGAAGTGAACATTAGATTTTTGGGATTTGTTTTGCAGGTCTTTTATTAATGTTCAGTTAAATAGCCCTGGCTTAGGCTATAACCCCCTTAAATATAGACAGGTTCTACACTGAAAATAGGCAAAAACATTCCTTTGATAAAGCCAAAAAAATAACCTAGTTTTTTTTCATCATCATGCAGTGTGGAACTGTTTATCCACTTCCAACATTCCAAAGAACAGTCATAAAACTAAATAGAATGGATGTATATCGAAAACACAGATTGTTTGAGCCCCGTTTCAAATGATCACTGAGAAGAACTGTTTCAGATGTGAGATACGGATTTTTTTTCGCAGTGCCACCTTTTTCATTTGGAAAAATATATTTTATTCTGTTATATTAAATGTTATTGTTTTTTTTTGTATAAAATACGTGTCTTGACTGTGATAAGGACTCGGGGAAATATGAGCGTCTTGTCTGATAAATTAACAAAGCAAGGCTATGCCATTGCAGAGCCAAAGGCCTCTATGCAAGTGCCAATGCTGAGGTTACTGCCTTCTTGAAGATTGTGTACAACGATATAATATAACCAGATGATATTACGGTTTCAAAACAATAATCTTAAAATTGCACTTGCTTTTCTATTGACTGAAAATATATACAGTACCAGTCAAGTGGACACACCTACTCATTCCAGGGGTTTTCTTTATTTTTACTATTTTCTACATTGTAGAATAATAGTGAAGATACCAAACTATAAAATAACACACATGGAATCATGTAGTAACCAAAAAAGGGTTAAATCAAAATATATTTTAAATTCTTCAAAATAGCCACCCTTTGCCTTTATGACAGCTTTGCACACTCTTGGCATTCTCTCACCCAGCTTAATGAGGTATTTGGTAAAAGACCAAGTCCATATTATGGCAAGAACAGCTCAAATAAGCAAAGAGAAACGACAGTCCATCATTACTTTAAGACATGAAGGTCAGTCAAATACAGAAAATGTCAAGAACTTTGAAAGTGTCTTTAAGCGCAGTCTCAAAAACCATCAAGCGCATGATGAAACTGACTCATGAGGACCGCCACAGGAAAGGAACATACACCTGTCCACACACACCTGTCCAGAGTTACCACTGCTGCTGGATAAGTTCATTACAATTACCAGTCTCAGAAATTGCAGTCCAAATAAATGCTTCACCGAGGTCAACTGTTCAGAGGAGACTGCATGAAATCAGGCCTTCATGGTCAAACTGCTGTAAAGAAACCACCACTACTACTAAAGGACACCAATAAGAAGAAGAGACTTGCTTGGGCCTAGAAACATGAACATTAGACTGGTGGAAATCTGTCCTTTGGTCTGTAGTCCAAATTACAGATTTTTAGTTCCAACTGCAGTGTCTTTGTGAGACGCAGTGTGGGTGAACGGATGATTTCCACATGTGTATTTCCCACCGTGAAGCATGGAGGTGGTGGTGTGATGGTGCTTTGCTGGTGACACGGTCTCATTTATTTACAATTCAAGGTACACTTAACCAGCATGGCTTCCACAGCATTCTGCAGCGATACGCCATCACATCTGGTATGAGCTTAGTGGGACAATCATTTCTTTTTCAACAGGACAATGACCCAAAACACCTCCAGGCTGTGTAAGGCCTATTTTACCAATAATTAGAGTGATTGAGTGCTGCATCAGATGACCTGGCCTCCACAATCACCCAACCTCAACCCAATTGAGATGTTTGGGATGAGTCGGACCGCAGAGTGAAGGAAAAGCAGCCAACAAGTGCTCAGCATATGTGGGAACTCCTTCAAGACTGTTAGAAAAGCAGGCCAAGAGTGTGCAAAGCTGTCATCAAGGCAAAGGGTGGCTATTTGAAGAATATCAAATATATAATCTCAAATATAAAATGAATTTGTTTACTATATGATTCCATATGTGTTATTTCATAGTTTTGATATCTTCACTATTATTCTACAATGTAGAAAATAGTAAAAATAAAAACCCTGGAATGAGTAGGTGTTTAAAACTTTTGACTGGTAGTGAGTGAGTACAAATATCTATCTATACACACACACACACACACACACACACACACACACACACACACTCGCTAAGTATTCAGACCCCTTGACTTTATCCAAATGTTGTTACGTTACAGCCTTATTCTAAAATGTATTAAATAAATGTTTTTCATCAATCTATACACAACATCCAATAATGACAAAGCAAATACAGGTTTAGGAAGTTCAGCAAATTTATAAAAAAAAAAAAAAAAGTAAGTATTCATACCCTTTGCTATGAGACTCGAAATTGAGCTCAGGTGCATCCTGTTTCCATTGATCATCCTTGAGATGTTTCTACAACTTGGAGTCCACCTGTGCTAAATTCAACTGATTGATTGGGAAAGGCACACACACACACACACACCTGTCTATATAAGGTCCCACAGTTGACAGTGCATGTAAGAGCAAAAACCAAGCCATGAGGTCGAAGGAATTGTTTGTAGAGCTCCGAGACAGGACTGTGTTGAGGCACAGATCTGGGGAAGGGTACCAAAACATTTCTGCAGCATTGAAGGTCCCCAATAAGTGGCCTCCATCATTCTTAAATGGAAGAAGTTTGGAACCACCAGGACTCTTCCTAGAACTGGCCACCCGGCCAAACTGCACAATCTGGGGAGAAGGGCCTTGGTCAGGGAGGTGACCAAGAATCCTATGGTCACTCTGACAGAGCTCCAGAGTTCCTCTGTGGAGATGGAAGAACCTTCCAGATGGACAATCATCTCTGCAGCACTCCACCAATCAGGCATTTATGGTAGAGTGGCCAGACGGAAGCCACTCCTCAGTAAAAGGAACATGATAGCCCACTTGGAGTTTGCCAAAAGTTACCCAAAGGACTCTCAGACCATGAGATACAAGATTCTCTGGTCTGATGAAACCAGATTGAACTCTTTGGCCTGAATGCCAAGCGTCACATCTGGAGGAAACCTGGCACCATCCCTACAGTGAAGCATGGTGGTGGCAGCATCATGCTGTGGGGATGTTTTTCAGCGGGCAGGGACTGGGCGACTAGTCAGGATCAAGGGAAAGATGAACGAAGCAAAATACTGAGAGATCCTTGATGAGTGCTCAGGATATCAGACTGGGGCGAAGGTTCACCTTCCGAAAGGACAACGACCCTAAGCACACAGCCAAGACAACGCAGGAGTGACTTCAAGACAAGTCTCTAAATGTCCTTGAGTGGCCCAGCCAGAGCCCGGACTCGAACCCGATCTAACATCCCTGGAGAGACCTGAAAATAGCTGTGCAGCGACACTCCCCATCCAACCTGACAGAGCTTGAGAGGATCTACAGAGAAGAATGGGAGAAACTCTCCAAA
This sequence comes from Salmo salar, assembly GCF_965601325.2. Lineage (NCBI taxonomy): Eukaryota > Metazoa > Chordata > Actinopteri > Salmoniformes > Salmonidae > Salmo > Salmo salar. The sequence goes on along the minus strand of NC_138294.1, from coordinate 85,756,068 downwards.
TACAGGTGTGCCAAGCTTGTAGCGTCATACCCAAGAAGACTTGAGGCAGTAATCGCTGCCAAAGGTGCTTCAACAAAGTACTAAGTAAAAGGTGTGAATACTTATGTAAATGTCATACCCGTTTTTGACATTGTCATAATGGATGGGTTCTCTTATGGTTAGGATAAATTGGACTTTGTCGCACACTGTTGGCATAGGCCTATAGATCAATGTGCACATATGTATTTTGAGTACATGCCTTGTGTTCTAATAATATTTTTCATTCAAGCACTAGAAAAGAAATCCAGCGAGTACTCAAACAGTAAAAACAAAAACGGTCAAATGCCCATCCGTTAAAACTAGTCATCCAATTAGTCAGTTTCCAACAATACAGATGGACTCCCACTTCTAAACACAAATTATCAAGTTCCCTGATAATTGACCCCAACATGTTTTTTTTTTATTGCTACAAAACATAGAAAAAGACAAAATATGGAGTTGTGTACCTTTCTTATCCCGATGCTCGATGTTAGCCCCGCGGGCGACGAGCACCGACACCAGCTCCTCGTGACCGCCCGCACAGGCCAGCGTCAGAGCGGTGTCGTGATTACTCTCCGTCTGACAAGAGATACAGTCAGGTGTTATTTTCCTATCTGACTATTATTAGCTAAACTAGCGTGTTATTATTATTGTGCATTGTTAGACGTGTGGTGTGACGTACGTGTGCGTCGATGTCTACGGAGGGGTAGAGGGGGAGCATGGGGTGTGGGGACACTGAATGGATGGGCGTCTGTGCTGTGGGCGAGGACGTCGTGCTCAACATGGGGACTCTGCTGCTCACCGCTGCTGTCACAGGGGCAAGAGGGAAGGAGAGTTGTTAGTCCACCTTCAAAATATAAGTATCTCCCATTCGAATTTAAGATGGATTAAAACCATTTGAAAAAGTCTGTTGAAAATGTCCTGAAACCAAGTTCAGTGCTAAGGAAAATGATGAAGGATCAAGCAGTCATTAACGGTTTGAGGTTTAATTTTTGATTTAACCAGGTTAGTCGAGTTAAAAATACAAATGTCAAAAGAGACCGAGAGCACTAAGCAAAGAGAGGACCGTGTTTATGAACACACCTGCCATGATGTCGTCCAAAGTATCTGTGAGGGTCTGTGCTGGGGTGGCCACCATGAGTCCTTCGGGGGCCTGGGTGAGAAGGCCCGGTCCCAGGTCTGTCAACTGCTGCCACAACATCTGCTGCTGGTTCACCATCACCCTCTCCAGATCAGGACTGGAGCTGACGGGGTAGTCTGCCGTACTGAAGTCTGTGGACTGCTGGGTGGCCAGGAGATGGGAGGGTAAGAAACGGGCCTGCAGGAGGGGTGGAGCGGGACTCTGCAGGGCCTGGGTGTGAGGAGGAGCGGGGCTCTGCAGGGCCTGGGTGTGAGGAGGAGCGGGACTCTGCAGGGCCTGGGTGTGAGGAGGAGCGGGACTCTGCAGGGCCTGGGTGTGAGGAGGAGCGGGACTCTGCAGGGCCTGGGTGTGAGGAGGAGCGGGACTCTGCAGGGCCTGGGTGTGAGGAGGAGCGGGACTCTGCAGGGCCTGGGTGTGAGGAGGAGCGGGACTCTGCAGGGCCTGGGTGTGAGGAGGAGCTGGTGGCGGGGGTTCCTGGGCCTGTCTATACAGGATGGTGTCCACCTGAGGTAGCTTGGCATAGTCCTCCTCCTCCTCCTCCTCATCGTCCTCTTCCTCCTGTTCCTCGGCGGCGGGGTGGGGCTGTCCATCATGGTGGTGGTGGATGCCCTCCCCATCCCCCTCGGTGTCGGAGCCCGGCTCTGCAGCCAGCAAGGGCAGGGGGGTGCCGGGCTGCTCCACCCCTGCCGCCTGGCCAAGCTGCCCCGGGTCGTCCTTCAGGCCTTTGGCCTCCATGTACTCTTTGGTGAACTGCTGCTGCGTCTTGAGCTGCAGCTGGCGCTCCACCTTCTGCAGCTCCTTGAGGATCTTCTTCTTCTTCTGGACCTGCTCCTCGCGGCTCTTCTTCAGCTCCTCGATCTTGTCTTTGGTGAGAGGCTCTCCCTGGATGAGCTCCAAGGACTGCAGCTGGGCCTTCTCTATAGCGGAGATCCTCTGGCCAAGCTCGTTCAGCTTGCCCTCAGTCTCTTCCACTATGCACTCTAGGGGCTGGTATGGGTGGAAGGGAGACAGCAGGTCCGCGTCTGGACCGCCTGCAGCGATGGGGCTCCCCTGTAGGGGGCTCAGCCTCTGCTTGGAACCACCTGAGACAGCCACACAGGACAACACAACCAGTTAGCTACGAGGTTGAACCATACAATATTGCAGTAATCATTGCATGTAACACTTTGATTCCTTGTGCAGTCAAATGTGTCTAGTGGTCTTGTTGGCAAAGTTAGACATGCATTTGCTGTTAACACACGTTGTATGATCTGACCTTTTGTGATGAGCGGTGGAGGCGTTGTGATGTTGGAGGGGACTCTGTCTGGCTCTTGAGGAGGCACCACCATGGCCAGGGCTTGGAATGGAACTCGTGGAGCCTGTTTGGGTTAGGGTAGGATATTAGAAAAGTATATTTAGTATCAATACTTGGAATCAACGTATAAAAATTGTAACTGTTATCAGCAATAAACAAACATGTTTGTAGAAGTCCCTACCGGAGAGGTGTCATGGGAGGGGGGTGTGAGCTGAGACAAGTCTGGCACGGGGACCGACAGGACGTTGTTGGGGTAGTCGAGGAGATAGGACACCACGATGGTGTGACCGCCCTTAGCAGCTTCGATCAGCATGGTGGAGCCATCCTAGGTGAGAGATTGACACAAAACATACGTCATCGTTAGTATCAGGATCTTGGGAGAAGTTACAATTTGATCAGGAAATAAAATAGGAACAAAGACATGGAAACAGTTCTGTGTTTACAGGGGTTCCAGAAAGGTTGGTATTTACAGGGGTTACAGAAAGGTTGGTATTTAAAGGGGTTACAGAAAGGTTGGTGTTTACAGAAAGGTTGGTATTTAAAGGGGTTAGAGAAAGGTTGGTGTTTACAGAAAGGTTGGTATTTACAGGGGTTCCAGAAAGGTTGGTATTTACAGGGGTTCCAGAAAGGTTGGTATTTACAGGGGTTCCAGAAAGGTTGGTATTTACAGGGGTTCCAGAAAGGTTGGTATTTACAGGGGTTCCAAAAAGGTTGGTATTTACAGGGGTTCCAGAAAGGTTGGTATTTACAGGGGTTCGAGAAAGGTTGGTATTTACAGGGGTTCCAGAAAGGTTGGTATTTACAGGGGTTCCAGAAAGGTTGGTATTTACAGGGGTTACAGAAAGGTTGGTATTTACAGGGGTTACAGAAAGGTTGGTATTTACAGGGGTTACAGAAAGGTTGGTATTTACAGGGGTTACAGAAAGGTTGGTATTTACAGGGGTTACAGAAAGGTTGGTATTTACAGGGGTTACAGAAAGGTTGGTATTTACAGGGGTTACAGAAAGGTTGGTATTTACAGGGGTTACAGAAAGGTTGGTATTTACAGGGGTTACAGAAAGGTTGGTATTTACAGGGGTTACAGAAAGGTTGGTATTTACAGGGGTTACAGAAAGGTTGGTATTTACAGGGGTTAGAGAAAGGTTGGTATTTACAGGGGTTACAGAAAGGTTGGTATTTACAGGGGTTACAGAAAGGTTGGTATTTACAGGGGTTACAGAAAGGTTGGTATTTACAGGGGTTAGAGAAAGGTTGGTATTTACAGGGGTTACAGAAAGGTTGGTATTTACAGGGGTTCCAGAAAGGTTGGTATTTACAGGGGTTCGAGAAAGGTTGGCATTTACAGGGGTTACAGAAAGGTTGGTATTTACAGGGGTTACAGAAAGGTTTTTATTTAAAGGGGTTACAGAAAGGTTTGTGTTTACAGAAAGGTTGGTATTTACAGGGGTTACAGAAAGGTTGGTATTTACAGGGGTTACAGAAAGGTTGGTATTTAAAGGGGTTAGAGAAAGGTTGGTGTTTACAGAAAGGTTGGTATTTAAAGGGGTTAGAGAAAGGTTGGTGTTTACAGAAAGGTTGGTATTTACAGGGGTTCCAGAAAGGTTGGTATTTACAGGGGTTCCAGAAAGGTTGGTATTTACAGGGGTTCCAGAAAGGTTGGTATTTACAGGGGTTCCAGAAAGGTTGGTATTTACAGGGGTTCCAGAAAGGTTGGTATTTACAGGGGTTCCAAAAAGGTTGGTATTTACAGGGGTTCCAGAAAGGTTGGTATTTACAGGGGTTCGAGAAAGGTTGGTATTTACAGGGGTTACAGAAAGGTTGGTATTTACAGGGGTTACAGAAAGGTTGGTATTTACAGGGGTTACAGAAAGGTTGGTATTTACAGGGGTTACAGAAAGGTTGGTATTTACAGGGGTTACAGAAAGGTTGGTATTTACAGGGGTTACAGAAAGGTTGGTATTTACAGGGGTTACAGAAAGGTTGGTATTTACAGGGGTTACAGAAAGGTTGGTATTTACAGGGGTTAGAGAAAGGTTGGTATTTACAGGGGTTACAGAAAGGTTGGTATTTACAGGGGTTACAGAAAGGTTGGTATTTACAGGGGTTACAGAAAGGTTGGTATTTACAGGGGTTCCAAAAAGGTTGGTATTTACAGGGGTTCCAGAAAGGTTGGTATTTACAGGGGTTCGAGAAAGGTTGGCATTTACAGGGGTTACAGAAAGGTTGGTATTTACAGGGGTTACAGAAAGGTTGGTATTTACAGGGGTTACAGAAAGGTTTTTATTTAAAGGGGTTACAGAAAGGTTTGCGTTTACAGAAAGGTTGGTATTTACAGGGGTTACAGAAAGGTTGGTATTTACAGGGGTTACAGAAAGGTTTTTATTTAAAGGGGTTACAGAAAGGTTTGTGTTTACAGAAAGGTTGGTATTTACAGGGGTTACAGAAAGGTTTGTTTACACAGGAGTCCATTATAATGCTTGCAGTGTGGTATTCTTAATATCAGATTCCCTTCCTGGTCACGCCTGAGACCGTTGTGCCCAGGAGCTTGGGACAAGTCATCTCACCTTCAGTCTGTGTGTAGGATCAGCCCCATGGGACAGCAGCAGCTCCACCACGGCCAGGTGGCCCCCGGCGCAGGCCAGAGACACTACTGTGTGATCATTGTTGGCCGTCGCCCTGTTCACATTAGCTCCTGGTGGAGGGAGAGAAACCAAGAACAGGGTCAATCTGAGGCCACATGAAAACCACAGCAACCCTATAACGTTTATATACAATGAGGCTTTATCTGATGAGCAAAGCAGCTCAAGCTACAACGAGGGCCGCGGCTCAAGCTACAACGAGGGCCGCGGCTCAAGCTACAACGAGGGCCGCGGCTCAAGCTACAACGAGGGCCGCGGCTCAAGCTACAACGAGGGCCGCGGCTCAAGCTACAACGAGGGCCGCGGCTCAAGCTACAACGTGGCAGATGTCTGGTGTATGGTTTTGTGTGGTGTCGCTACACAGTGAAGGAGCAGAAGCACACCTTTGCTGATTAGGAACTGTACAGTACAGAGGTGACCCGCTCTAACCGCTTTCATTAGAGGGGTCCTGCCCCCCTCCGATTCATGCTCCTGTAAGATAAACAGAGACAGGAGCGTGTAAAGTGTACAAGTAGAAACAGAGAGCCTATTCAAGCAGCGACATATCCAGCATCTACACAACACAGACAGCGTCACAAATGGCACCCTATTCCCTATATAGTGCACTACTTTAGATCAGCGCCCTATAGGGACCCTATTCCCTATATAGTGAACTACTTTAGATCAGAGCCCTATAGGGACCCTATTCCCTATATAGTGCACTACTTTAGATCAGAGCCCTATAGGGACCCTATTCCCTATATAGTGCACTACTTTAGATCAGAGCCCTATAGGGACCCTATTCCCTATATAGTGCACTACTTTAGATCAGAGCCTTATGGGCACCAGTCAAAAGTAGTGCACTAGAAAACAAAATAGGGGGCCATTCGAGAAGCACACACACACACACTTACGCAAACGTGTGAACAACTCAAATACAAAAAAGGCTATGCATGGACATGAAGTGTGTTTCTCCAGAGGGTGAGGTCTCACCAGGTCAGCCCCCGTCTGCAGCAGCACGTCAGCCACGTCTGTGTGTCCGTTCTCACAGGCGTAAGTCAGCGCTGTGTCTCCCGTCGCCGTTGTGGCGTGGACATTGGCTCCTGGGACAAGAGCAGAGGTGTCAAAATTACACACAGAGGGTGTAACAACTACAAACTTTAAATAAATGTGGGTTTTGGGAATAACCAAGTCAATTTCAATAATGTATGAAATGAGGATCAAATCCAATTTAATTTAGAAATTTTACATTTTATTAGTCACATGCGCCGAAAACAACAGGTGAAATGCTTACTTACGAGCCCCTAGTGACCTTAGTGAAATGCTTACTTACGAGCCCCTAACCAACAATGCAGTTTAAAAAATAATACAGATAAGAATAAGAAATAAAAGTAACAAGTAATTAAAGAGCAGAAGTAAAATAACAATAGCAAGACTATATACACAAGGGGGGTACCGGTACAGTCAATGTGCAGGGGGGGCACCAGTTAGTGAGGTCATCTCAAATAGATGGTAGAGATTGTTTTGAGACAGCCAAACAGAGAGGCTGTCCAGTAGGGAGTGGTTCTGCTCACCGGCGGCCAGCAGGTACTTGACCAGCTCCAGGTGTCCCTCCTGTGCAGCCTCCATGAGAGGTGTGGAGCAGCCCAGCTCGATGTCTGCCCCGGCCTTGATGAGGAAGTCAGCCACCTCCAGAAAGCCCCCGCAGCAGGCCAGCGTCAGGGCAGTCTCCTGGGTCTCCTCTGTCTGAGCGTTGATGTTGGCACCTGCAGACCACACAGACAACAGAGGGAGGATTCAAGATGGTTCAGCTGGGAACACACTTTAAAAACAGTACAAACCTACTCACACCACTGGATATTCACCACAGAAAAAGTACTTCAATTAGTGCTGGAAAAGCCATCTTGTCCCTTCGGCATCAACCCAATTAGATCATGAGCTCAAAACTCACTTCATTACATTCCTTCCAGTAACCAGAAGGTTGCTGGATCGAATCCCTGAGCTGACAAGGTAAAAATCTGCCGTTCTGCCCGAGTAAGGCAGTTAACCCACTGTTCCCCAGGCACCGAAGACATCAGATGGAGATTATGGCAGCCCCCCCCCCCCCCCTCCCTTCCCCGTACCTCTCTGATTCAGAGGTGTTAAATGCGGAAGACACATTTCAGTTGAATACATTCAGTTGGACAACTGATTAGGTATCCCCCCTTCGCCTTTCATTACATTTATTTAAAAAAAGACGACTTTTGTATTTACACAAAGCTGGAGGCTCAATATAGTAGGGAAAACCTATCTACTGGGAACACTAGTTTCATTCAAACCAGAGAGCAAGAGAAGGCCATACCTTGTGCCAAAAGCAGCGCCACCATCTCCTCGTGGCCCTCTCGTGCAGCTTCCATGAGGGGAGTGTATCCCTCATCATTAACCTCCTCTAGGTTGGCGCCCCTCTCCATCAGCAGGGCGGCCAGCTCCACATGACCCCCACAGGCCGCCAGCGTCAGCGGAGACTCGAAAGAGTCAGCGGGCATGTTGACCTGCGCCTCGCTGTCCAACAGCAGCCGCGCCACCTCCACATGCCCGTCCTGAAGAGGAGACCTCATCAGTCATACTGCACCTTCAATTTAATAGTTTGGTCTGTGTGTGTGTGTGTCTGTGTGTGTGTGTGTCTCACCATACAAGCCTCCATGAGTGCTGTGTGCATCTCGTCAGTCTTGTGCTCCTGGTCGGCCCCAGCCTCTAACAGGAAGCGCACCATGTCTAGGTGCCCTGTATGTGGTGACAAGAGGGAAAAACGCTCTGGGTGCCTCATCCCTACAATTACATTTCCTGTTTCACATTTCACACAATGTTTGTCAACATAAGTGGATCACTTGAGTCACTGATTTCTGGATAAAGACCTCTGATCTCTCTGGTGCACGGGTAAAAGGTTAGGGTTCATTGTCCAGGACGTACCTTTGTAGCAGGCCAGCGTAAGTGCACTTTCCTTGAACTCGTTGGAGTGCGTGTTGATACCAGCCCCGTACTCCAGGAGCACCCGGGCCACCTCCACGTGACCCGCGCTAGCCGCCTCCATCAGAGGGGTGTGACCATTCTCGTTGTGGTCCTCGATGTTGGCGCCTTCCTTCAGCAGCACTTTCACCACGTCCAGGAAGCCGCCCGCACACGCGTACGTCAGCGCTGTGTTACCTGACAGGGACAAGGACAGCGCGTCAGTGTTTATGTTAAGTAGATGTGATGGTTTCTGGTATCGGTCACAGCACCTAGCGGTGTTTGACGTGTGTGTTTACCTGTGGAGGACTGTGCGTTGACGTCAGCCCCATGTACCAGCAGCAGTTTGACTATGTCTACGTAGCCGCCGCTGGCTGCTGCCATGAGGGCCGTAATGTCACCCTTGATGCCCCGATCTTCAACGTTAGCGTGCATGGCCAGCAAGACCTGCAGGAGGACACACGTCGGCGTTTTAAAACAGACATCCAAACACAACCACAAAGGATCAGGGTTGGCTCTGCAACATTTGGATATACAACTAAATTTGATTACAGAACTGGATGGAAACTATGACAGAAAAGGCAGAACAATGTTAGCAGTATACTGTGAGTGGCTAAAGGTCAGTGTGTGTGTGTGTGTGTGTGTGTGTGTGTGTGTGTGTGTGTGTGTTCGTTATACCTGTGCAAGTTCATAGTACCCAGCAGAGCAGGCTAGGCAGAGCAGACTCTCTCCCTCCTCTGTGTGTTCGTTGACGCTCCGCCCCTCATCCAGAAGCTTCCTCACAGCGTTGACGTCCCCGTCCGAGCACGCCTCCGCCAAGCTACGGCTGAAAATAACCAGACTGCTACAATTACTGGGACTGTGGCTGCGCAATAGGTTGAACGGCGTTGTCACAACTCACACCGTCACTCACACTAAGAAGTTTAAAACAAAAAGGCCTCCCTCAGGACAGAGCAGTACATTTCATGAACGGCCTTTGACCCAATATGGCACCTTAAAGGGTTTCAGTAAAACAGTGATCAAGCCTGAGAGAACAGTAGAGATAAAGCATCTTCTATGAATCATGGGTGTTATTCAGAGAACCAGCTAGCTACCACTGGACTTAAAAATCAACTACAGCCTTAATACAAAGGCCAGGAGAAAGGACAGCTAAAGTAAAGATTCTCTGAGCGATGTCCTATTGATTCATGTTTTCAGGTGTATCAGATTGCCGTTGAAGCAGGCAGAAATTCAGCCAGTATGACGTAGCATTGAGATAGTCTCTCTCACTACACTGAAAGTTAATAGGCATAACTTTTACATCGTGAAAACATCACACAAATCAAAATAAATGTTGATTGGTCGTAAAAACATATTTAGCAGACGTTATAGCGGGTGCAGTGAAATGCTTGTGTGCCTAGCTTCAACAGTGCAGTGAAATGCTTGTGTTCCTAGCTTCAACAGTGCAGTGAAATGCTTGTGTTCCTAGCTTCAACAGTGCAGTGAAATGCTTGTGTGCCTAGCTTCAACAGTGCAGTGAAATGCTTGTGTTCCTAGCTTCAACAGTGCAGTGAAATGCTTGTGTTCCTAGCTTCAACAGTGCAGTGAAATGCTTGTGTTCCTAGCTTCAACAGTGCAGTGAAATGCTTGTGTTCCTAGCTTCAACACTGCAGTAATAACGCGTCAGATTTCAATACTGGCCGAGGTCATAACGCAGGAGGTTGATGTCTCTAGAAATGAGCCATTGATCATTTTTTTTTGCGATATTCCTACCTCCAGAAATGTGTAATTTAACCTGTTGGGTCTAGGGGGCAGCATTTGCACGTCTGGATAAAAAAAATGTACCCGATTTAATCTGGTTACTAATCCTACCCAGTAACTAGAATATGCATATACTTATTATATATGGATAGAAAACACTCTAAAGTTTCCAAAACTGTTTGAATGGTGTCTGTGAGTATAACAGAACTCATTTGGCAGGCAAAACCCTGAGACATTTTCTGACAGGAAGTGGATACCTGATGTGTTGTATTGACTTTAAACCTATCCCATTGAAAAACACAGGGGTTTAGGAATATTTTGGCACTTCCTATTGCTTCCACTAGATGTCACCAGCCTTCACAAAGTGTTTTGAGTCTTCTGGAGGGAGATCTGACCGAACAAGAGCCATGGAACGGTGATGTCCCATTAGACACCTGGCGCGCTACTTCATGTTGGGTACCCTCGTTCCAATACGTTATAAAAGGCTATGCATTCGTCCACCTTGAATATTATTCATGTTCTGGTTAAAAAAGGCCCTAATGATTTATGCTATACAACGTTTGACATGTTTGAACGAACGGAAATATATTTTTTCCCCTCGTTCATGACGAGAAGTCCGGCTGGCTTACATCATGTGCTAACGAGACGGAGATTTTTGGACATAAATGATGAGCTTTTTTGAACAAAACTACATTCGTTATGGACCTGTGATACCTGGAAGTGACATCTGATGAAGAGAATCAAAGGTAATGGATTATTTACATAGTATTTTCGATTTTAGATCTCCCCAACATGACGTCTAGTCTGTATCGCAACGCGTATTTTTCTGGGCACAGTGCTCAGATTATTGCAAAGTGTGATTTCCCAGTAAGGTTATTTTTAAATCTGGCAAGTTGATTGCGTTCAAAAGATGTAAATCTATAATTCTTTAAATGACAATATAATATTTTACCAATGTTTTCTAATTTTAATTATTTAATTTGTGACGCTGACTTGACTGCCGGTTATTGGAGGGAAACGATTTCCTCAACATCAATGCCATAGTAAAACGCTGTTTTTGTATATAAATATGAACTTGATAGAACTAAAAATGCATGCATTGTCTAACATAATGTCCTAGGAGTGTCATCTGATGGAGATTGTAAGAGGTTAGTGTATCATTTTAGCTGGTTTTATGGTTTTGGTGACCCTGTCTTTGACTTGACAAAACATTACACACAACTCTTGTAAATGTACTGTCCTAACATACTCTAAATTTATGCTTTCGCCGTAAAACCTTTTTGAAATCGTAAAACGTGGTTAGATTAAGGAGATGTTTATCTTTCAAATGGTGTAACATAGTTGTATTTTTGAAAAATTTGAATTTTGACATTTATTTGGATTCAAATTTGCCGCTCTTGAAATGCACCTGCTGTTGATGGAGTGCACCACAGGTGGCACGCTAGCGTCCCACCTAGCCCCAAGAGGTTAACAGAGGGCCTAACACATCGCTCCTATTTGTCTGCCTCTTCAGTCCAGGGTGCTTTGCATGGTCCCGTTGCAAATATCAGACTCCACTCCGCAGGTTGAACATGGTGAGATTGTAGACTCCTAAATTGATTGTGCAGTTTGTTTAGGCGATTTTACAGCCAACTACTGTAGCTATTTCACATGCTGTTATTGACTTTGTTATTATTGTGTGTAGTTATGTTTGCCCAGAGAGACCATTGCATTATGGGTTTTGTAGTCGACTTGAACTGCAACAGATTGCCACAACCATTTTCACACGTTGCTACCAACATTATTAAAACGACAAAATGAATTTGATTCACAAAAATATTCTTCTTGCATAGTGTTATTTAACACTGTAAATTATAGGAATAAGATTTTTTTCCCCATTAAACATTCTCACCTAAGGAATTGTCAAATGTTCAAGCTAACTTGAAGAAAGCACAACATGTCCAAAGGAAACATATGGCCTAGACAAGACTGGTGTGAGGGAGGATCCCTGAAGATGGTGTAGTGCACCTGTGGGGGATGTTTAGATTAGAGCAGAGGAGATACATACTTGTCTGCCTGGCTGGCGTTGAGTGTGTTTTCCGCCCTCATACGTGTGAGAGCGGCGGCGGCCTCGTCCAGCGCACAGCTCACGGACGACGTCAGGCGGCGTAGCACCTCTGGATCTGCGAAGGCTTTACCATCGGTAGTGGACAGTTTACCAATACCTTCAGAGGATGCAGGGTCAGGCACACACCAGCATACAACACACACACACAATTAAACTATGCAACAGGTGTAAAGAGAACACAAACAGTCTGTATTATCAAGTGGTGAACACAGCATTGAGGAAACATATCAAAGGGGGGGAACCTGATCACATGACTGAGGAAGTGCGCATAATAACTGAATTAATGGAAGAGAACCTGATGATCAGCCAACATTGAGGCTTAAGAACAGAAGCACGAGTCCAATATTACTTATGGTATGCAAAAACCACTGCATGCACCACATGGTTGGTTACACAGCTGTTAAAGTGTGCACAGACACAAATCACACAGTTACACACAGACAACGATAGATGGGAGGCAGACATGTACAGAAGCAGAGTGTACTAAAGGTCAGTGTTGAGTCATGATGGAAGCTGTTGCTGCTCTATCGAAATCCATTGTTCATGTTAATCTTCCCCGTGGTGCCCCCGCGAGCTGTACCAACTCCCCATACACTGACTGACTGGCTGGGACCTGGCTAACATGCTGCATGTCTACCTGATGCACACCATCCATCCACAGGTTCATGCGCATCAAATTAGACGCAATGACTTCTTTCATTTTTTCAGAAAGCTTTTTCGTTTCTCTAAAGAAGCAGCAGTATGGCACTAACTATACAGACCAAGGCTAAGTGCTTTGATGGGCTGGTTAAGCTTAGCTCAACAGAGGCCTGAGTGAGAGTTGTAACCGGTTTGATAATTGCCTTGCAACACTTAGCCTGTGAGCACCCTGCAGTCAAATATACTCATCACTGTAATTGATCAGTATTACCCCCCCCCATAGACAATCCAACATGGGAAGAAGGTGGACTACAGAAACCAAAACACAACCTCATGCAAAGCAGGGTAAACACAGGCTGTAGAGCTTCAGATTTCATTGCTTGCTGTTTGGGGTTTTAGGCTGGGTTTCTGTACAGCACTTTCAGATATCAGCTGATGTAAGAATGTAACATCTTCGTAATTTAACATGACCAAACAGCGGCATTCAAAATAAATAAAACATAACAGGTGAAAGGTTCACACCATGGTGCTACAATACGTACCGGCTGCTTCCAACAGAGCCTCCAATCTGGCTTGTGTTTCTGGGTCCACTGTTCTGAGATCAGCTCCGTCGGCAGCACTGGCCAGGAGCAGCTCTGACGCCGTCTTCAGCATGGGGTTGTCCAGGTCTTCCTGGTCTAATATGAAGGACTCCACCTAGAGACAAGGAGAAAGACAAGAGAAAGTTAAGAAGCATGCTGATGTTAATTTTGCTCAAGATAGTTGCTGGGAGAAACCCATCACCTTATGGAGTCATTGTAATAATAATAATAAATATATATATATATTTTTTTTTTAACAGATGTTTATTTTTTTAACATATCAGCTTATGAGAACAATAGTGGTTCCTATTATACAGTGCTTTATACAACGGGTGAGTCTAATCCCGAATGCTGATTGGTTAAAACCACATTCCAGCCGGTGCCTATTCCACAAGTTACCCCCGGCTAAATATGATGTTAAAAAGCCTATTTACTCTGTTCCATCTGACTGAGCTATTCACTGTCTCATCAGCCCAGCCAGGCAATTTATAAACTTAACCTCCACTATCAAAAGGCATCTAGACATTCTCACATTTCTTTCAGACTAACATATATAGCTTAACAGCAGAGATTTGAATAAACCTTGCTGTCTGTCTCTCTGACATTTGCAACATTGTTTCAATATTCAAATTCGATCGCCAGCTGTCGCATAGTAATTAACGTGAAGGCAGCTTTTCTCAGCCAGTCAATCAAGAATCAGCATCATTTTTATGGATATAGAGTGCCTTGCAAAAGTATTCATCCCCCTTGCCGTTCTTGATATTTTGTTGCATTAAAACCAATAATTTAAATAGATTTGGATTTCATGTAATGGACATACACAAAATAGTCCAAATTGGTGAAGTGAAATGAAAAAAATAAAAAAACTTGTTTCAAAAAAATTCAACTAAAAAATACGGAAAAGTGGTACGCGAATATGTATTCACCATATGAAGCCCCTAAATGAGATCTGGTGCAACCAATTACCTTCAGAAGTTACATAATTAGTTAAATAAAGTCTACATGTGTGCAATCGAAGTGTCATATGATCTCAGTATATATACAGTTGAGGTCGGAAGTTTACATGCACTTAGGTTGGAGTCATTAAAACTCGTTTTTCAACCACTCCACAAATTTCTTGTTAACAAACTATAGTTTTGGCAGGTCGGTTAGAACATCTACTTTGTGCATGACAGAAGTAATTTTTCTAACAATTGTTTACAGACAGATTTTTTCACTATCTCAATTCCAGTGGGTCAGAAGTTTACATACACTAAGTTGACTGTGCGTTTAAACAGCTTGGAAAATTCCAGAAAATGATGTCATGGCTTTAGAAGCTTCTGATAGGCTAATTGACATCATTTGAGTCAATTGGAGGTGTACCTGTGGGATGTATTTCAAGGCCTACCTTCAAACTCAGTGCCTCTTTGCTTGACATTATGGTAAAAACAAAATAAAATCAGCCAAGACCTCAGAAAAATAATTGTAGACCTCCACAAGTCTGTTTCATCCTTGGGAGCAATTTCCAAACGCCTGAAGGTACCACGTTCATCTGTATAAACAATAGTACGCAAGTATAAACAAGGCACACTTAACCAGCATGGCTACCACAGCGATACGCCATCCCATCTGGTTTGCACTTAGTGCGACTATCATTTGTTTTTCAACAGGACAATGACTCAAACACACCTCCAGGCTATGTAAGGGCTATTTGACCAAGAAGGAGAGCGCTGCATCAGATGACCTGGCCTCAACCCAATTGACATGGTTAAATGGTGAATTGGACCGCAGAGTATCCCTCCGATGTCAACAACTACAGACCAGTATCCCTTCTTTCTTTTCTCTCCAAAACTCTTGAACGTGCCGTCCTTGGCCAGCTCTCCTGCTATCTCTCTCAGAATGACCTTCTTGATCCTAATCAGTCAGGTTTCAAGACTGGGCATTCAACTGAGACTGCTCTTCTGTGTCACGGAGGCTCTCCGCACTGCTAAAGCTAACTCTCTCTCCTCTGCTCTCATCCTTCTAGACCTATCTGCTGCCTTTGATACTGTGAACCATCAGATCCTCCTCTCCACCCTCTCCGAGTTGGGCATCTCCGGCGCGGCCCACGCTTGGATTGCGTCCTACCTGACAGGTCGCTCCTACCAGGTGGCGTGGCGAGAATCTGTCTCCGCACCATGCGCTCTCACCACTGGTGTCCCCCAGGGCTCTGTTCTAGGCCCTCTCCTATTCTCGCTATACACCAAGTCACTTGGCTCTGTCATATCCTCACATGGTCTCTCCTATCATTGCTATGCAGACGACACACAATTAATCTTCTCCTTTCCCCCTTCTGATAACCAGGCGGCGAATCGCATCTCTGCATGTCTGTCAGAATCTCAAATATAAAATATATTTTGATTTGTTTAACGCTTTTTTGGTTACTACATGATTCCATATGTAGTATTTTATATTTTTGATGTCTTCTATTATTCTACAATGTAGAAAATAGTAAAAATACAGAAAAACCCTTGGAGGTGCCCAAACTTTTGACTGGTACTGTATACAAAGAAATATCAATCGAAAACAGTTGAAAAAAAACACAGTGCAGATAGTTTCCAGTCTTTCCAGCTTCAGTTTGAAGTTAGTGTGTTAGCTGTGTTGTTGGCTAGCTCCTCTGAAGAAGTGTCCTGATGAGAGCACATTTTCTATGCCAGGTGAAACCGCACATCATTGTTATTGATATACCGTAAATTCTGGACTATAAGCCGCAACTTTTTTCCCAGCTTTGAACCTCGCGGCTTAAACAATGACGCGGCTAATATATGGATTTTTCCCGCTTTCACATTTTTTTCTCTCCAAAAAAACACATTCTGTGACGTGCTCAGTTCTTTGGCGGCATGAAGCTTTCATTAGACCAATGAAATTGCCGAACGGGTTAACCTGTTAGGGCTAGGGGGCAGTATTTACACGGCCGGATAAAAAAAACGTACCCGATTTAATCTGGTTACTACTCCTGCCCAGTAACTAGAATATGCATATAATTATTGGCTTTGGATAGAAAACACCCTAAAGTTTCTAAAACTGTTTGAATGGTGTCTGTGAGTATAACAGAACTCATATGGCAGGCAAAAACCTGAGAAGATTTCATGCAGGAAGTGGCCTGTCTGACAAGGTGTCGTTCTTCTTGTCTCTGTTTATTGAAGAGTCAGGATCTTAGCTGTAACGTGACACTTCCTACGGCTCCCATAGGCTCTCAGAGCCCGGGAAAAAGCTGAACGATATCGAGGCAGCCTCTGGCTGAAACACATTATCGCCTTTGCCAAGTGGCCGATCAGAGGACAAAGGACTTAGGCGCGTGCCCGAGTCGACCTAGTGATATATTTTCTTTCGGCTGTTTACCTAATTGCAGATTCCCGGTCAGAATATTATCGCTTTTTTACGAGAAAAATTGCATAAAAATTGATTTTAAACAGCGGTTGACATGCTTCGAAGTACGGTAATGAAATATTTAGAAATCTTTTGTCACGAAATGCGCCGTGCGCGTGACCCTTATTTACCATTCGGATAGTGTCTTGAACGCACGAACAAAACGCCGCTGTTGCAACATAACTATGGATTATTTTGGACCAAACCAACATTTGTTATTGAAGTAGAAGTCCTGGGAGTGCATTCTGACGAAGAACAGGAAAGGTAATCAAACTTTTCTAATAGTAAATCGGAGTTTGGTGAAGGCTAAACTTGCTGGGTGTCTAAATAGCTAGCCCTGTGATGCCGGGCTATCTACTTAGAATATTGCAAAATGTGCTTTCACCGAAAAGCTATTTTAAAATCGGACATATCGAGTGCATAGAGTTCTGTATCTATAATTCTTAAAATAATTGTTATGCTTTTTGTGAACGTTTATCGTGAGTAATTTAGTAAATTGTTAGTTAATTCGCCAGAAGCTTGCTAGTTCTGAACGTCACATGCTAATGTAAAAAGCTGGTTTTTGATATAAATATGAACTTGATTGAACAAAACATGCATGTATTGTATAACATAATGTCCTAGGTGTGTCATCTGATGAAGATCAAAGGTTAGTGCTGCATTTAGCTGTCTTCTGGATTTTTGTGACATTATATGCTAGCTTGAAAAATGGGTGTCTGATTATTTCTGGCTGGGTACTCTGCTGACATAATCTAATGTTTTGCTTTCGTTGTAAAGCCTTTTTGAAATCGG
The DNA here is from genome assembly GCF_965601325.2 of Salmo salar. Taxonomy (NCBI): domain Eukaryota; kingdom Metazoa; phylum Chordata; class Actinopteri; order Salmoniformes; family Salmonidae; genus Salmo; species Salmo salar. The sequence continues at coordinate 85,738,766 of NC_138294.1, read as the reverse complement.
ACAGTGTGGTTAGATTAACGAGAGTCTTGTCTTTAAATAGCTGTAAAATAGTCATATGTTTGAGAAATTGAAGTAATAGCATTTCTAAGGTATTTGAAAATCGCGCCACAGGATTCAACTGGCTGTTACATAGGTGGGACGATTTGGTGCCACCTGCCCTAGAGAGGTTAAGGTCAAACAACTTTTTTGTTTACTGTTTAGATTAAATCGAGCGCTCTCAAACTTCCCATCATTCTGATTACGGTAGTCATTTTGTCACCCTCATCATGGCAAAGACACGGAGAAATGCATATGATGCAGCTTTCAAGTTGAAGGCGATTGATCTGGCTGTTGGAAAAGGAAATAGAGCTGCTGCACGGGAGCTTGGTCTTAATGAGTCGATAAGACGTTGGAAACAGCAGCGTGAGGAATTGACTCAGTGCAAAAAGACAACTAAAGCTTACAGCTAATCTTTTATTTTTTGTTACAAGCCGTGTTTCGTTAAAGCCTATTTATTTTTGTTACAAGCCGTGTTTCGTTAAAGCCTGTGTAAAGTTAATTTGTTTCAATGTACCGGTAGGCACCTACGGCTTATAGACATGTGCGGCTTATTTATGTTCAAAATAATATTTTTTTTAAATTCTGTGGGTGCGGCTTATATTCAGGTGCGCTTAATAGTCCGGAAATTACGGTATCCAAATAAAATGTCATTAGAAAACAGCTTAAACAAATGCAGATACTAGGCTGTTATTCTGTCTGCACTGTTTGACGTGACTGTAAGTTAGCCGTTGTTGGCTAGCTAGCAAGCAAAGGATAAGAACGTTGCCAGCCAGTATGGCAATAGAAAATTTAGAACGAACGACGGTTGCAACCGAACCAATAAAATGAATGACCAGCCGGCTTGGGTAGCAACCCTGTGTGTGTCGGGACTATCTTGTGGAAGGATGAAACAGCATGAATAAATTCATAAAAATAATGTTAATAAAAATATGTAAATCATTATTTGAATATGTTGGTAACCCATAGTATAAAAGTGATAGTCCAGAAGTTACCACCAGCTAAAGCTATGATGTTGAAATGCCTATTTACTATCCATGTGAAAGCTATGATCCCTTCTTGATGTCACTTGTTAAATTCACTTCAAATCAGTGTAGACGAGAAAGGTTAAATAAGGATATTTAAGCCTTGAGACCATTGAGACTTGGATTGTGTATGTGTGCCATTTAGAGGCTGAATGGGAAAGACTAAAGATAAGTGCCTTTGAACAGGGTATGGTAGCAGGTGAACAAGTTTGTGTCAAGAATTGCAACGCTGCTGGGTTTTTCACACAACAGTTTGTGTGTATGAAGAATGATTTGACTTGTCCACCACCCAAAAGACATCCAGAAAACTTGACAACGGTGGGAAGCATTGGACTCAACGAGGGACAGCATTCCTGTGGAACGCTTTCAACACCATGTAGAGTCCATGGCAACGAATTGAGGCTGTTCTGAGGGCAAAAGGGAGGGGTGTAACACAATAGTAGGTAGGTGTTCCTAATGTTTTGTACACAGGTAAAACAATGATTTTTTTTTGGTGCATATTCTGACAGAGGCATGGGCAGGACCATTTTGTGACGACACATTCAGGTATAGCCTAGTAATTGGCACGAGGGCACCAGTGACAAAGTTTTTAAAAAATCCCTAAGCTCCATCCCCTCTAGCATGTTGCCTGGAGACGGAGCTGAACAGTGCTTAGGCCCTGAGCCTTGGTTGAATTACATTAAGCGCCAAGATGAGCTGATCAGCACGTTTCCTCTTCTCTCTCTCTCTCTGTAACCTCCATATACCTGCCTTAAGGGCCGCAAACGGAGCTACTTCCTGCACTGGACAGGACACCGAGCAGGGTGCCTCTGTCCAACCATGCGAGGGTCTACAGGGCAGAAGCGCACCAGAGTGTGCCAATACATTCCAGCCATCACCTTCGGTCACCATCCAGGGACAGAGCGGTGTGTTGGATCACGGGAATAGCATTAGACTGAAAGCCGTTCATGAAGCAAAAACTGTTTACTAACACGGACGTACCCAACCGTACAATATTCTACAAGGTTCTTTACAGACTGGATGACTAACAACTCTATAGCTGCCCGATATGAGCAAGCGTCACCGGCGCAAATGGAACCCGGGGCTCTGCCAAAAGAACTGACCCGATGACCTGAACTGAGTCGGAGGAGGGTGTGGTCAGCAACTCCATTTTTCTTTCAGAGGAGAAAAGAAGAAAAAAACGACTGCGGTGAATGTAATTGAAACCATACCCGGAGTATTTCTCTGTGCCGAGGGTGCGGAATGGCTGGAAATGTTGTGCTCTGTGCTCCAGCTGAGGGGAGCGTCTGTCGTCTCAGGGGTGTGTCTTTTACCCCTACCTACAGTGCATTCGGAAAGTATTCAGACCCCTTGACTTTTTCCCCCAATTTTGTTAAGTTACAGCCTTATTCTAAAATGGATAAATTCATTCTTCCCCCCATCGAATCTACACACAACACAGCATAAAGAGAAAGGTATTAAATGTATCAAATGTATTAAAAATAAAACTGAAATTACATTGACATAAGTATACACATTTACATGTATATTCTTCAATGTAGCCACCCTTGATAACAGCTTAGCCCAGTTGGCATTCTCTCAACCAGCTTCATGAGGAATGCTTTTCCAACAGTCTTGAAGGAGTTCCCACATATACTGAGCACTTGTTAGCTGCTTTTCCTTCACTCTGCGGTCCAACTCATCCCAAACCATCTCAATTGGGTTGAGGTCGGGTGATTGTGGAAGCCAGGTCATCTGATGCAGCACTCTCCTTCTTGGTCAAATAGCCCTTACACAGCCTGGAGGTGTGTTGGGTCATTGACCTGTTGAAAAACAAAATGATAGTCCCACTAAGTGCAAACCAAATGGGATGGCGTATTGCTGCAGAATGCTGTGGTAGCCATGCTGGTTAAGTGTACCTTGAATTCTAAATAAATCACAGACAGTGTCACCAGCAAAGCACCCCCACACCACTTCCTCCATGCTTCACAGTGGGAACCACACATGTGGAGATCATCCGTTCACCTACTCTGCGTCTCACAAAGACACGGCGGTTGGAAACAAAAATCTCAAATTTGGACTCATCAGACCAAAGGACAGATTTCCACCGGTCTAATATCCATTGCTCATGTTTCTTAGCCCAAGCAAGTCTCTTATTCTTATGTGTCCTTTAGTAGTGGTTTCTTTGGAGCAATTTGACCATGAAGGCCTGATTTCACGCAGTATCCTCTGAACAGTATGTTGAGATGTGTCCATTACTTGAACTCTGTGAAGCATTTATTTGGGCTACAATCTGAGGTGCAGTTAACTAATGAACTTATCCTCTGCAGCAAAGATAACTCTGGGTCTTCCTTTCCTGTGGTGGTCCTCATGAGAGCCAGTTTCATCATAGCGCTTGATGGTTTTTGAGACCTCACTTGAAGAAACTTTAAAAGTTCTTGACATTTTCCAGTGACTGAGCTTCATGTCTTAAAGTAATGGACTATCATTTCTCTGATTATTTGAGCTGTTCTTGCCATAATATGGACTTGGTCTTTTACGAAATAGGGCCATCTTCTGTATACCATCCCTGCCTTGTCACAACACAACTGATTGGCTCAAACGCATTAAGGTGGAAAGAAATTCCACAAACTTTTAACAAGGCACACCTGTTATTTGAAATGCTTTCCAGGTGACTACCTCATGAAGCTGGTTGAGAGAATGCCATGAGTGTGAAAAGCTGTTAAGGCAAAGGGTGGCTACTTTGAAGAATCTGAAATATTATTTTGATTTGTTACACACTTTTTTGCTTACTAGCCGATTTACCCCACCAATACATTTTTTTTTTAAACTCTGTACTTTGTTGAAGCACCTTTTGCAGCGATTACAACCTCGAGTCGTCTTGGGTATGACGCTACAAGCTTGACAACTGTATTTGGGGTGTTTCTCCCATTCTTCTCTGTAGATCCGCTCAAGCTTTGTCAGGTTGGATGGGGAGTGTTGCTGCACAGCTATTTTTCAGGTCTCTCCAGAGATGTTCGATCGGGTTCAAGTCCGGGTTCTTGCTGGACCACTCAAGGACATTCAGAGACTTGTCCAGAAGCCACTCCTGTGTTGTCTTGGCTGTGTGCTGAGGGTTGTTGTCCTGTTGGAAGGTGAACCTTCTCCCCAGTCGGAGGTCCTGAGTGCTCTAAAGCAGGTTTTTAATCAAGGATCTCTGTACTTTGCTAAGTTCATCTTTCTCTCGATCCTGACCAGTCTCCCAGTCCCTGCCACTGAAAAAGATCCCCACAGCATAATGCTGCAACAGCCATGCTTCACCGTAGGGATGGTGCCAGGTTTCCTCCAGACGTGAAGTTTGGCATTCAGGCCAAAGAGTTCAATCTTGGTTTCATCAGACCAGAGAATCTTGTATCTCATGGTCAGAGTCATTTAGGTGCCTTTTGGCAAACGCCAAGCGGGCTGTCATGTGCCTTTTACTGAGAAGTGGCTTCCGTCTGGCCACTCTACCATAAAGGCCTGATTGGAGAGTGCAGCAGAGATGGCTGTCCTTCTGGAACATTCTGCCATCTCCACAGAGGAACTCTGAAGCTCTGTCCAGAGTGACCATCAGGTTCTTGGTCATCTCCCTGACCAAGGCCCTTCTTCCCCGATTGCTCAGATTGGCTGGGTGGCCAGCTCTAGGAAGAGCCTTCGTGGTTCCAAACATCTTCCATTTAAGAATGATGGAGGCCACTGTGTTCTTGGGGACCTTCAATGCTGCAGAAATATTTTGGTACACTTCCCAGATCTGTGCCGACACAATCCTGTCTTAGAGCTCTAAGGACAATTCTTTCGACCTCATGGCTTGGTTTTTGCTCTGACATGCACTGTCAACTGTGGGACCTTATATAAACAGTTGTGTGCTTTTCCAAATCATGTCCAATCAATTGAATTTGCCACAGGTGGACTCCAATCAAGTTGTAGAAACATCTCAAGGATGATCAATGGAAATAGGATGCACCTGACCTCAATTTCGAATCTCATAGCAAAGGGTCTGAATACTTATGTAAATAAAAGTATTCGTTTTTTATTTTTATTACATTTGCAAACATGTGAAAACCTGTTTTTGCTTTGTCATTATGGGGTATTGTGTGTAGATTGATTATTAAAAAAAATATTCCATCCATTTTAGAATAAGGCTGTAACGTAACAAAATATGGAAAAAGGGGTCTGAATACTTTCCGAACGCAATGTATGCATGTACATATCTACCTCAATTACCTCGTACCCCTGCATATATCAATGTATCAATGTATGCATGTACATATCTACCTCAATTACCTCGTACCCCTGCATATATCAATGTATCAATGTATGCATGTACATATCTACCTCAATTACCTCGTACCCCTGCATATATCAATGTATCAATGTATGCATGTACATATCTACCTCAATTACCTCGTACCCCTGCATATATCAATGTATCAATGTATGCATGTACATATCTACCTCAATTACCTCGTACCCCTGCATATATCAATGTATCAATGTATGCATGTACATATCTACCTCAATTACCTCGTACCCCTGCATATATCAATGTATCAATGTATGCATGTACATATCTACCTCAATTACCTCGTACCCCTGCATATATCAATGTATCAATGTATGCATGTACATATCTACCTCAATTACCTCGTACCCCTGCATATATCAATGTATCAATGTATGCATGTACATATCTACCTCAATTACCTCGTACCCCTGCATATATCAATGTATCAATGTATGCATGTACATATCTACCTCAATTACCTCGTACCCCTGCATATATCAATGTATCAATGTATGCATGTACATATCTACCTCAATTACCTCGTACCCCTGCATATATCAATGTATCAATGTATGCATGTACATATCTACCTCAATTACCTCGTACCCCTGCATATATCAATGTTATTTTACCCGTTATTGACTGTATTTATTCCTCATGTCACCATTTCTATTTTTTTTAAATATATATATATCTTTACCTCTGCATTGTTGGAAAATGACTTGTAAATATGCATTTCACTGTTAGTCTAGACCTGTTGTTTCCGAAGCATGTGACAAATACAATTTTATTTGTGTGTACGTCTCAGGGTGTGTCTGACCAAGAGGCCACATAAACAAGTAACTGATTACCTCATCCACGCATCTGTCTACGTACTTGTGTGAGACAGACCCTGATGCAGGGCGGGACGGAGAAAGAGATGGAGCCTGTAAATTATCTTACATTACACTTAGGAGGGCAATGCTGGTGAGGGCGGAAACTAAATCATAGAATGCTTTATTAAAACAGATCATGTAAAGATTATTAATAATTGTCACGAAACATGACATCATTGCTCCCTACAAACTAGCTAGTTTCTTTGGTCAAATCCCACTTCTGCCAAAATGTCCTGCACTTCTGAGACCTCCTCTCAGCTGGAGCACAATGAGGAAAATAAAATGACATTCCACCACTAAACTGACTTTTCATTCCTAATCTTGTTAGCTAAGGTTGTTAGTGAGAATATATTCTTAAATATTGTAACTAACGGCAGTCAAGCATCTATCATCATGTCACCAGAATAAGATCCTCAATATTTATTGGAAAGGAGCACCAAGCTCATCACTGTGTACTTTGACGATCCTGTGAAGTTCATCATTAGCCTATAAAACTGCATGGTTTCCCCAAGTCGTAGTGACAGAACCACACACCACATTATCGTGTGACTCCAAGTTTATTTTGATATGATAGTTATTATATAAAACATTTGCGCATGAGGGCGTTTCAACCGCCATTCCTCGCATAATTTTACTGACACAAATACATCCCACCATGTGAAACGAACAGCATTTATAAAATTATACCGAAACTTCCTGTTGTTTCCATCACAGCGGCAGTGATTTTCTCTCTCCATACCGTATGACTTTACTCGCAGAAAAAAAGTGGATAGAAACGTGGTTACTTGCACACAATCATGCTATTTGGTACATTATTTTGCTCTACAATTACCCGGTACTTACTTATGCCATCTAATCTGTGACTTGCCCCCATGTGAACCTCACAACGAAGAAAAGATAAACTAGTACAGTACACTGTGACAAGACTTTACCTGCAAGTCAAAGTCCACAAAAACACACACATAAATAACAATGAGGGGAAGACTTACGGCAGCAATAACTTCTGTTGTACATGGCACCGGTAATTAAGTATCTCCTGTCCAATAGTTGACCCCTGACCCTCAGCCACACACTCACAGTACTGAGCTGCTACAGTATTTAAACCTTCAATGGAAATATGTGTGCCTAATAGATTCACAGGGAATTAAAGACTAAAACATCCTGTGGTCAAGGGGCCTTGAATAATCTCAGTCAATCTGCCGTTACTCTCCAACACAAACAGGGAAGGAAGCCCTCAGTGGCACTGTATCATGAGCGTTTTCTTACTATTAATTATTTTGACATAGAAATCTGTATGGGTTGGGTTACTAATAAGGTGTCATGTTGTCTATAGTGCATTTGACCTAAAATCATTATCAAATCACTAACCTAATTCATGCAACATGCCGTAGTGCAAGAGAATGTGATCACCGGTATTAAAGTATAAAACAAAACTCCCAGCACATGGCCAGCTGTGAGATAAGCCAGAATTTGCATAACCCACTACATCTGTGTGTAAAACCATCACAAGCAGTCCCTCTTGGACATTGGAACATTTTAACTGTACAACCTAAATGTTGTACAGCTTTGTACTTACAAAACATGCTGTGGTAAAATCTACAGATCAATACCAATGTCAAGTTGGGTCAATCGCCATCTCTGAAAGAGGAAGTGACAGTTGGATCATTGTGGAGTGGACCCCCACACCTCTGGCTCACCAGCCTGGCTTTCACCAAGTCTCATTCACATGACTACAGCAATCATGGCTGATTCTCCCCACATGGCAGTCATTTAGCAGACGCACTTATCCAGAGCGACTTACAAGAGAAATTAGGGTTAAGTGCCTTGCTCACAGACATATTTTTCCACATAGTCGGCTCGGGGATTCGAACCAGCAACCATTCTGTTACTGGGCCAACGCTTCTAACCGCTAGGCTACCTGCTGCCGACAACACCCTGACCAACTTTACAACAACCACCAGGAGCTGTGCATGTTACACATACTCTTCCTGTTGTTCTGTTGAGAATATTCTGGAATGAACGTCACATCTCAAAAGCATAGCACACATACATTCTGAGTTGTGTGAAACCCTATAAGCAACTGTACTGTATGAATGCATTCTTTTGAATAAAAATGTTTTTATTAGGGGCAGGACGATAGCAGTATCGCGATACTCGTTAGTATCGTAGCAATGAAACAAAACAATACGGATATAACTACTTTAGGAAAACAGCTCTAATGTTGATTCACATTTATTTTCCAAGCTATAGCAACCAATATTTCACATGCAGCAGGTTTTTAAAGGACCTAAGAGTTTGGGCTGCTTTGTGTTTTCATTTCTGCCATTGGAAAAAAGTATTGCATTGTCACAGCCCTAATAAACAGCTTGTGTGGTAGCCAGGGTCTTTAAATGGCTGCCTGATCTAAGAATGCAGACTAATAGTGAGTCTACCTGGGGCAGTGCTAGTAACTATACCCCGCTGACCCCTCTATTACACCCCTAAATTCAAACCAAAATACCAACAACCCAAGGGGAGGAAGTGGCACCCGTTATGAGCTATGCAAGGCAACAGAAACCCTTGTCCTGCAGACAGAAAGGGGAGGAAGTGGCACCCGTTATGAGCTATGCAAGGCAACAGAAACCCTTGTCCTGCAGACAGAAAGGGGAGGAAGTGGCACCCGTTATGAGCTATGCAAGGCAACAGAAACCCTTGTCCTGCAGACAGAAAGGGGAGGAAGTGGCACCCGTTATGAGCTATGCAAGGCAACAGAAACCCTTGTCCTGCAGACAGAAAGGGGAGGAAGTGGCACCCGTTATGAGCTATGCAAGGCAACAGAAACCCTTGTCCTGCAGACAGAAAGGGGAGGAAGTGGCACCCGTTATGAGCTATGCAAGGCAACAGAAACCCTTGTCCTGCAGACAGAAAGGGGAGGAAGTGGCACCCGTTATGAGCTATGCAAGGCAACAGAAACCCTTGTCCTGCAGACAGAAAGGGGAGGAAGTGGCACCCGTTATGAGCTATGCAAGGCAACAGAAACCCTTGTCCTGCAGACAGAAAGGGGAGGAAGTGGCACCCGTTATGAGCTATGCAAGGCAACAGAAACCCTTGTCCTGCAGACAGAAAGGGGAGGAAGTGGCACCCGTTATGAGCTATGCAAGGCAACAGAAACCCTTGTCCTGCAGACAGAAAGGGGAGGAAGTGGCACCCGTTATGAGCTATGCAAGGCAACAGAAACCCTTGTCCTGCAGACAGAAAGGGGAGGAAGTGGCACCCGTTATGAGCTATGCAAGGCAACAGAAACCCTTGTCCTGCAGACAGAAAGGGGAGGAAGTGGCACCCGTTATGAGCTATGCAAGGCAACAGAAACCCTTGTCCTGCAGACAGAAAGGGGAGGAAGTGGCACCCGTTATGAGCTATGCAAGGCAACAGAAACCCTTGTCCTGCAGACAGAAAGGGGAGGAAGTGGCACCCGTTATGAGCTATGCAAGGCAACAGAAACCCTTGTCCTGCAGACAGAAAGGGGAGGAAGTGGCACCCGTTATGAGCTATGCAAGGCAACAGAAACCCTTGTCCTGCAGACAGAAAGGGGAGGAAGTGGCACCCGTTATGAGCTATGCAAGGCAACAGAAACCCTTGTCCTGCAGACAGAAAGGGGAGGAAGTGGCACCCGTTATGAGCTATGCAAGGCAACAGAAACCCTTGTCCTGCAGACAGAAAGGGGAGGAAGTGGCACCCGTTATGAGCTATGCAAGGCAACAGAAACCCTTGTCCTGCAGACAGAAAGGGGAGGAAGTGGCACCCGTTATGAGCTATGCAAGGCAACAGAAACCCTTGTCCTGCAGACAGAAAGGGGAGGAAGTGGCACCCGTTATGAGCTATGCAAGGCAACAGAAACCCTTGTCCTGCAGACAGAAAGGGGAGGAAGTGGCACCCGTTATGAGCTATGCAAGGCAACAGAAACCCTTGTCCTGCAGACAGAAAGGGGAGGAAGTGGCACCCGTTATGAGCTATGCAAGGCAACAGAAACCCTTGTCCTGCAGACAGAAAGGGGAGGAAGTGGCACCCGTTATGAGCTATGCAAGGCAACAGAAACCCTTGTCCTGCAGACAGAAAGGGGAGGAAGTGGCACCCGTTATGAGCTATGCAAGGCAACAGAAACCCTTGTCCTGCAGACAGAAAGGGGAGGAAGTGGCACCCGTTATGAGCTATGCAAGGCAACAGAAACCCTTGTCCTGCAGACAGAAAGGGGAGGAAGTGGCACCCGTTATGAGCTATGCAAGGCAACAGAAACCCTTGTCCTGCAGACAGAAAGGGGAGGAATCATACACAGCTCTGGGAAACAGCAACCTCTGTCTGAGTGTGTGTGTGTTTGTTTTTTTATGTGTGTTGCGATGATGTGTGTGCCTACACTGTTCTGACACCACCTATTTTCATAGGTGCCGTCAATTAAATCATTAGGATCCCTTTCATTAACAGCTGAATGAAAAATGTATTTCTCAAATATTTCTGTGACCAAAAGTCGACTAACTTAAATACCAAATAGAGGAAAAAGAAAATGAGAAAATGTGGTAAAAATATATCTTTTAATTTCCTTGAGGCGAGTGTGAGAACACAGAGGAACCAGGTGGTAGAGGCACATTGTCCTATTCCAACACTCTCTTCAAACTGGTCAGGCACTCCTTCGGTCTGAGAGCAGCCATTTACAAAGTGTACAGATAAGACTCTGGCATAGTGCAAAGGGGAAAATAAGTGTATACAAATAAAATATTCTGGCAATTTATTTTTGCTCATCACATGAACAGGTAGGTGGTACCCATTCCAATGTGAATCAAAGTGTGAGTGTGTCTTGCCTGAACATTACATAATTCTACATATGAGATTAGTAATTTTAGAATAGGTAGAGGAAAGAACAAGCTCACTCTGAAATGTCACGTTTGATTTGATCACTGGGGCATTTCTAAACCCTTGTTGAATTATGTTACATCACCACTCCAGTAAGTATCTTGACTGACAGCTCGGGATCATGCTTCTCAACAAACATCACATATCAGGCCGTGTTGTGTTTGGAAAGTGTGCCATCAACCCTGGCGAAGTAATAAAGAAATTCATAAAAAAACTGCATGTCAAGTTAAGAGGACTTGTAACTAATTAGCTTGCTATTCAAAGTTTAGGGCGAATGTGCCTAGACAGCTGGCTAGTTAAGCAACCTTAGAGCCAAATAGACAACTGGAGTGACAATGAATAAGTGAATGCATGATTGAATGCCAGTTATCATATGACACTATTACCATGTGTCTTCACCTTGTTACCTGTTCAAAACAACTGACCAGTTTGTCCTATAACAGGCTAACAAACGTGTGGTTAACACTAACTAGCTTGCTACACTTACTACCTAGCTAAATTTCACTAGCAAGCTAACTTTAGCAGTTGATGGCGCCGTGTGTGCTACCGCTACGTCAGGCCTAAATCGAAGCCCTCCGCCAAAATACTGCTCATAATATGACACATTAGAGGACATGTTACTAGCTTGTTAGCCACACGACTCTACAAACTACAAGACATTTGACTGATGATATTTTAGTTGATATAAGAAAGTAATGAGGGTTCATGATATCGTCGAAAGAGACGGGATTAGGCAACGTTAACTAACATGAATCTTGTCCGGTTTCGCTGGGTTAGTTTAGCTAACATGAGTTGCTTACCTCAGATACCTCATCATCGTCGCTGGCAGATCCAGGGCCGGAGGAAAGCACTGCGGCCGCTGCGAGTTGGAAATCAAGCCGGTCAGCTGCAGGCCCACCAGCCTCGCCAAACAAGGGGACTTTCTTTCCACCAACACCAATCCCTAAACCCCCGAGTCCGGCTCCTGGTGTGGCTCCAACCCCCATTCCTACGGCAGGGGAGCGCGGAGTCACAGAGTCAATCTCGTCTCCGAAGCCGTCCGTCAGCATTGCTGTCCCGGCTACTGCATCCTGCATACTTTCCTTAGTATTTTGTATTCTAATAGATGCAATATTGTCTTAAACTTTCTTTGAGGTTGTTAGTAATTATGTTTATACTTCAGAAAAATCCTGAAGCGAGAAGAGCGTCTCTTTCCTCCAAGCCATTAACTTTCTAACAACCGAACTACTTCGCTATAGTTCGCTCTTAGCCCGCCTCTATTCAGAATCCATGCACATAATTGGTCAGGAAAATACAATACCAACATATGATTGGCTAGAAAATACGTTTCTCAGAGGAAAGCACGCGACGTCAAGGTCGGTTTACGAGAACAAATTGAAACTGAATATTTGGAAGATGATTGGACACTTGCACGTCTGTCACAAAAAGTGCCACCTCCGTAATACGCCTATCCTTGCAAATATTAATAATGTATTGCAGCGTTATCAAATGTAGAAATCCTTAATTGATACAATACGACACCCCGCTTCCGTTTTGGTTCAAAGCTGAGGGATCAAATCGAATTGTATTTATCACATACACGTGTTCAGCGGATATTGCGGGTGTAGCGAGAAAAGCTTGTGTTTCTAGCTCCGATAATGCAGTAATATCTAACACGTAATTTCTTAACAGTTTCACAACGTATACCCAAAATACACGTAAATCTAAGTAAGGGGTAGGCCTGGATAAATGTAACCACTTTCACTCATAGACAGGTATGGATGCAAAGAACGACCATCCATGATATCAACATAGTTTATACCATGTTTTGAGGCCATAGTGTTTTTAAATTGTATAAACATTGGGAGTAGAACAAGCTTATATGTTGGGTTATGATGGGGTATGACAGCTAAACTAAGCTCACCAGGAATTTATAAATAATATTTTTCAAAAATCAATGGGATATATATATATATATATATATATATATATATATATATATATATCTATCATTCATTTATAAGTCCAAAAATGTATTTAGCAATTTAGGAGGCCACTTCTTTCCATTTTCATGTCAGTCTCTGTCTATAAATGTACAAATGTCAACTATATTTCAACTCAATCTCTCATAACCATGCCACTTTTATTAGACCATAAAACCCTTTCCAAAAGCCACTGATGAGGTTGGCATATGGAACGAGGAATTTCCATCTTTTTTTATTTTATTTAACCTTTATTCCACCAGGTAGGCCAGCTGAGAACAAGTTCTCATTTACAACTGCGACCTGGCCAAGATAAAGCAAAGAAGTGCGACAAAAACAACACAGTTAAACATAAACAAACGTACACAATAGAAGAATCTATGTACAGTGTGTGCAAATGTAGAAGATTAGGGAGGTAAGGCAATAAATAGGTCAGAGGCTAAATAATTACAAATTAGCATTAAAACTGGAGTGACAGATGTGCAGATGATGAAGTGCAAGTAGAGATACTGGGGTGCAAAAGAGCAAGAAGATAAATAACAATATGGGGATGAGGTAGTTGAGTGGGCTATTTACAGATTGGCTGTGTACAGGTACAGTGATCGGTAAGCTGCTCTGACAGCTGATGCTTAAATTTAGAGGGAGATAAGTCTCCAGCTTCAGTGATTTTTGCAATTTGTTCCAGTCATTGGCAGCAGAGAACTGGAAGGAAAGGTGGCCAAAATAAGTGTTGGCTTTGGGGATATCCAGTGAAATATACCTGCTTGAGCACATGCTACGGGTGGGTGTTGCTATGGTGACCAGTGAGCTGAGATAAGGTGGGGCTTTACCTAGCAAAGACTTATAGATGACCTGGAGCCAGTGGGTTTGGCAACAAATGTGTAGCGAGGACCAGCCAACGAGAGCATACAGGTCGCAGTATATGGGGCTTTGATGACAAAACGGATGGCACTGTGATAGACTACATCCAGTTTGCTGAGTAGAGTGTTGGAAGCTATTTTGTAAATGGCATCGCCGAAGTCAAGGATTGGTAGGATAGTCAGTTTTCCGAGGGTATGTTTGGCAGCATGAGTGAAATAGGAAGCCAATTCTAGATTTCATTTTGGATTGGAGATGCTTAATGTGAGTCTGGAAGGAGAGTTTACAGTCTAACCAGACACCTAGGTATTTGTAGTTGTCCACATATTCTAAGTCAAAACCGTCCAGAGTAGTGATGCTGGACGGGCGGGCAGGTGCGGGCAGCGATCGGTTGAAGAGCATGCATTTAGTTTTACTAGCATTTAAAAGCAGTTGAAGGCCACAGAAGGAGTGTTGAATGGCATTGAAGCTCGTTTGGAGGTTTGTTAATACAGTGTCCAAAGAAGGGACAGATGTATACAGAATGGTTTCGTCTGCGTAGAGGTGGATCAGAGAATCACCAGCAGCAAGAGCGACATCATTGATATATACAGACAAAAGAGTCGGCCCGAGAATTGAACCCTGTGGCACCCCCATAGAGACTGCCAGAGGTCCGGACAAAAGGCCCTCCGATTCGAGAACACAAAGCCATGTGATCATAGGGTCCAATGAGTAGCAATAGGTGAGTCTGGGAGCCGATTCAGTAGTCGCTACTACGCTAGGCGAGCTAGAGACCAGAGATTCGGACAGCTAGCGGGCCGGGGCTAGCAGATGGGCCTTCGGCGACGTCGCAACGGAGGAGCCTGTTGAAACCACCACGGACGAATTCGTCAGCAGACAAGTCGTGATGGATCGGCTCCGTGTCGGCAGTAAAGGGTCCAGGCCAATTGGCAAGAGGAATTGTAGCCCAAGAGTTAGCTGGTGGACCTCTTCGGCTAGCCAGGAGATGGGCCTAGCTCAAGGCTAACTGGTGCTTGCTTTGGGACAGAGACGTTATCCAAGAGTAGCCACTCAGATTGCAGCTAGCTGCGATAATCTGGTGTAAAAGTTCAGAGCTTGCGGTAGCAATCCGGAGATGTGGTAGAGAAAAAGCTGTCCGATATGCTCTGGGTTGATATCGCGCTGTGCAGACTGGCAGGTAATGACCGAACTGAGCCTGGCAGGCGTCCGAGATAACGGCGAAGACCGCTATCAGTGGCTAACTGACTACTAGCTAGCTACTGATGGGGGTTCCGGTTCTGAAGTATAAAAATACCATATCCATACCACATTAGGTGATGCGGTCTGCAGAAAAGGATATTCAGGCCATAGATGGAAAGTGAGATTAAAATAAATATACGAATAAAACGATATTTACACAGGACAGGACACACAGCCGACTACTACACCATCTTAGATTTTTTTAAATATATAAGCAATCTCCCACCCTTTTTGGATTCATAAATCAATTATATACTCAATGATACTTGTAGAATATAACTTATAAATGCCTCAAGTTTAGCATATCACCTCATCAGAACCCAAACTTTAAGCTTGTTTTACTCCAATGTCTGTGAACATAAACAAACCGTGTACAGCCTCAAAACATGCATAAAACTATAATTTCGCTATCTTGGATGGTTAGTCCAATATTGGATTCATTAAAGGGGCAATCCGCAGTTGAACCAACAGTGGATTCTTGGCACCTCTGTCACAAATGTAACCACTCTGAAATTCATAGACGGTGCTATGGATCATGATGGTTAGTCCATCCATACATTTTTATATGTATGGTTGTCTAACTATACAAATACTTTCTGAGATCAACTGACACTAACCAAAGAGTTTATCAAATTGAACAACTCCCTGTTTAAATTATTTTTATTACATTTACTCCTGTAAATTAAAACAGGAGTTGTTCAATTTGATAAACTCTTTGGTTAGTGTCAGTTGATCTCAGAAAGTATTTGTATAGTTAGACAACCATACATATAAAAATGTATGGATGGACTAACCATCATGATCCATAGCACCGTCTATGAATTTCAGAGTGGTTACATTTGTGACAGAGGTGCCAAGAATCCACTGTTGGTTCAACTGCGGATTGCCCCTTTAATGAATCCAATTGTGGACTAAGCATGCACAGCATTACCTTTGCTAGATGGCCACTATGGTATTGAATATCCTCAGTCAAGCCAACTGAAAACAAACACCAGTTCCATAGTCTCAACCACAAACCCTTTTTCAAAATCATACTTGAGGCTGAGTGACCATTGTTGTCATCTTATAAATATATCTATATAGCAATAAGTCACAATTTACCACCATTTATTTCAGGAACAAATATGTAACACCCATCAAACAACAAACTGTAAGTGGTATATTTCATCACAGCATATTACACAAAAAAATAAAACTCATGTTTGGATCTAACCCTTTTGAACGAAACGACAGCCACCTGCCACAGCTGTACTGCACAGCATGTGGCTCGGTAAGAAAGAGACATTTTAATCTAAAATTGTGACAAAGACAACACTTGAAGTGAAAGTTTAGTGATGCAATCAGACTAAAAACAGCCATGGACAATGACATTCTGGTGGTGGTACCAAATCTTTCTGAATCAAAAATTCAGTCAGTGTAAGATCCTGCAGAAACTCCTGGGTCCAGTTTCCCAAGTACAGATTAAGCCTAGTCCTGGACAAAAAAGTATTCTCAATTGAGAATCTCCATTGAAATAACTTTTAGTAAAGGACTAGGCTTAATCTGTGCATTTATGTAATTACAATATAAATACAAAAAAATAGTAAATTAACTCACTACATTAAAAAACAAGTAGAGCACCTTTTACACATTACATTTAAAATATATATAGTTCCACCTAAATCTGGCAACCCTTAAAACCATACATTTAAGTATACCGACTGTCATGAGCAGGTAAATACATTTTTTAAAATGCCTGTTAATCTCTAGTTTGAATGACACAAGAGGACCAGTGAGCTGGTGTCGTTGGTAAGGCCGGTCTCCAACCACCCAGTCCTACTGTTGTATGCAAGCTTTGTTCTACCTCAGCACTAATACACCTGTTCAACTTATCTTCAGTCTCCAGACCAGGGATGGGAAACTGGCGGACCCTTTTATATAACCCACGGATCAAATGTTCTTTTGAGGAACTCAGTCGGAGTCTGAATTTACTGTTGAGAGTTAGAATAGCATATACCTGGAGCAATTTCTAAGTTTTGTTGTGCAGCAGTTTCTCTTACTGTATGCCAGTAACTCACAGTCAGTAAATAAGCCAATGTCAGCTAACAGTTTAAGATTAGACTAATTTACCACCAGCCATCTAATCTTGTCATAATCATGGTTGAATTACTAACCGGGAGACCAACTGATTTTGTAAGTCACTCAAACTGATAACATTTTTCTCCACCCAATGGGAAAATGAGAATTGCATAAAGTTAGAAAATGACCAAATCTTCTCTGCCAGTATTATCTAAGGCATGGAGGACCAGTATTATCTAAGGCATGGAGGACCAGTATTATCTAAGGCATGGAGGACCAGTATTATCTAAGGCATGGAGGACCAGTATTATCTAAGGCATGGAGGACCAGTATTATCTAAGGCATGGAGGACCAGTATAATCTTTGAGGCATGGAAGTTGATAAACTGTCAGGAATGGTGTAGTCTGTAGCGTAAGACCAGTGAGCTGGTGCAGTCTAACGTCGGTATCCTTTCCAGCTCACAGCGTGCTGAGGAATTCTCTGACCTGTGTGGAAACCGGGATAATTTTTTAATTTTTATTTTTTTAAACATGTAAGCCATAACAAATTCTGATTTGAGGTGAACTAAACAATCTCTTGATACAAAAGTGCAAACCAAAACTAACCTTGTCCAGCACAGCTTCCTGTTTAATTTGATCATTCTTGAAGTCGTCATTAACATCCAGGACCAGGATGGGGACATCTTTCAGGTACTCAAAAGCAAGTCTAGAAGTAGGAAACAATATTACACTGGTAACATTCCCAAATTCCTAGTAATGCCAGCCCTTTGACAAAGAAACCACTCAATCTATACTGTCAAAATAGGACGAAAGTTGACATGATACTCTACACACTAAAATGTGTAGTTGTGTCACAACACAATGCCACGGATGTATGAAGTTGAGGGAGGGTGCAAATGGCACGCTGACTGCAGGAATGTCTAGCAAAGCATTGAATGTTCATTTCTCAAGCATCAACCTAGTTTTAGAGAATTTGGCACTATGTCCAACCGGCCTCACAACCGCAGACCACGTATATGGCGTCACGTTGGCGAGCAGTTTGCTGATGTCAACGTTGTGGACAGAGTGCCCCATGGTGACGGTAGGGTTTGGTATGAGCAGGCATAAGTTACGGACAAAGAACACAATTGCATTTTGAATGCACAGAGACACCGTGAGGAGATCCTCAAGGCCCATTGTGGTGCTATTCCTCCGACGACATCACGTCATGTTACTGCATGATAATGCACAGCCCGATGTCGCAAGGATCGGTACAGAATTCACAGAAGCTGAAAATGTCCCAGTTCTTCCATGGCCTGGATACTCAGACATGTCACCCATTGACCATGTTTGCGATGCTCTGGATCGACATGTATGACAGCATGTTCCAGTTCCTGCCAATATCCAGAAACATCGCACAGCCATTGAAGAGCAGTGGGACAACATCAAATCAAAGTTCAGGGTCGGAGCCAGTGTAGTACGATTCAATCTTAGCCTTGTATTGGTGCTTGGCCTGTTTGATCGTTCGGAGAGCATAGCACGGTTTTCTTACAAGCTTCCAGGTTAGAGTCCTGCACCTTGAAAGAGGCAGCTCTACCCTTTAGCTCAGTGTGAATGTTGCCTGTAATCCATGGCTTCTGGTTGGGGTATGTACGTACATCCCACAATAAACAGCCTGATCAACTCTAAGCAAAGGAGATGTCGCACTGCATGAAGCAAATGGTGGTCACACCAGATCCTGACTGGTTTTCTGATCTACACACATACCTTTTTTCAAGGCATCTGTGACCAAACAGATGCATATCTGTATTCCCAGTCATGTGAAATCTATACAGTGCATTGCAAAAAAATATTCAGACCCCTTTCCCTTTTCCACATTTTGTTAGAGCATTCTTCTAAAATTGATGAAATTATTTTTTTTACCTCAATCTAAAAACACAATACCCCATAATGACAGTGAAAAAACAGGCCCATTTTTTTGCACATTTATTAGAACGTTTGGAACCACCAAGACTCTTCCTAGAGCTGGCCACCCGGCCAAACTGAGCAATCAAGGGAGAAGGGCCTTGATCAGGGACGTGACCAAGAACCTGATGGTCAATATGACAGAGCTCCCGAGGTCCTCTGTGGAGATGGGAGAACCTTCCAGAAGGACAACCATCTCTGCAGCACTCCACCCATCAAGCCTTTATGGTAGAGTGGCCAGACGGAAGACACTCCTCAATAAAATAGGGACATGACAGCCTCCTTGAAGTTTGCCAAAAGGCACCTAAAGGACTCTCAGACCATGAGAAACAAGATTCTCTGGTCTGATGAAAGAAAGATTCAACTCTTTGGCCAGAATGCTAAGCGTCACGTCTGGAGGAAACCTGGCACCATCCCTACGGTGAAGCATGGCTGTTGCAGCATCATGCTGTGGGGATGTTTTTCAGCGGGCAGGGACTGGGAGACAGTCAGGACTGAGGGAAAGATGAACGGCAAAGTACAGAGAGATCCTTGATGAAAACCTGCTCCAGAGCGCTCAGGACCTCAGACTGGGGTGAAGGTTCACCTTCCAACAGGACAACGACCCTAAGCACACAGCCAAGACAACACAGGAGTGGCTTCAGGACAAGTCTCTGAATGTCCTTGAGTGGCCCAGTCAGAGCCCAGATTTGAACCCGATCAAACATCTCTGGAGAGACCTGAAAATAGCTGTGCAGTGACGCTCCCCATCCAACCTGACAGAGCTTGAGAGGATCTGCAGAGAAGAATGGGAGAAACTCCCCAAATACAGGTGTGCCAAGTTTGTAGCATCATTCCCTATAAAACTTGGCTGTAATCGCTGCCAAAGGTGCTTCAACAAAGTATTGAGTAAAGCATCTGAAGACGTACGTAAAATCTCAGTATTTTTAATACATTTGCAAAGATTTCTAAAAACCTCATTGTGTCATTATGGGGTAGATTGATGAGGGATAATTTTTTTTAAATTCATTTTAGAATAAGGCTGTAACCTAACACAATGTGGAAAAAGTCAAGTGGTCTGAATACTTTCTGAATGCGCTGTATGTATAAATGGGTAAACACTTACTGAGTACTGCGGTGGTACAGCCAGCACTCGTGCTTATAGTGCAGTTGCTCCAGATAGTCAATTGGAATTCCTTGTTCCTCCTCCCGTCCTCGGCAGTGCAGCCTCTGCATACATCTCTGAAAGACAGAGGTTTCATTTTTGGGTCAGTTTCTCAGCCAGGCCGAAATATATAGACCATGTAAGCACTTCAGTATAATGTAATATTGAAAATGAAATCCTCAAAAGATGAAAATTAAATCCTTAAGCACATGGCTGTGTAAAAAATAAATGAAATAGGAAGTCATCTGACCACCAAACTGTCTGGAGTTCAAACACTTGTGAAGTGAGGGTGTAAAGGCTTTACTCACCTGTGGGTCAGCCCGAAGGTAGATCATGGCATCCAGCTCAATTTGAGACTCAAACTGAGAGAGCAGCCAACTGTGCCAGTCTTGGTAAATGTCCCATTCGGTCTCATTCATGTCCCCAGACTCAAATAGGTTGGAGGCAAATACATACCTGGCAACAAAAAAAATAAAAATAAAAATAGCCACAATACAAGTCAGACTCAGTGAAATAAAGACAGTCATACCACTACCATAGGTTCTGAAGTCATATTCTGATTTTCCAACTAGACCAATCAACCACCAGACGGTTACACACCGGTCACTGTAAACAGAGCGCTCAAAGAACTGGACCGGTTTCTCTGCCTGTTGCAACTTTGCAGAAGGGGGCTGCAGCTGAGCGCGCACACGACTCAGACAGGCGTAACTCTGGAATGTGTAGGACCAGCGGCTAGGTTTGTCATACAGCATCTGCAGCAGGTTGCCTCCACTCTTCTGAGATGTGCTGAGCTCCTGGAAAAGGGAACACAATTGTCAAGCGAAAGGACCAATTGTCCAACATTGTGACTCACATGAATTTAACATAAAAAAATGGGATAACATTTTACGTAACATTATGTACGGGACATAACATTGTAGTTACCTTATACTCATTGTCAGTGTTTTGAACGTTGCACCACTTCCCAATGGGCTCCGGTATGACCTCCCATTCTTCTGAAGATTTTTCTAAAATGTGCACTAATGTAGACTTCCCTGCAGCTGCAACACACATTAACACTTTTCAAGCAGTATCCCAATATAACGATATTAGGGAAAACAAGAATACATTATTTTTTTTAAAGTTAACTGGTTAACCAGAATAATTTGTACTCTGCTAGCAAGACGCGCATAGCTAACTCACAAGAACCCAAAGCCATACAATGTGATTGGTTTAGGGCAGAAACAGTGATTGGTTTAGGGCAGAAACAGTGATTGGTTTAGGGCAGAAACAGTGATTGGTTTAGGGCAGAAACAGTGATTGGTTTAGGGCAGAAACAGTGATTGGTTTAGGGCAGAAACAGTGATTGGTTTAGGGCAGAAACAGTGATTGGTTTAGGGCAGAAACAGTGATTGGTTTAGGGCAGAAACAGTGATTGGTTTAGGGCAGAAACAATCAGATTGACATTTTTAGAAACCAAAGGGCAGAGTACAACAGATACAAAACTTTTAAACAAGGCAGACGTTTGTTTGAACTGATTATCTTGTAAATAAAACGTTGAGTTACAAGTTGTGTTACAGTAGTCAGACATATGTGACAATATCTAAGATTCTTCAGGAGACCAGTTGTGTCAAATTGAACAGCTAGCAACGACATGCTAAGCTAATCAGAGCAAGCTAGTTAACGAAGCATTTTGCAACCTCTACTCATTTTGAATTAATATATAAAGCTAGCTAAGCAGTCAAATAAACAAGTCAGCTAACATTTGCTTTATTGAAATGTTAAGTTGAATAAGGTACATATAAGGGGGAAGGACAATTATGCTGCCCCAGGGGCTCGTAAGTGATCTTAACCCAAATATACATTTCTGCTCCCAAGGCAGTATAAACAATCTGTTCCAATGTTTAATTAAAAAGTCACATGTGGTCCTCCCACTACGACTCGGGAAACATGCAGTTTATTAGGCTACAGATGAAATACATTAACTTCACAGGGTGGTAAAAGTGCAAGGTAACGGATGAGTTTGATGTCCTTTTCCCAATAAATATCGAGGGTCTTATTCTGGTGACATGATCATCATACTTGACTGCCGTTTATCCGCAACTTATACCCGAACTGGACCTGCGGGCTAGACCGCGCGTACCAATACTAGAGTGGGCACAATCTATATAAACACACAATTTTTCGTAAGCAAACCATAAGTAGATTTTCAAAAATTATATTGAAAGCCATTTCGTTTGTGTTTAAGTAGTCGGTACATGAGAATAACTGCACAAGGTAATCACTCACAGCCTTTTGTGCGCAACAAGTCCATTTCATGGAAGCATCTCGTGGGAAATTGCACATCGTTTATTTATTTTTTGCGGTTGTGAATATTTGCATTGAAATATGTCTAATTGGATGGAAACCTAGCTGGTGTAATTATTTTTCGCCAGCCTATCAATTTAGCTAACTTGGCAATTACAACTAGATAGTAAACTAGCTAACTTTAAGTGTTTCGGAGTAATAAAAATACAGGCAAAAGATTGAGAATGTATTGTTTTGGCGCCAATACTTGTTTACAGTGAACAGAATGCAATGTACTCGCTAGTAAAATCAGACCAAACATGTTGGAGTTAAACATCCACATAGCTAGTTAGTTAACTACCTATCTAATTTTAGAAATAGATCGATAGTTAGCTCTCAGATTGTGTACGTTAAATGTGTAGTCAGCTGGCTGTGTAAACTCACCAATGTTTCCTTCAATGGATATCTTCTTAGTTCTTTTCTCAAAACTGTTGTCAAAACCTGGACTTGAACATATTCTCTTAGGAGGTGTTGCCATTATAAAGAATGAGATATTGGCTAAATTATTTAGCTCGTTATAAACTCAAAACCTTGATAGCCAAGTTACCGAAGTGATCCCAAGGGACATACAGAAGCAGAGTAGCGCGATAATCAGATCAAATTGAATTCCGCGCCGAGGATATATACGTTACTACTTCCGGGGTTGGACCAAAGCTTCAATACTACATGACCCACAAGACATCGAACTACAAGTATTCTTCAAGATTCGTGTAGTTAGTACATTCACAGTCTTCTGGTGCATTAAAGCCGTGAATATTGAATACACTGAAATTCCTCAATGGAAATGCTCTCCATTGAGTCGTGGAGATATCTATTCAACTCCATGCTTCCCCATACTTCAAAAATCCCCAATTTGGTGGGTCTATAGCTGGTTTATAAAAGGCAAGTCTGATATTTTAGTAGAAAGGTTCCAGGACCTTTATGGCAAAACCCTGTACGACAAGGTCGTGTTCAAACCTTGGTTGAGCTCCTGCCCGGCTAGATGGACAGGCATCGCATTGCACCAACCAATGGTTGCGTGCCACGTCATCAACTGTGCTGTCGGGCACACCAGATTACGATAACATATGATGTGGTTAGCTGATATGTAAATAAAGAAAAGATGGCGCCGGAGGGGATGGCTACCGTCTTATCGGCTCTTAACCGACCATGCTTTTTTGTTTGTTTTTTCGCGTTGTTCGTAACTTGTTTTGTACATAATGTTGCCGCTACCGTCTCTTATGACCGAAAAGAGCTTCTGGACATCAGAACTGCGATTAACTCACCTCAGATTAGACAAAGAGTTTTTCTTCAATGAGTCAGATGGGAGGGAGATACTACAGACACCCGACCAGGCCCAGATCCCCGTCATTCGCTGGAGAAGGAAACTGAGATTTTGCGGAAAAAGATCAGGGTGCCTTGTGAGGTTCAGGCGATGAGTGGCTAATCTGCCTTTGCCTTCCATCCTGCTAGCTAACGTTCAATTGCTGGAAAATAAATGGGATGAACTGAAAGCACATATATCCTACCAATGGGACATTGAAAACTGTGATATCTTACGTTTCACCGAGTGGTGACTGAACAACGACATTAAGAAAATACAGCTGGCAGGTTATACACACTATCGGCAGGATAGAACAGCAGCCTTTGGTAAGACACGAGGCGGAAGCCTGTGCATATAAGTAAATAACAGCTGGTGCACGATATGTAAGGAAGTCTCAAGGTTTTGCTCACCTGAGGTAGAGTATCTCATGATAAGCTGTAGACCACACTATCAACCTAGAGACGTTTTCATCTGTATTTTTCATAGCTGTCTACATACCACCACAGACAGATGCTGGCACTAAAACCGCACTCAAAGCGCTGTATACCGCCATAAGCAAACAAGAAAACGCTCACCCAAAGGCGACGCTCCTAGTAGCCGAGGACTTTAATGCAGGGACACTTAAATCCGTGTTACCTCATTTCTATCAGCATGTTAAATGTGCAACCAGAGGGGAAAAGAACTCTGGACCACCTTTACTCCATACACAGAGACGCGTACAAAGCTCTCCCTCGCCCTCCATTTGGCAAATCTGACCATAATTCTATCCTCCTGATTCCTGCTTACAAGCAAAAACTAAAGCAGGAAGCACCAGTGACTAGATCAATAAAAAAATAGGTCAGAGGAAGCAGATGCTAAGCTACAGGACTGTTTTGCTAGCACAGACTGGAATATGTTCCAGGATTCCTCCGATGGCATTGAGGAGTACACCACATCAGTCATTGGCTTCATCAATAAGTGCATCGATGACGTCCCCACAGTGACCGTATGTATATACCCCAACCAGAAGTCATGGATTACAGGCAGCATCCGCATTGAGCTAAAGGCTAGAGCTACAGCTTTCAAGGAGCGGGACTCTAACCTGGAAGCTTATAAGAAATCCCGCTATGCCCTCCGACGAACCATCAAACAGGCAACGTGTCAATACAGGACTAAGATCGAGTCATACCACACCGGCTCTGACGCTCGTCGGATGTGGCAGGGCTTGCAAACCATTAAACACTACAAAGGGAAGCACAGCCGAGAGCCGCCCAGTGACACGAGCCTACCAGACGAACTAAACTACTTCTATGCTCGATTTGAGGGAAATAACACTGAAACATGCATGAAAGCACCAGCTATTCCGGAGGACTGTGTGATCACAATCTCCGCAGCCGATGTGAGTAAGACCTTTAAACAGGTCAACATTCACAAGGCCGCAGGGCCAGACGGATTACCAGGATGTGTACTGCGAGCATGTGCTGACCAACTGGCAAGTGTCTTCACTGACATTTTCAACCTCTCCCTGTCCGAGTCTGTAATACCACCATAGTCCCTGTGCCCAAGAACACTAAGGTAACCTGCCTAAATGACTACCGACCCGTAGCACTCACATCTGTAGCCATGAAGTGCTTTGAAAGTATGGTGATGTCTCACATTAACACCATCATCCCAGAAACCCTAGACCCACTCCAATTTGCATACCGCCCCAAAAGATCCACAGATGTTGCAATCTCTATTGCACACCTGGACAAAAGGAACACCTATGTGAGAATGCTATTCATTGACTACAGCTCATCGTTCAACACCATAGTGCCCTCAAAGCTCATCAATATGCTAAGGACCCTGGGACTAAACACCTCCCTCTGCAACTGGATCCTGGACTTCCTGACGTGCCGCCCCCAGGTGGTAAGGGTAGGTAACAACACATCCGCCACGCTGATCCTCAACACAGGGACCCCTCAGGGGTGCGTGCTCAGCTCCCTCCTGTACTCCCTGTTCACTCATGGCTGCACGGCCAGGCACAACTCCAACACCATCATTAAATTTGACAATGACACAACAGTGGTAGGCCTGATCACCGACAATGACGAGACAGCCTATAGGGAGGAGGTCAGAGACCTGGCCGTGTGGTGCCAGGACAACAACCTCTCTATCAACGTAACCAAGACAAAGGAGATGATTGTGGACTACAGGAAAAAGAGGACTGAGCACGCCCCCATTCTCATTGACGGGGCTGCAGTAGAGCAGGTTGAGAGCTTCAAGTTCCTTGGTGTCCACATCACCAACAAACTAACATGGTCCAAGCACACTAAGACAGTCGTGAAGAGGGCACAACAAAACCTATTCTAAACAGCTTCTACCCCCAAGCCATAAGACTCCTGAACAGCTAGTCAAATGGCTACCCAGACTATTTGCAGTGCCCCCCCTCTTTACACCACTGCTACTCTCTGTTGTCATCTATGTATAGTCACTTTAATAACTCTACCTACGTGTACATATTACCTCAACTAACCGGTGCCCCCGCACATTGACATCTGTACCGGTACCCCCTGTATATAGTCTCGCTATTGTTATTTTACTGCTGCTCTTTAAATACTTGTTACTTTTATCTCTTATTCTTATCCGTATTTTCTGGAAACTGCATTGTTGGTTAGGGGCTCGTAAGTAAGCATTTCACTGTAAGTATTGTTTCACTGTTGTATTTGGCGCATGTGACTAATAACATTTGACGTGATTTGATTTGAAAGGTCAGAAACTGTCAGCTGTGGTCAAATTCACCTACCTTGGTAGCGGAATTTTTTGGGGTGTTCACATAGACAATGAAACAAACATCAGGATCGCCAAGGCTAGTGCAGCCTTTGGTCGTCTGTGAGATTTGGTGTGGGAAAGGACAGGCATCAAACTGGAAACAAAACGGTTCACCAGGCAGTCATATTACCGACCCTTACTTATGGCTGCAAATCCTGTCTACCAGTCTACCAACTCCATGCCAGGAAACTAAGCCACTTTCACCTGAACTGTTTGAGGAAGCTCCTGAGGACCAAGTGGCAGGACAGAATCTCAGACACTGTAGTTCTCAACGGTGCTGACATGATGAGCATTCCCAAACTGCTTATGAAAGCACAGCTCAGATGGGCAGGCCATGTGACCAGGATGCCTGTGTCCGTCTCCCTAAGCAGATCATTT
The DNA here is from genome assembly GCF_965601325.2 of Salmo salar. NCBI lineage: Eukaryota > Metazoa > Chordata > Actinopteri > Salmoniformes > Salmonidae > Salmo > Salmo salar. The sequence continues at coordinate 85,711,665 of NC_138294.1, read as the reverse complement.
CTCAGTCATTTTTCAGATTTATCTCACATGAATTGCCTATGTGGAAAGCGGTTAGACCTCGTTTCATTGGGCGAATTCGTTTTGCATTGTCCAGTGCCCATTGGTTCTAAAGTGACATTTCTACCCACCCGGGGTACTGGGAGATGCTAAATGAACTTGCCCAGTAATTCATGATGTAATGAATTAGAAGTCTAAGGTTTGGGCTGTTCAAGCCCAACTCCAGCTGTTCCCCACTGCCTATCAATCTGACCACCAGATTGATAGGCATTCTTGTCATAATATGGATTTGGTGTATATATATATATATACACACACCAAATCCATATTATGACAAGAACAGCTCAAATAAGTAAAGAGAATCATTAAAGTGCAGTTGGAAAAACCATCAAGGGCAATGATGAAACTGGCTCTCATGAGGACCGCCACAGGAAAGGAAGACCCAGAGTTACCTCTGCTGCAGAGGATACGTTCATTAGAGTTACCTGCACCTCAGATTGCAGCCCAAATAAATGCTTCACAAGTAACAGACACATCTTAACATCAACTGTGAATCAGGCCTTCATGGTCGAATTTCTGTAAAGAAACCACTACTAAAGGACACCATTAAGAAGAAGAGACTTGCTTGGCCCAAGAAACACAAGCAATGAACATTAGACCGATGGAAATCGGTCCTTTGGTCTGATGAGTTCAAATTGTACATTTTTGGTTCCAACTGCTGTGTCTTTGTGAGATGCAGAGTAGGTGAACGGATGATCTCTGCATGTGTGGTTCCCACCGTGAAGTGTGGTGGAGGAGGTGTGATGATGTGAGGGTGCTTTGCTGGTGAAACTGTCTGTGATTTATTTAGAATTCAAGGCACATTTAACCAGCATGGCTACCACAGCATTCTGCAGCAATACACCATCTCATCTGGTTTGCACTTAGTGGGACTATCATTTGTTTTTCAACAGGACAATGACCCAAACACACCTCCAGGCTGTGTAAGGGCTATTTGACCAAGAACGAGAGTGCTGCATCAGATTACCTGTCCTCCACAATCACCCGACCTCAACCCAATCGAGATGGTTAAAGGATGAGTTGGACCTGCAGAATGAAGGGAAAGCAGCCAAAAAGTGCTCAGTATATGTGGGAACTCCTTCAAGACTGTTGGAAAAGCATTCCTCATGAAGCTGGTTGAGGAATGCCAAGAGTGTGTAAAGCTGTTATCAAGGCAAAGGGTGGCAATTTAACACTTTTTAGTTTACTACATAATTCCATATGTGTTATTTCATAGTTTTGATGTCTTCACTATTATTCTACAATGTAGAATGTAGAAAATAGTACAAATAAAGAAAAACCCTTGAATGAATAGGTGTGTCCAAACTTTTGACTGGTACTGTGTGTATATATATGGAAAACCATCCTATTATTGAGTGGATATAATGAAAAGTGGATTTAACAAGTGACATCAGTAAGGGATCATAGCGTTCACCTGTATTCACCTTGTCAGTCTATGTCATGGAAAGAAAGGGAAGGGAAAGGGGGATACCTTGTCAGTTGTACAACTGAATGCATTCATCTGAAATGTGTCTTCTGCATTTAACCCAACCCCTCTGAATCAGAGCATGTGTTCTTAATGATTTGTATACTCAGTGTAAATTAATAAATTGTATTTGTGCATATTTAAACAAATTATGCAATCCTATGAAGTAATTTGCCAAAGACCTAAACCCAAAGAAAGCAAATGGCATCAGAGGCAAGGAAAAACTTTCTAGGGAAAGAAGAAACCTTCAGAGAAATCAGACATAGTGGGGCCTTGTTATAGAGAAATCATTATATTTGTAGTTAATAGTAATGTTTTAAATATAAGACTGGTGTTTCTATTTCATTGAATTTAAAAAAAACTTTTAACGTGAATGTCTGATTTCACAATCTGTTCATAACCATGGTTATCAACTGCACAGCAGAAATGGAACGTAAGTCACAGAAAATAGATAAATAGTTGTGGTAGCAACTGCAGAGAAGTACTTGGGTGTACGAGATTTTACTGCAGATGAGTTTCCATGTGTGTTGAACGATATTGTCCCGTCCTCCCAGGCAGCCGGCCTGCTGTAGGATCAGATAGGGCCAAGTAGTGGGATAGTGGTGAGGTTTTAATGGGCGTAGGGTTGGTTAGTTGGTAGGGCAATTTTTCTTTCCATTTCCCTTCCCTTTTGTGTCACATTGTGTAATGAAATCAGACGGCAGAACAGTAGGCGGAAACACAGGGCAAGATAAGATAAATAGATTAATAGGGAGTCCTCACACTCCAGTACAGTAGGTGGCGGTGTATGCACCTTTCAGTTGGTTGCGATCCGCCAATACAAATTCAAAGAAGAACTTCGCAATCTTTGTTTTGCGGTTCCGGCATTGTAGGAACACCAGCCCAGACAGGAGCCACGCCGAACACACGACTAGAAAAAGACATCAAGGTAGTTTCATTTGGGTGGTCGCATTCTATTAAAGCCGAAAGGTTAGTTAACTCAGGTTTCAAGTATAAGCATTTATACATTACTTTTCTAATTGCAGACTTATCTCTATTAATGAACGGGTCGCTTACTAAGCCATGGGAGTCTTGAGGCCTGCGACGTCTTTGTCTGCGTGCGGATAGCATGCTTTGTGTAGCTAGCTAGAAAACTACCAACATTGTTGCTGGTTTTGGAAATGTATAATTCAGGCATTTACTCGCTAACTAATAACAGACGTGCAAGAGAATTATAAGTCTAAACTCATCTAACTAGCTATGTAAGGTTACCTACTCATTCATTGAAATGTTACCTAGCTAGTCAGCTAAATACAACCTCACATTGGCTCTGTTTTTTTAGGCCGGCCAGAGATTGGTATAGGACCAGCCCATCCAAATTAAAAATTACTGTTTAGCTAGCAACTCAAATGGCCATGCCATTGATACAGGAGTTTAATTGACTCTGATGTAAAATATGATGTATTACAGTTCGCCTAGCTAGTGGTTCCGTAATTAAATTGATTCAAATTCTGTGTTTCCCGGGTTGTGATTTGAAGATGTATTGACTGGGGCGCTCTGGCTTTACCTCCCAAAATGGCTCCCGCCTGACCCGTTTATTCTCCTCTATAGTCAGCTATGCTTCAGCAAAGTCCCACACTCTTGCGAGATGGACAAACATTTTATATTTCGACAACGCTAAACCATTATCCTTTTTTATATGGCCAGTTATCGTCAAATCTGCAATAGGAGACTTTTGGGCGAATGGACCAAATTCACATAGAAGTGTGTTTTGTGTTTCTCATTAAACAAGCATAAGAAGCGGTAGATGTGTTCTATTTGCGTTATTTCTATGCTTCCCTTTTAAGTTTAATTTGCGCATGTTTTACTTTAGTTTTTGTACACCAACTGAAAATGCAATATATTTGATAATGGCAAAGAGATTCAACAGCGGTTTTGATGGAACAATGATTCTCTACAGTGGACTTGTTTTGTCACCATAAACTGAAATGAAGCTAACTATTATGATTTTAGCAACCAGGAAAAGTCGGAGTGATTTCTACGTAGTGCATCTTTAAGTGCTAGTTATCCATCTAGATGTACTGACTGTATTGCGCTGGTTGTGGGCCGGAACTAATACTGATATTATTTGTACACTGCAAATTGTCCACAATTAAGCACAAAAACACATTTTATTTGTAAATAACAATTACATACCCTAATTACACTGCGACACAATTTTTTTATTTATGTTTTATTTAACTAGGCAAGTCAGTTAAGAACAAATTCTAATTTACTATGAAGGCCTACCAAAATGTCTTCTGCGGGGAAAGGGCCTGGGATTTAAAATAAATATAGGACAAAACACACATCACAACATAAAGAGAGACCTAAGACAACAACATAGCATGGTAGCAACAAGGCAGCAGCACAAAACATGGTACAAACATTATTGGGCACAGACAACAGCACAAAGGGCAAGAAGGTAGAGATACGACAATACATCACACAAAGCAGCCACACGATCACATGTTTTTTTTATTCGTGGGAATACCTGGGAACAGATTTTGTCAATTAAACAATGTTTTTTGCTGAAAATCCTGATATATATTTTTTTGTACCCCAAAACAAACAACCCGCAAACAGAGGGGCCTTAAAAAATCCCTCGCTGCTATGTTTTGGCCCGAGGGCAGCCTGTTGCCGCCCTTTAATGTATAGTAGCTTACTTTAACTGTCTCTCTCAAGCCAGGGCTGACCGATCATAAACGAACCATGGCAGATGGAGAGGGATTTGTGGTGCGTATTCGTGGCCTTCCCTGGTCTTGCGCTGTGGATGAAGTGGCAAGATTTTTCTCTGGTAAACCCCCCCCCCCCCCCCCACACAGATACTTATTTTTTTCTCCCTAATAAAAACAAGCCTGTATGTATATCTGAAGTATTTTCAGGTGACTAAATTGGTGCAATAATATTCCAGATTGTAAAGTTGCAAACAATGGGACAAGCATCCATTTCACCTACACTCGTGAGGGCAGGCCAAGCGGCGAGGCCTTTGTAGAGCTGGAGTCAGAGGATGACCTGAAGATTGCTGTCAAGAAAGACCGAGAGACCCTGGGTCACCGATATGTGGAAGGTATTCATTCATTTGGTTTGTCTTCCGGTTTAAATAGTATCTTGAATTATGATTATCTTCAAGGTGATTGTGCCAACAGGTTCTGATATGAGATTAGATGCTAAAGAATCCCCATGGACTGTTTTCTGTCTCAGTATTCAAATCGAACAACGTGGAGATGGACTGGGTCATGAAGCACACCGGTCCAAACAGCCCAGAGACTGAGGGGGACGGGCTTGTGCGGCTGCGTGGCCTACCCTTCGGCTGTAGCAAGGAGGAGATTGTCCAGTTCTTCTTAGGTGTGTTTGGTGCCCTTTGTCCTCCAGTCCAATTAAGGTTATCACCCTCAGTTGATATCAACATAGCTTTGAAAATACACTGCCTGTAGTTCTAGATTTGGCTGAAGGAAAATTCTTATCTTAATGACCTCGACATTTAACTGAGATCTAATCTCTGTGATATGACATCACTATGATAGTCCATCAGAACTGAGACTTAATTAGAGCCTAGATGGATACTTCTGTTTTGGATGAATCTTACATTAGTCGTCCCTCAACAGTAGCACCACTCTATTAATTGGTGCAAACAAGCACTAACTTCATTTCTCAAACCTATTCTATGGGTCCCTTTTTATTTTGTATATGTTCCCAGAATGAAGTACAAAAAACAGTAAGTAAATAAATTATTCAAATGCTGACAGTCACCTGGTACGCTGTTCATACGGTTCTTCTTTTCATAGGGTTCTCGTGTCTGATGTGTTCTTTTTTTCCTTCGTTTTTTTTCTTCATTTTGTTATTTTTGAAGAAAAAGAGCAACAACTCTGTGAATGGGCATGTGATTTAATATGTCCCCCCCGCTGGGGTTATCTGTCCTTGGGTTGAAGGGTTGGAAATCGTGCCAAATGGGATAACATTGCCGGTGGACTTCCAGGGGAGGAGTACGGGGGAGGCCTTCGTGCAGTTTGCTTCACAGGATATAGCTGAAAAGGCTCTAAAGAAACACAAGGAAAGAATAGGGCACAGGTGGGGATGGATGGTTGGCTGGCTAAGCTGCTTTTCTTATGGTATTCACCTGTTACCACAATCGTCTTCTGTGGTAATGACACATGCCAAGAACCTGCACATGCTACAAGGACCATTCATACATGTACCCATTTCAGATCATCGCCCATAGTCTCTTCGAATTCAGAGACACACCTCGTATTTTTGGGCCAAAACATACTTTAGTGCTGAGTGATTGTCCTGGACTTGGTTTTGTGAGGAAGTTTTCGAAACGACTTCCACTCAAAGGTGTCAGAAAACACCTTTTGTACTGTAGATGGAGAATTCAGAATATACATCACTAAACTGGGTCAGATACAAATAAAATGCTTTTCATCTACCCCCCCCCCAATCCAGTTAATTTTGAATCGAATTTAAATGTGTTCTCTAAAAATGGCACCTTGACACCATGGTGTTTTTGCCCAAGATGGTACCAGTTTTCACTCTGCACTAATCCACAGGCCCTCATGGCACACAGATGTAACTGAGACCCAGTCTTCCTTGGGCCATGGATCCTGCAGTCACAAGGAAAGCTTTGATTTTCTGGGGTCAATAATGGCATTTATTTATTAATGGCAACACTGACAGTGTACTTCTCTATGGTTCTTTTGAGTAACCATAAGAAAAGATTTTTCATTTTTCTGGGTTTCTCAGTGATAGTTTATTAAAAAAAAACAGGAAAATAGCCGTAGCATTCCAGTGGCTATTTGTCACTAACCCTAACAAGAGAAACCTCAATGTTCAGTCAGTGAAAGTCACAACTAATTTGAGACATTACTTCTCTTATAGATATTATGATTGACATGCATGGATGTGAGTAACAGGATGGAAATGCTACAGTGCTATGTCCTTAGTGCTCCCTGATTTGATTTGTTTTGCTCATGTACAGTATTCCCCTCAATAGTCGTTCTATGTTTTTGGTACTAGAACCCTGGCCTAATGCTTGTCTGTGTGCCTTTTTAGGTATATTGAGATATTCAAGAGCAGCAATGCAGAGGTGCGGACGAACTACGAGCCCCCACGCAAAACCATGGGTGGCATGCAGAGACCAGGCCCCTACGACAGGCCCGGTGGTGGAGGCGGCCGTGGCTACAACGGCATGAGCCGAGGAGGCTCTTTCGACAGGATGCGTCGTGGGGGCTACGGTGGAGGTGAGGCTGGTGAGAATATAGTACAGTTCTGTCCCTTCCATCCCTCTTTTTTTGTGTGGTTTTCTTCAGGTTTCTGCTCGGTCTTTGGAAATCACAGGTGGATGGTGATGATAGGACACAGCGGCGTGGGAAAACTTGACATGTTTTTGGATGTTAGAATGCATACCGGAGTTTTGTATATTTCTACTGTATTCGTGGGTGGAACTAATCATAAGCGTTCTACCTCTGTGGACTTTCCTAACGTCTATAGGTTCAGATCGTTATAGTGACAGTGGTTCAAGTTTTCAGAGTACGACCGGACACTGCGTGCACATGAGGGGTCTTCCTTACCGGGCAACAGAGACTGACATCTACAGTGTGAGTACCAGAACTAGTTACGTAATATACACACTCAGTCACTGACTTGTAATGCTAATTGTTGCCATTTTTTCCCCCCCCCATGTAGTTTTTCTCTCCGCTGAACCCGGTGCGTGTGCACATCGAGGTCGGGCCAGACGGGAGGGTGACTGGAGAGGCTGACGTGGAGTTTGCCACGCATGAGGATGCTGTGGCAGCCATGTCGAAGGATAAAGCCAACATGCGTGAGTCTGCAGTAATTTCAGTGTGTGGGTCATAATCACTGTTCCTGTCTGGGTAGTTGCATCCTAAACCTTCTGTCTTTTTTCTTCTTTTTTTTATCCAATCAAGATGTTTGCCTTGTTTCACACTGTCCTCTCTTCCTCAGAGCACCGTTATGTTGAGTTGTTCCTCAACTCGACAGCAGGGGGCAGCAATGGTGGCTATGGTGGACAGATGATGGGGGCTATGGGTGAGTTTTTATGGGAAGTAGATGAAGGCATAAAAGTGTATTCTGGGCCAACGGGTGTAGTTCTGTGTGCTGAATCACTTTGGCTTTAATTGGACATACACCATATTGTTGTAAGGTATTTTATTTGACAGAGTTCTATTTTCCACAGCTAACCAATCTTCCTATGGAGGCAGCCAACAGATGAGTACTGGTTATACAGGTGGTTACAGCAGCCAGTCCAGCATGGGGGGGTACAATGATTACAGTAAGTGTCAGCTCTCTGCTGCCTGTCACAGGAGAGTTGTTACTAACATTAAGCCACAGTTTCTTTCTTTACATTTCTTTACTTACCATATCAGATAAGAAAAATTCTTACATCTACATATATTTTATATCCTGGCCCTACATAGTTCACGATTTGCATCACTTACCAAATTATTACGTGGGGTCATATATGCTTGGAAAGTGGAGATGTCAAAGGGTTAACATTGTTGGAGACACATTGCCATTGTGGAGACAGCGTCCCGTTTACTAGCAAAGAGATTTGTTGTGGCAAATTTAACTAGGGTTTGGAATTGCCAACGGACCTCACGGTAAGATATGTATTGCGATTCTCATGATTCTATATGTATTGCGATTCTCATGATTCTATATGTATTGCGATTCTCATGATTCTATATGTATTGTGATTCTCATGATTCTATATGTATTGCGATTCTCATGATTCTATATGCATTGTGATTCTCATGATTCTATATGTGTTGTGATTCCATACTGTGATTTTATTGCTCATCATATGTCTGCTGCAGAGGGATGAGAAATCCATGATAACTAGTTTTGATTGGTCGTGGAAATAAAAGTGCTGAAAACAAATAGTCTCCCTATGTAAAAGTTTGGAGAATAAGCTGACGGAACAATAATGGTGTTCCGGTGCAGGTACAGCCAACTAGCTCAAATATTGTCAATACAATATATCGTAAAATAATATAATTAGGTAACTATCGATTTTTTTTTTTTTTTTTTCTCGCCCCAATCCCTAAAATGAATGGTAAATACCTGTATTGTTTTCCCCACATTTAGCTAAGATGATTAGCTAGCCAGTTAAAATGTTTTAGTTAGCAGTCACGTCTACACTATTTTAATAACCATGTCAACAACATGTCTCCAAAAATGACATGGTGTCTCAGATTTTGTTGACATTTTACCATTGTGATGCGCATCCATGACTATCCACTTTCTATGTATATTTTTTGCATAGTTTGTATTGGAGAAGGTAAGTCTGCGTCGATAATAATGTTGGTATTTATTTTTCCTGTTAGGTAATCAGAGCGGGATGAGCAGCAGTTACTATGGCAGCAGCCGTGGCTCCGTGGGCATGAATGGCAGCATGGGAGCGGGATGGGGCATGTAGGAGGGGGGGGCGGGCAGCTGGAAAACTAGGTTCTTCGCTGTTGGCAAAGTATATTATGTTTGTTTTTCGCGAGTGTTACAGATTCTGTACAGACGGGAGTGGTTCAACTGTAATGTATGAAAGATGAGTGGAGGGCATGTTTTTACCCAAGCCTTTCTTAACCTTAACTCACTGGAGTCACTGTTTTTTTTGTTGTTTTGTATTGTGAATCTGAGACCGCACGGGGTGATGGATTTCAGTTCCACCCTAGTGATACCTGTAGTTAAAGCCTGAATGACTGGATTATGTTTGAAGCAACGTGTGCTTTTGTAAATATGGTAATCATGACTGCTCCTTTTTTCATAGTTCCTATAAATTTGCTTTGAGCCAGAGGGATTTTTATAATGTTAAAGAGCATGTTGAAATAGCATTTTTTTTTTTATATATATATATATATAAACAGGATATTCTTTTTGGTTGACTCACAAACCGCTAAATGTTTTAAACCTTGTTGTCTCATCCCCTCTCACTGTCATGGTTTTGATTCTGCTATTGGGCATTGTTAATAAACTTGTTAACACATTTTCTCTTGTCATTCCTTTTTTTTAAAGCAATATATTTTGGGGGTAATCACCACGGGCCTGTTTCCCAGACACCTAAAGGCTATTCCTGGTATAAAAAGAAAGCTCATTGACATTCTGTTAGTTCCTACTACCCAATTCTAACACTTGGTGTCGCTGTTAACCTATTTAGCGCATACTTGTGCTTTGTTTTATATAGATATATAGATTTATAGTTAACTAGGCAAGTCGGTTAAGAACACATTCTTATTTACAATGACGTCCTAACCCGGACTGCGCTGCAAAATACCTCTTTCCTATTCGCGGTACACTTCTGGTAATAGCCCCCTTACCTAGGCCTGCAGAAAGCGCACCGGTACTGGTCGACAATGTGCCTGTCCATATGCGCGCGTAGGCTAAATACCGTCCGTTTTATTTATTTTACATATTCTATCAACTTACATTCTCGGACAAATCAAAGGTTTTTTATAATACAATAATTATACTGATCGTTTGAGATTTGTTAATTGAAAGTCTAGAGTGAAATTTTGAAGCACGTGTATGATTAGGTATACACTGAAGTCTTTATTAAAGGATAGGCAGTTACAGTTGGATAACAGAGTGCATATAACCTGCCGTGGTCGCTGGCTTGCTGCTGGACTGATCACCACACTGGAGGCTACGGAATGTCAGCAATAATGACATGTGGATGTCCGCTCATTGAATACTAGGCATAGACAATATGTTATCTGCCATGAAATGCACACTACAGTATAGGTTCTGCCTCCTTTATTGAAAGGTGTGGCCATGAATCATTGGGAGGCAACATACATAATTGCACCAGTAGGAAATGAACAGTTCTTTTCCAACAGCCCGCCCAAGCAGTAGACTGGGTTACAGAGGTCACAAGCAGAGAAGCAGCGACACCTTAAGCCTTCTGGACGTAGACACGTTTAACTCCGCATAGATCCTACGGTGGAATTTATTTTAAAAGGATAACGCCTCGTTCTGACTGTATTTTTCGCTAACGCAAAAGAAAAACAGCAATGAATATTTATCTCAGATTTGCAATTTGTATTGTTTATGGATCAGGTGAGTGAGTCGGGAACAATGACTGGTCGGGACTTAAAACCAAATCGTGACAATGTTGCAGCGATTTGTTTATAGGGGTATATTATATAGGCTAGCCCAGCCGTTCTAACAATGTATAGAATAATCATATATTCTTTAGGAATATGCAATATATTAACATTTATAGTAGGCTTTAAGATGTATAGCCTAATATGTCAAACGATTTAAATTATAGATGAACTGGAGTCGGAGCATGTTTCCTCTCTCTCTCTCTCTCTCTTGCTGTCTCTCGGGAGGAATTATCCTACTTTCTGTGGTTGCATTCAATCATGTAACAAAAAGTTTCCTATGTGTGTCTCCAGTGTCTTTCAGGATATCAAGTGGTGCCTCCGCCAATACCATTGACAGGCACGGGGATACGTTTCCTGCCCAATTAACTGTGGTCAGTCTCCTCCACAATGATAAGGAAGTAAGAGACAACCAGCTAGAATATGACGAGGAGGAGTACTATTATGAACATGGTGATGAGGACTACCTGTCTGGGGATCATGAAATGGAGTTTCCAAAAGGTACAGTAGTTTACAGTCTAGAACGTTTTTAAAGATTCACGTTTTGCGTATGGAATGTTTAATAAAGAACCTATTTACAATGTATATGCATCTTATCTCTCTGAATCCCAATTATTTGTTGTTAATAAATATATTGTTCCTATCTTCCTCTCATCTCCAGTGGCATTTTCCACCAAGCCGAAACATCTGCCCGTGGCTCCTTATACAGACAGGACAAGGGAGGGCAAGAGAAAGGGAAAGGGTAAGAAGAGGAACCCCTGTCTAAGGAAGTATAAAGACTTCTGCATTCATGGGGTCTGCCAATACCTGAGAGAACTACGAGAGCCATCCTGCATGTGAGCCCCATCCCCTCATTCAGCGCCATATCTGTATTTTGTTAGACACTTATCGTGTGTGTGTGTGTCTCCAAACTCAAGTCACTGTTTACTGTATTTCTTTGTAGATGTTTGCTTGGATACTCTGGTGAGCGGTGTCACCTTTTCAGCCTGCCAGTGACAAAGGAAGCAGAAGGCTACAACAGGACAGTAGCACTGGCTGTGGTAGCAGTGGTTGTGTCCTTCCTGTGTCTGGCAGTCATCGCCATGTTAATGACCATCAGGTCAGTGTGCCTCAGAGCTTGTTTCTGTCTTTGGAAAGGTTTGAGATGTTTCAGGATCACCAACTTGCTTCTGTCCTGTCCACGAATAACACATATTGTTTTCCTCCTTTGTCATATCAGGTATCATAAGCAAGGTCAATACAACCTTGAAAAGGAGAAGGTCAAGCTTGAGGCGGTCGCATATCCTTGAGGATTTAGTGACATAGTGAGTGTCTTTCTATTCCATAATGATTCATGGCCTCGTACAGTTTTTTTTTTGTCTGAGGCATTGTCATAAAGTTAAGTGAATAGGTGGTTGCTTATTGTTTCTCCATGTGCTCTTTTCCAGCTAGGAGGATGACAATTCTACCTCAGTTCATTTTAAGATAAAGTTCATCCCCCAAGAGGAACCTGTGGTGACGTAGGGGGAGATGGATTATGTCTACCACGTAGGACACCTGCCCGGCATGGTCTGACAGACCTCCTGAAAGACAGTCCGGATAGCAAACCATGATTATATGCGTGGGCCATTTCCCAATTGGAACGGAAATCTCCATTAACTAATTGGGGCATACTAACTTGACTGAAGGCATTTTACATGACACGGAGAAATTAAAACAGACCGAGGAGAGAATTTAGGGAATTTAGATTGTTATCAGTTGGTGTTTCTACCAACGTGACGCTCATCCCTCAAGCTATCTGACGTACAGTTTGACAATAGGGAATTTATTGTGGGCTCTCAGCTGTGTGAATGTTTCTTTCTCCATCTGAAATGTTCTATTATTTGTAGAAAAGGGGGCAAAGGGGGCCTATGTTCCATTTGGTCATTGTATTTTGTTTTTACCAGAATTTTCATTGTAGTATTGGTGTATTGTATCAATCAGTCCTTTAAATCATTTATTTATTTAATACTTAAGCGGTACTTATTCAGATTTGTACTTGCTTTTTTATGTTCAGAGTACACTGGCAGTTTGTTTGTATGCTTCTGTATTCTGTCAAATCTATGTTAATATGTATTTATAGCGTAAAACAACATGCTGCTCATGTTTTGATCTAACATTTTTGGTTATACCAAAATAATAAGCCTCTAAAAAAACCAAAACAAGAACGCAGAAGAAATTCGGAAGGTGAAAGAGCATTCATTATGTACTTGCTTCTATTTCACGGATTGATAGAGTGAGGTTTGAACCATCAATGATGCTAGAAATGAAACATTTGTAAAAAATGTGAGGAATAAGGACAGAGTTTGATGTAAACTGCAATTTGATGAAACATCAACTTGAGAAATGTTTTCAGAATGAAAAGGGCAAAATAAACACCACTTTTCACAGTCAAATTACATGTAGTTCTCATTCTTGTAATTTCTTGTTTTATTTTCTTTACTGATGATGAAGTTATATGGGTTCGCAAAATACTGTTTTACCTACACTCTTTCTGTTCCAATCATGTTTACCAGTCACTGGAGATACTCTGGGAACATTATGTGCTATGATAATAGAGAGTTTATGTGGTTTAACCGCTGGCGCCATTTTGGTTGACGGTCAGTAAACCCCCTAGGAAGCACTTCCTGCAGCTGCAGTGGTAAAACAAATCTCTCGATTTAGATATGATTTCACAAATCAGGCTTGGTAAACACATTCTACAGTGACCATAGGTATAGGGGATAGCTGACTGCTAAACAAAGTCAAAGATGTCAGTGGAATGACCAGCTTCCCTATTTTTTTACCTGGACATTTCCATGAATGCAATAATAATAATTTGACGGGTGCTTATATTTGTCCTATTTCACACATCTACAAGTGTGTATTAATACGCATGTGTGAATTGGACGTTACTTTACATATCCCAACTCTTCCTGAGACACTCTCAGAGAGTGGGGTCAAAGCACTGGCGGATTTACCACTAAGCAGAAGAGGCAATTGCCTCAGGCCTCACATCATCAAGGGGCCTCATGAGCTGGGCATTAAAATAAAAATAAATGTTTTCAAATTCTCTGCTTGAGGCCCCCTCATGCTCCGCTGAAGGCATAATAAATAAATAAAATCTGTCTGTTTAAGCTAGAGGTACAGTATCTGCCTTCTGCATCTGCAGTGAAAGGTGGCCGAGCTACAGCGGTGTTTGTCAGACCAGGAGACATCCCGAAAGTCGGTCCTCTCACGAAAACATCTGTAGCGTCCGAAAGGCATCACACTAAGATGAGACTCTCAAGTACACGATGGTGTTGTCCGTTTTGCTCTACGACCCCCACAAGTGTCACAATCAATCACATTGTATTTGTCACATGCTTCATTAACAACAGGTGTGGACTTAACAGTGAAATGCTTACTTAGGGGCTCTTCCCAACAATACAGAGAGAAAAATATAGAGAAATAATAGAAAGTAGTAATAGATACACAACAAGTATAACTTGGCTATATACAAGGAGTATCAGTACTGAGTCAACGGGTAATGATAACTTGGCTATATACAAGGGGTACTAGTACCGAGTTGATGTGCAGGGGTGTCACGAGTTGTCTAAAGGTAACCCAGTACTGGGCCGAAAAAATGAATGGAAGTGAATCAGGTAATTTCCACTTAAAAGGTATACGGGTAATTCCCCTGTAAAAACATTTCAGAGCTTACTTACTCAGATATAGGACAGACAATTCAAAATGACTTCCTTTTTTGCCTGTTTTTCCAATGTATTAATCTGTTATTAAATGTATTTCTATGGGCTAATAGCAGTAAGGCCAAATTCAATGTATCATCAAATAATTTTAAATATTTTTTGGGGATACCTACAGGGGTCATATAATTCCAAATCAAATAGCTAAATGATCCTTGGTTTGACCATCTTAAAACAATTCCATATGTTAACTCAGTAGAAACCCAGCCCTTAGACTCTAGGGGGATACAATATGTATTTCTTGTATGTGTAGCCCATGTATGTGTATTGTGTACCTAAATGTGTAGCTAAATGATCCTTGGTTTGACGATCTTAAAACAATTCCATATGTTAACTTAGTAGAAATCCAGTTCTTAGACTCTAGGGGATACAATACGTATTTCTTTAGTAAAAAGACAGATGCTGGCTGATAATACTGCCATCACCGTCGAGGCAGAGGACATGTAAGTGTAGCCCATGTATCTGATGCTATCTGGCCCCAAAAATATTATTGTATGTCATAATCTTTTTGGCAAGACAGCATTTTGTTACGTTACAGCCTTATTCTAAAATGTATTAAATTGTTTTTCCCCACTCATCAATCTACGCACAATTCCCCATAATGATGAAGCAAAAACCAGGTTTTTAGAATTTTTTGCAAATGTATAAAAAATAATAATACATAAATATCACATTTACATAAGTATTCAGACCCTTTCCTCAGTACTTTGTTGAAGCACCTTTGGCAGCGATTACAGCCTCAAGTCTTCTTGGGTATGACGCTACAAGCTTGGCACACCTGTATTTGGGGAATTCCACCCATTCTTCTCTGCAGATCCTCTCAAGCTCTGTCAGGTTGGATGGGGAGCGTCGCTGCACAGCTATTTTCAGGTCTCTCCAGAAATGTCTGATTGGGTTCAAGTCCGGGCTCTGGCTGGGCCACTCAAGGACATTCAGAGACTTTTCCCGAAGCCTGTGTGCTTAGGCTGTTGGAAGGTGAACCTTCTCCCCAGTCTGAGGTCCTGAGCTCTCTGGAGCACGTTTTCATTAAGGATCTCTCTGTACTTTGCTCCGTTCATCTACAAATACATGTTTTTTAAATATTTTTTTTTGCTCAGAAAACTGGGTTGGGGGAATAAAACCGGGATGGAAGTTGGAGAACCCTAGTGGGGTAAAGTACTTAAGTAGATTTTTTGGGGTATCTGTACTTCACTTTTACTTCACTACATTCCTCCAAACATTTTCCCTGACAAACCAAAGTACTCATTACATTTTGAATTTATCAAGAGAACACATGGTCATTTCTACTGCCTATGTTCTGGCACTCACTAAACACAAATGCTTCATTTGTAAATGATGTATGAGTGTTGGAGTGTGCCCCTGGTTATTTAAAAAGCAAGAAAATGGTGCCATCTGCTTTGCTTAATATAAGGAATTTGAAATGATTTATACTTTTACTTTTGATATTTAAGTATATTTGAGCAATTACATTTACTTTTGATACTTAAGTATATTTTAACCAAATACTTTTAGGCTTTTATTCAAGTAGTATTTTACTGGGTGACTTTCACTTTTACTTGAGTAACTTTCTATTAATGTATCTATACTTTTACTCAAGTATAACAATGGGTACTTTTTCCACCACTGGAAAACCCTGCCATTTAGGCTACTCTCACATACAGAGAAAATGTATTCAGCTTTGCTGATGCTGAAAAAAATATGGCAATATCACAGCCATAATCATTAAATCAAATGTTTTTAGAGTCCTTTTGTAAAAGTGATTGTGGGCAGCTGTGGCTGTACAAGGCGGAAACGGTAGGCTACGGTTAGGAACGTGGTTTGTTGTGACGTTCTCGTTGTGTTCAACAGGGCGGCCCCCATAGATTTACAGCTGAAGAAGGTAAAATATGAAACCCTCTTTTCATTATTTTTATTGAATACAATGGTCGAATAATTTAACTGTAACGGGGACATGATTCAACTGCTGGGTTGTAGAAAAATATATAAGTGTTAGTTACAACAAAGAAGGCTTGTGCGCTAGCTAGTTAACGTTAGCTTCTTAATTCAGCTAGCTAGCTAAGCTCGTGGCAGTTAGGTTAGCTACAGATAGTATAACTTTTGACAATTCTACACTTGGTTAGATAGCTACATGAAAATTAGCTTTGACACAATTATTCATACCAATGTTAGACCTACCTAGTAAAACAAAACTAGCTAGCCAAGTCAAAATCGCGAAGCTAGCTCGCCTGATAGCTAGCTGCAGCAGAGCAGAGAGGGATCATCAATCATTTTGACCAGACCTAGGTTCACTATTTGCAATCATTTCAAATACTTACTTTAGCTGCGAAAAACTTGAGCTTGCCTGTTGCAATAGAAAAGTCCCAAAATTATAAACCCCACCAACCTCAAAAAGGCCATCAATCTAAAATAAGAATTTGTTGTTAACTGACTTGCCTAGCTAAATAAAGGTTAAATAAAAAATAAAAATAGTATGTGAACTCAGGTCTGATGTTGACACAATGTTGTCTTATTTGTTCATGTAGGCCTTTGCAGAGCTGCAATCGAAAAAAGATTGACACACAACAAAAGGCAAAACTGGCAGATCTTCAGATCGACCAGCTCACTGGCATGAAGAAACATGCCAACCTGACAAGTGCAGAAATCAAAACCCTTCCGGACAACACCCACATGTATGAAGGAGTAGGATGCATGTGAGTAGCACTCTCTGGCTGATTACTGTATTTATTCACCAAGAGAACGCTTCCCATGAACTAACTTGTTTATGTTGCTGTCACTTATGATCTTCAGTAGCACAATTATGCTGACCTAAATGTAACCTCATCCTCTCCAAAGATCGGAGCGCAAGTATCACATCACAATTTCGAAACATAAGCCTGGTTTTCAGGGGAAACCCATTACACATATAGACCTGATGTAGTAAGATCTGAATGAAATTCCCACCACCGTCATGACATTAATCAGTCACCCTCCGTGCCTCTTTTACGCTGCTGCTACTCTCTGTTTATTATCTATGCATAGTCACTTTAACTCTACCTACGTGTACATATTACCTCAACTACCTCGACTAACCGGTGCCCCCGCACATTGACTCTGTACCGGTACTCCCTGTATATAGCCTCCACATTGACTCTGTACCGGTACTCCCTGTATATAGCCTCCACATTGACTCTGTACCGGTACCCCCTGTATATAGCCTCCACATTGACTCTGTACCGGTACCCCCTGTATATAGTCTCCACATTGACTCTGTACCGGTACCCCCTGTATATAGCCTCCACATTGACTCTGTACCGGTACTCCCTGTATATAGCCTCCACATTGACTCTGTACCGGTACCCCCTGTATATAGCCTCCACATTGACTCTGTACTCGTACCCCCTGTATATAGTCTCCACATTGACTCTGTACCGGTACCCCCTGTATATAGTCTCCACATTGACTCTGTACCGGTACTCCTGTATATAGTCTCCACATTGACTCTGTACCGGTACCCCCTGTATATAGCCTCCACATTGACTCTGTACCGGTACCCCCTGTATATAGTCTCCACATTGACTCTGTACCGGTACCCCCCTGTATATAGCCTCCACATTGACTCTGTACCGGTACCCCTGTATATAGCCTCCACATTGACTCTGTACCGGTACCCCCTGTATATAGTCTCCACATTGACTCTGTACCGGTACCCCCTGTATATAGTCTCCACATTGACTCTGTACCGGTACCTCCTGTATATAGTCTCCACATTGACTCTGTACCGGTACCCCCTGTATATAGTCTCCACATTGACTCTGTACCGGTACACCCTGTATATAGTCTCCACATTGACTCTGTACCGGTACCTCCTGTATATAGTCTCCACATTGACTCTGTACCGGTACCCCCTGTATATAGTCTCCACATTGACTCTGTACCGGTACACCCTGTATATAGTCTCCACATTGACTCTGTACCGGTACCTCCTGTATATAGTCTCCACATTGACTCTGTACCGGTACCCCCTGTATATACCCTCCACATTGACTCTGTACCGGTACCCCCTGTATATAGCCTCCACATTGACTCTGTACCGGTACCCCCTGTATATAGCCTCCACATTGACTCTGTACCGGTACCCCCTGTATATAGCCTCCACATTAACTCTGTACCGGTACCCCCTGTATATAGCCTCCACATTGACTCTGTACCGGTACCCCCTGTATATAGCCTCCACATTGACTCTGTACCGGTACCCCCTGTATATAGCCTCCACATTGACTCTGTACCGGTACCCCCTGTATATAGTCTCCACATTGACTCTGTACCGGTACCCCCTGTATATAGTCTCCACATTGACTCTGTACCGGTACCCCCTGTATATAGTCTCCACATTGACTCTGTACCGGTACCCCCTGTATACAGCCTCCACATTGACTCTGTACCGGTACCCCCTGTATATAGCCTCCACATTGACTCTGTACCGGTACCCCCTGTATATAGTCTCCACATTGACTCTGTACCGGTACCCCCCTGTATATAGCCTCCACATTGACTCTGTACCGGTACCCCCTGTATATAGTCTCCACATTGACTCTGTACCGGTACCCCCCTGTATATAGTCTCCACATTGACTCTGTACCGGTACCCCCTGTATATAGCCTCCACATTGACTCTGTACCGGTACCCCCTGTATATAGTCTCCACATTGACTCTGTACCGGTACCCCCTGTATACAGCCTCCACATTGACTCTGTACCGGTACCCCCTGTATATAGCCTCCACATTGACTCTGTACCGGTACCCCCTGTATATAGTCTCCACATTGACTCTGTACCGGTACTCCTGTATATAGCCTCCACATTGACTCTGTACCGGTACCCCCTGTATATAGTCTCCACATTGACTCTGTACCGATACCCCCTGTATATAGCCTCCACATTGACTCTGTACCGGTACCCCCTGTATATAGCCTCCACATTGACTCTGTACCGGTACCCCCTGTATATAGTCTCCACATTGACTCTGTACCGGTACCCCCTGTATATAGCCTCCACATTGACTCTGTACGGGTACCCCCTGTATATAGCCTCCACATTGACTCTGTACCGGTACCCCCTGTATACAGCCTCCACATTGACTCTGTACCGGTACCCCCCTGTATATAGCCTCCACATTGACTCTGTACGGGTACCCCCTGTATATAGTCTCCACATTGACTCTGTACCGATACCCCCTGTATATAGCCTCCACATTGACTCTGTACCGGTACCCCCCTGTATATAGCCTCCACATTGACTCTGTACGGGTACCCCCTGTATATAGTCTCCACATTGACTCTGAACCGGTACCCCTGTATACAGCCTCCACATTGACTCTGAACCGGTACCCCTGTATACAGCCTCCACATTGACTCTGTACCGGTACCCCCCTGTATATAGCCTCCACATTGACTCTGTACGGGTACCCCCTGTATATAGCCTCCACATTGACTCTGTACTGGTACCCCCCTGTATATAGTCTCCACATTGACTCTGTACCGGTACCCCCCTGTATATAGTCTCCACATTGACTCTGTACCGGTACCCCCTGTATATAGTCTCCACATTGACTCTGTACCGGTACCCCCTGTATACAGCCTCCACATTGACTCTGTACCGGTACCCCCTGTATATAGCCTCCACATTGACTCTGTACCGGTACCCCCTGTATATAGTCTCCACATTGACTCTGTACCGGTACTCCTGTATATAGCCTCCACATTGACTCTGTACCGGTACCCCCTGTATATAGTCTCCACATTGACTCTGTACCGATACCCCCTGTATATAGCCTCCACATTGACTCTGTACCGGTACCCCCTGTATATAGCCTCCACATTGACTCTGTACCGGTACCCCCTGTATATAGTCTCCACATTGACTCTGTACCGGTACCCCCTGTATATAGCCTCCACATTGACTCTGTACGGGTACCCCCTGTATATAGCCTCCACATTGACTCTGTACCGGTACCCCCTGTATACAGCCTCCACATTGACTCTGTACCGGTACCCCCCTGTATATAGCCTCCACATTGACTCTGTACGGGTACCCCCTGTATATAGTCTCCACATTGACTCTGTACCGATACCCCCTGTATATAGCCTCCACATTGACTCTGTACCGGTACCCCCCTGTATATAGCCTCCACATTGACTCTGTACGGGTACCCCCTGTATATAGTCTCCACATTGACTCTGAACCGGTACCCCTGTATACAGCCTCCACATTGACTCTGTACCGGTACCCCCCTGTATATAGCCTCCACATTGACTCTGTACCGGTACCCCCCTGTATATAGCCTCCACATTGACTCTGTACGGGTACCCCCTGTATATAGTCTCCACATTGACTCTGTACGGGTACCCCCTGTATACAGCCTCCACATTGACTCTGTACGGGTACCCCCTGTATATAGCCTCCACATTGACTCTGTACCGGTACCCCCTGTATACAGCCTCCACATTGACTCTGTACCGGTACCCCCTGTATATAGCCTCCACATTGACTCTGTACCGGTACCCCCTGTATACAGCCTCCACATTGACTCTGTACCGGTACCCCCTGTATATAGCCTCCACATTGACTCTGTACCGTTACCCCCTGTATATAGTCTCCACATTGACTCTGTACCGGTACCCCCTGTATACAGCCTCCACATTGACTCTGAACCGGTACCCCCTGTATATAGCCTCCACATTGACTCTGTACCGGTACCCCCTGTATACAGCCTCCACATTGACTCTGTACCGGTACCCCTGTATATAGCCTCCACATTGACTCTGTACCGTAACACCCTGTATATAGCCTCCACATTGACTCTGTACCGGTACCCCCTGTATACAGCCTCCACATTGACTCTGAACCGGTACCCCTGTATACAGCCTCCACATTGACTCTGTACCGTAACACCCTGTATATAGCCTCCACATTGACTCTGTACCGGTACCCCCTGTATATAGCCTCCACATTGACTCTGTACTGGTACCCCCTGTATACAGCCTCCACATTAACTCTGTACCGGTACCCCCTGTATTTAGCCTCCACATTGACTCTGTACCGGTACCCCCTGTATATAGTCTCCACATTGACTCTGTACCGGTACCCCCTGTATATAGCCTCCACATTGACTCTGTACCGGTACCCCCTGTATATAGTCTCCACATTGACTCTGTACCGGTACCCCCTGTATATAGCCTCCACATTGACTCTGTACCGGTACCCCCTGTATATAGCCTCCACATTGACTCTGTACCGGTACCCCCTGTATATAGCCTCCACATTGACTCTGTACCGGTACCCCCTGTATATAGTCTCCACATTGACTCTGTACCGGTACCCCCTGTATATAGCCTCCACATTGACTCTGTACCGGTACCCCCTGTATATAGTCTCCACATTGACTCTGTACCGGTACCCCCTGTATATAGCCTCCACATTGACTCTGTACCGGTACCCCTGTATATAGCCTCCACATTGACTCTGTACCGGTACCCCCTGTATATAGTCTCCACATTGACTCTGTACCGGTACCCCCTGTATATAGCCTCCACATTGACTCTGTACCGGTACCCCCTGTATATAGCCTCCACATTGACTCTGTACCGGTACCCCCTGTATATAGTCTCCACATTGACTCTGTACCGGTACCCCTGTATATAGCCTCCACATTGACTCTGTACGGGTACCCCCTGTATATAGCCTCCACATTGACTCTGTACCGGTACCCCCTGTATACAGCCTCCACATTGACTCTGTACCGGTACCCCCCTGTATATAGCCTCCACATTGACTCTGTACGGGTACCCCCTGTATATAGTCTCCACATTGACTCTGTACCGATACCCCCTGTATATAGCCTCCACATTGACTCTGTACCGGTACCCCCCTGTATATAGCCTCCACATTGACTCTGTACGGGTACCCCCTGTATATAGTCTCCACATTGACTCTGTACCGGTACCCCTGTATATAGCCTCCACATTGACTCTGTACCGTTAGCCCCTGTATATAGCCTCCACATTGACTCTGTACCGGTACCCCCTGTATACAGCCTCCACATTGACTCTGTACCGGTACCCCCTGTATACAGCCTCCACATTGACTCTGTACCGGTACCCCCTGTATACAGCCTCCACATTGACTCTGTACCAGTACCCCCTGTATACAGCCTCCACATTGACTCTGTACCGGTACCCCCTGTATATAGCCTCCACATTGACTCTGTACCGGTACCCCCTGTATATAGTCTCCACATTGACTCTGTACCGGTACTCCTGTATATAGCCTCCACATTGACTCTGTACCGGTACCCCCTGTATATAGTCTCCACATTGACTCTGTACCGATACCCCCTGTATATAGCCTCCACATTGACTCTGTACCGGTACCCCCTGTATATAGCCTCCACATTGACTCTGTACCGGTACCCCCTGTATATAGTCTCCACATTGACTCTGTACCGGTACCCCCTGTATATAGCCTCCACATTGACTCTGTACGGGTACCCCCTGTATATAGCCTCCACATTGACTCTGTACCGGTACCCCCTGTATACAGCCTCCACATTGACTCTGTACCGGTACCCCCCTGTATATAGCCTCCACATTGACTCTGTACGGGTACCCCCTGTATATAGTCTCCACATTGACTCTGTACCGATACCCCCTGTATATAGCCTCCACATTGACTCTGTACCGGTACCCCCCTGTATATAGCCTCCACATTGACTCTGTACGGGTACCCCCTGTATATAGTCTCCACATTGACTCTGAACCGGTACCCCTGTATACAGCCTCCACATTGACTCTGTACCGGTACCCCCCTGTATATAGCCTCCACATTGACTCTGTACGGGTACCCCCTGTATACAGCCTCCACATTGACTCTGTACCGGTACCCCCTGTATATAGCCTCCACATTGACTCTGTACTGGTACCCCCCTGTATATAGTCTCCACATTGACTCTGTACCGGTACCCCCTGTATACAGCCTCCACATTGACTCTGTACCGGTACCCCCTGTATATAGTCTCCACATTGACTCTGTACCGGTACCCCCTGTATACAGCCTCCACATTGACTCTGTACCGGTACCCCCTGTATATAGCCTCCACATTGACTCTGTACCGGTACCCCCTGTATATAGTCTCCACATTGACTCTGTACCGGTACTCCTGTATATAGCCTCCACATTGACTCTGTACCGGTACCCCCTGTATATAGTCTCCACATTGACTCTGTACCGATACCCCCTGTATATAGCCTCCACATTGACTCTGTACCGGTACCCCCTGTATATAGCCTCCACATTGACTCTGTACCGGTACCCCCTGTATATAGTCTCCACATTGACTCTGTACCGGTACCCCCTGTATATAGCCTCCACATTGACTCTGTACGGGTACCCCCTGTATATAGCCTCCACATTGACTCTGTACCGGTACCCCCTGTATACAGCCTCCACATTGACTCTGTACCGGTACCCCCCTGTATATAGCCTCCACATTGACTCTGTACGGGTACCCCCTGTATATAGTCTCCACATTGACTCTGTACCGATACCCCCTGTATATAGCCTCCACATTGACTCTGTACCGGTACCCCCCTGTATATAGCCTCCACATTGACTCTGTACGGGTACCCCCTGTATATAGTCTCCACATTGACTCTGAACCGGTACCCCTGTATACAGCCTCCACATTGACTCTGTACCGGTACCCCCCTGTATATAGCCTCCACATTGACTCTGTACCGGTACCCCCCTGTATATAGCCTCCACATTGACTCTGTACGGGTACCCCCTGTATATAGTCTCCACATTGACTCTGTACGGGTACCCCCTGTATACAGCCTCCACATTGACTCTGTACGGGTACCCCCTGTATATAGCCTCCACATTGACTCTGTACCGGTACCCCCTGTATACAGCCTCCACATTGACTCTGTACCGGTACCCCCTGTATATAGCCTCCACATTGACTCTGTACCGGTACCCCCTGTATACAGCCTCCACATTGACTCTGTACCGGTACCCCCTGTATATAGCCTCCACATTGACTCTGTACCGTTACCCCCTGTATATAGTCTCCACATTGACTCTGTACCGGTACCCCCTGTATACAGCCTCCACATTGACTCTGAACCGGTACCCCCTGTATATAGCCTCCACATTGACTCTGTACCGGTACCCCCTGTATACAGCCTCCACATTGACTCTGTACCGGTACCCCTGTATATAGCCTCCACATTGACTCTGTACCGTAACACCCTGTATATAGCCTCCACATTGACTCTGTACCGGTACCCCCTGTATACAGCCTCCACATTGACTCTGAACCGGTACCCCTGTATACAGCCTCCACATTGACTCTGTACCGTAACACCCTGTATATAGCCTCCACATTGACTCTGTACCGGTACCCCCTGTATATAGCCTCCACATTGACTCTGTACTGGTACCCCCTGTATACAGCCTCCACATTAACTCTGTACCGGTACCCCCTGTATTTAGCCTCCACATTGACTCTGTACCGGTACCCCCTGTATATAGTCTCCACATTGACTCTGTACCGGTACCCCCTGTATATAGCCTCCACATTGACTCTGTACCGGTACCCCCTGTATATAGTCTCCACATTGACTCTGTACCGGTACCCCCTGTATATAGCCTCCACATTGACTCTGTACCGGTACCCCCTGTATATAGCCTCCACATTGACTCTGTACCGGTACCCCCTGTATATAGCCTCCACATTGACTCTGTACCGGTACCCCCTGTATATAGTCTCCACATTGACTCTGTACCGGTACCCCCTGTATATAGCCTCCACATTGACTCTGTACCGGTACCCCCTGTATATAGTCTCCACATTGACTCTGTACCGGTACCCCCTGTATATAGCCTCCACATTGACTCTGTACCGGTACCCCTGTATATAGCCTCCACATTGACTCTGTACCGGTACCCCCTGTATATAGTCTCCACATTGACTCTGTACCGGTACCCCCTGTATATAGCCTCCACATTGACTCTGTACCGGTACCCCCTGTATATAGCCTCCACATTGACTCTGTACCGGTACCCCCTGTATATAGTCTCCACATTGACTCTGTACCGGTACCCCTGTATATAGCCTCCACATTGACTCTGTACCGGTACCCCTGTATATAGCCTCCACATTGACTCTGTACCGGTACCCCCTGTATATAGTCTCCACATTGACTCTGTACCGGTACCCCTGTATATAGCCTCCACATTGACTCTGTACCGTTAGCCCCTGTATATAGCCTCCACATTGACTCTGTACCGGTACCCCCTGTATACAGCCTCCACATTGACTCTGTACCGGTACCCCCTGTATATAGCCTCCACATTGACTCTGTACCAGTACCCCCTGTATACAGCCTCCACATTGACTCTGTACCGGTACCCCCTGTATACAGCCTCCACATTGACTCTGTACCAGTACCCCCTGTATACAGCCTCCACATTGACTCTGTACCGGTACCCCCTGTATACAGCCTCCACATTGACTCTGTACCGGTACCCCCTGTATATAGCCTCCACATTGACTCTGTACCGTTACCCCCTGTATATAGCCTCCACATTGACTCTGTACCGTAACACCCTGTATACAGCCTCCACATTGACTCTGTACCGGTACTCCCTGTATATAGCCTCCACATTGACTCTGTACCGGTACCCCCTGTATATAGCCTCCACATTGACTCTGTACCGGTACCCCCTGTATATAGCCTCCACATTGACTCTGTACCGGTACCCCCTGTATATAGCCTCCACATTGACTCTGTACCGTTACCCCCTGTATATAGCCTCCACATTGACTCTGTACCGGTACCCCCTGTATATAGCCTCCACATTGACTCTGTACCGGTACCCCCTGTATATAGCCTCCACATTGACTCTGTACCGGTAGCCCCTGTATATAGTCTCCACATTGACTCTGTACCGGTACCCCCTGTATATAGCCTCCACATTGACTCTGTACCGTTACCCCCTGTATACAGCCTTGCTATTGTTATTTTACTGGTACTGTTTAATTATTTGTTACCTTTATTTTAAAATTTGTACTTATCTATTTTTTTACTTAATACTTATTTTTCTTAAAACTTCTGAAAGCATTGTTGGTTAGGGGCTTGTAAGTAAGCATTTCACTGTAAGGTTGTATTCGGCACATGTGACAAATAAAATTTGATTTGATTTAATTTGAAACCTCATTCACTTTCACTTCCTCTGTGTGTGTGTGTGTGTGTGTGTGTGTGTGTGTGTGTGTGTGTGTGTGTTGTGTGTGTGTGTGTGTGTGTGTGTGTGTGTGTGTGTGTGTGTGTGTGTGTGTGTGTGTGTGTGTCGATAAATGTCTGTATCCTTCAATTTGTCTCGATTCCCTCTACTTAGACAATGTCCTTTGTTGAGTCTTGTACAGTTAGTGTACTGTTTTATCCCGAAAACAATAACGCCTCAGTTTATCATTAGGCTACATCGTGCCCAAATTTAACTGGAATTCAATGTGTGCCCTTATTGATGCCTTTCACTAGCATGGCTAGCACTACTGTTTTTTAAATGTGACTTCTTGTGAAGGGCTTCTCCCCTCAAACCCTGATTTCATGCTTTCCCTCTCACTCTCCTTTCCCCTCTCCTCTTTCCCTCTCCTTTTTCCCTCTCCTCTCTCCTCTTTCCCCCTCCCTCTCCTCTTTTCCCCCTCTCTCCTCTTTCTTTCCCTCTCTCCTCTTTCCCTCTCCTTTTTCCCTCTCCTCTCAATTTTCTTTCCCCCTCCCTCTCTCCTCTTTCTCTTCCTCTCCCTCCTCTTTCCCTCTCCTCTTTCCTTCTCCTCTCTCCTCTTTCTCTCCCCTCTCCTGTCTTTCCCTCTCATCTCGCCCCTTTCCCCTCTTTCCCTCTCCTCTCTCCTCTTTCTCTCCCCTCTCCTGTCTTTCCCTCTCATCTCGCCCCTTTCCCCTCTTTCCCTCTCTCCTCTCTCCTCTTTCCCTCTCTCCTCTCTCCTCTCTCTTTCCCTCCCCTTTCTCCTCTTTCCCTCTCTCCTCTCTCCTCTTTCTCTCTCCTCTCCCCTCTTTCCCTATCCTCTCGCCTCTTTCCCTCTCCTCTCTCCTCTCCCTCTCTCATCTTTCTCTCTCCTCTCTCCTCTTTCCCTCTCCTATCTCCTCTTTATCTCTCCTCATTCCTCTCTCCTCTTTCTCTCCCCTCTCTCCTCTTTCCCTCTCATCTCTCTTCTTTCCCTCTCCTCTCTCCTCTTTCCCTCTCCTCTCTCCTCTCCCCTCTCCTCTTTCCCTCTCCTCTCTCCTCTTTCCCTCTCCTCTCTCCTCTTTCCCTCTCCTCTCTCCTCTTTCCCTCTCCTCTCTCCTCTTTCCCTCTCCTTTTCCCGCTTTCCCTCTCTTCTCTCCTCTTGCTTCTCTCCTCTCTCCTCTTTCCCTCTCCTCTCTCCTCTTTCCCTTTCCTCTCTCCTCTTTCCCTCTCCTCTCTCCTCTCCCCTTCCTCTCTCCTCTTTCCCTCTCATCTCTCCTCTTTCCCTCTCATCTCTCTTCTTTCCCTCTCCTCTCTCCTCTTTCCCTCTCCTCTCTCCTCTCCCCTCTCCTCTTTCCCTCTCCCTCTCTCCTCTTTCCCTCTCCTCTCTCCTCTTTCTCCTCTCCTCTCTCCTCTTTCCCTCTCCTCTCTCCTCTTTCCCTCTCCTCTCTCCTCTTTCCCTCTCCTTTTCCCGCTTTCCCTCTCTTCTCTCCTCTTGCTTCTCTCCTCTCTCCTCTTTCCCTCTCCTCTCTCCTCTTTCCCTTTCCTCTCTCCTCTTTCCCTCTCCTCTCTCCTCTCCCCTATCCTCTCTCCTCTTTCCCTCTCCTCTCTTCTCTCCCTCTCTCCTCTTTCCCTCTCTTCTCTCCCTCTCTCCTCTTTCCCTCTCTTCTCTCCCTCTCTCCTCTTTCCCTCTCCTCTCTTCTCTCCTCTTTCCCTCTCCTTTCTCCTCTTTCCCTCTCCTCTCTCCTCTTTCCCTCTCCTCTCCTCCTCTTTCCCTCTCCTCTCTCCTCTCCCTCTCTCATCTTTCTCTCTCCTCTCCCTCTCTCATCTTTCTCTCTCCTCTCTCCTCTTTCCCTCTCCTATCTCCTCTTTATCTCTCCTCATTCCTCTCTCCTCTTTCTCTCCCCTCTCTCCTCTTTCCCTCTCATCTCTCCTCTTTCCCTCTCATCTCTCTTCTTTCCCTCTCCCCTCTCCTCTTTCCCTCTCCTCTCTCCTCTTTCCCTCTCCTCTTTCCCTCTCCTCTCTCCTCTTTCCCTCTCCTCTCTCCTCTTTCCCTCTCATCTCTCCTCTTTCCCTCTCATCTCTCTTCTTTCCCTCTCCTCTCTCCTCTTTCCCTCTCCTCTCTCCTCTCCCCTCTCCTCTTTCCCTCTCCCTCTCTCCTCTTTCCCTCTCCTCTCTCCTCTTTTCCTCTCCTCTCTCCTCTTTCCCTCTCCTCTCTCCTCTTTCCCTCTCCTCTCTCCTCTTTCCCTCTCCTTTTCCCGCTTTCCCTCTCTTCTCTCCTCTTGCTTCTCTCCTCTCTCCTCTTTCCCTCTCCTCTCTCCTCTTTCCCTTTCCTCTCTCCTCTTTCCCTCTCCTCTCTCCTCTCCCCTATCCTCTCTCCTCTTTCCCTCTCCTCTCTTCTCTCCCTCTCTCCTCTTTCCCTCTCTTCTCTCCCTCTCTCCTCTTTCCCTCTCTTCTCTCCCTCTCTCCTCTTTCCCTCTCCTCTCTTCTCTCCTCTTTCCCTCTCCTTTCTCCTCTTTCCCTCTCCTCTCTCCTCTTGCTTCTCTCATCTTTCCCTCTCCTCTCTCCCTCTCCTCTCTCCTCTTTCCCTCTCCTCTCTCCTCTTTCCCTCTCCTCTCCTCTCCTCCTCTCTCCCTCTCCTCTCTCCTCTTTCCCTCTCCTCTCCTCTCTCCTCTTTCCCTCTCCTCTCTCTCAGGTTCATCTTGCAGTCTAAAGAAGATATCAAGACACAGCTGACTGACAAACAGAAGACGGCGAATGAGAAAATGAAGGAGCTTGAGGTGCGCAGTAATATTGGCACAGATATGAGTGCACATAGATCCATCCACTGTTAAATATTACGACGTTTCAACCCTTGATATCTCTCCCACTTAGCTTTGTAGGGTTCTGAGTTGTGGTGGTAATGAGGATATTGAGAACAAATGACAAACGCTTGGGTCGTGCTCAGGCACACACCTTGCTAAATCTAAGTTTTACATCACCTTTTATACAGTGCATTTGTAAAGTATTCAGATCCCTTGACTTTTTCCACATTTTGTTACATTACAGTCGTATTCTAAATGTATATAAAAAAAATCTATCGCCACACAATACCCCATATTGACAAAGCATAAGTATACCCCATATTGCACCTTACATAAGTATTCAGACCCTTTGCTATTAGACTTGAAATTGAGCTCAGGTGCATCCTGTTTCCATTGATCATCTTTGAGATGTTTTTTCAACTTGATTGGAGTCCACCTGTGGTAAATTAAATTGATTGGACATGATTTGGAAAGGCACACACCTGTATATATATATATATATAAGGTCCCACAGTTTACAGTGCATGTCAGAGCAAATACCAAGCTGTGAGGTCTAAGGAATTGTGTCAAGGCACAGATCTGGGGAAGGGTACCAAAAAATGTCTGCAGCATTGATGGTCCCCAATAACACAGTAGCCTCATAATTCTTTAATGTAAGATGTTTGGAACCACCAAGACTCTTCCTAGAGCTGGCCGCACAGCCAAACTGCGCAATCTGGGGAGAAGGGCCTTGGTCAGGGAGGTGACCAATAACCCGATGGTCACTCTGACAGAGCTCCAGAGTTCATCTGTGGAGATGGCATAACCTTCCAGAAGGACAACCATCTCAGCAGCACTCTCCAATCAGGCCTTTATGGTAGAGTGGCCAGACGGAATCCACTCCTCCGTAAAAGGCACATGACAGCCCGCTTGGAGTTTGCCAAAAGGCACCTAAAGGACTCAGACCATGAGAAACAAGATTATCTGGTCCGTAGGAAACCAAGATTGAACTCTTTGGCCTGAATGCTAAGCATTATGTCTGGAGGAAATCTGGCACCATCCCTATGGTGAAGCATGGTGGTGGCAGCATCATGCTGTGGGGATGTTTTTCAGTGGCAGGGACTGGGAGACTAGTCAGGATCGAGGGACAGATGAACGGAGCAAAGTACAGAGAGATCCTTAATGAAAACACACTCCAGAGAGCTCAGGACCTCAGACTGGGGTGAGGGTTCACCTTCCAACAGGACAACAACCCTAAGCACACAGCCAAGACTCTGAATGTCCTTGAGTGGCCCAGCCAGAGCCCGGACTTGAACCCAATCTAACATCCCTGGAGAGCTGTGCAGCAACGCTCCCCATCCAACCTGACAGAGTTTGAGAGGATCTGCAGAGAAGAATGGGAGAAACCCCCCAAATACAGGTGTGCCAAGCTTGTAGCGTCATACCCAATCGCTGCCAAAGGTGCTTCAACAAAGTACTGAGTAAAGGGTCTGAATACTTATGTAAATGTAATATTTCATTTTTTATTTTTAATACATTTGCAACATTTTCTAAAAACCTTTTTTTGCTTTGTCATTATGGGGAATTGTGTGTAGATTGATGAGGAAAAAAACAATTGAATCCATTTTAGAATAAGGCTGTTTTATTTTATTTAACTAGTCAGTTAATTAAGAACAAATTCTTATTTTCAGCGACGGCCTAGGAACAGTGGGTGTTTAACAAGGGCAGAACGACAGATTTTCACCTTGCCAGCTCGGGGATTCAATCTTGCAACCTTTCGGTTACAAGTCCAACGCTCTAACCACTAGGCTACCTGCCGCCCCATACGCTGTAACGTAACAAAATGTGTTAAAAGTCAAGGGGTCTGAATGCTTTGCCGAATGCACTGTACAGTATATGCTGTCAACGTACCAACATATACATTCTCATTGGTGAGTACAGAAACATCTGATCACTTTGTGGCTTGGTCAATATGGAAACATGGCTTTTAGGGCTTGTTCTAATCATCGGTACATCTAATCTTCTTAATTTCCTGTGAGAAGTACAGAGTTACCTAACATAGCACACAAACAATGTTTGAGATCAACACACTGTATGTGATGTGTCCAAACAGATGTTACATGAACCTTCTAACCACTAAAGTCATAACCATATCTAATTTTCAATTCATGAATTTCAAGTCACTTTCTGAATTGACCTAAACCCTACTGTAAATGTTGCAGTCACGACACCCTGTTGTAGTCGCCCCACCCTGTTGCAGTCACTACACCCTGTTGGAGTCACTACATCCGGTTGTAGTCACTACACCCTGTTGGAGTCACTGCACCCTGTTGGAGTCACTGCACCCTGTTGTAGTCGCTGCACCCTGTTGCAGTCACTGCACCCTGTTGGAATCACCTTACCCTGTTGCAGTCACTACACCCTGTTGCAGTCACTACACCCTGTTGCAGTCACTGCACCCTGTTGCAGTCACTTCACCCTGTTGCAGTCACTGCACCCTGTTGCAGTCACTGCACCCTGTTGCAGTCACTGCACCCTGTTGCAGTAACTGCACCCTGTTCCAGTCACTTTACCCTGTTGCAGTCACTTTACCCTGTTGCAGTCACTTTACCCTGTTGCAGTCACTACACCCTGTTGGAGTCACTACACCCTGTTGCAGTCACTGCACCCTGTTGGAATCACTACACCCTGTTGCAGTCACTGCACACTGTTGCAGTCACTACACCCTGTTGGAATCACTACACCCTGTTGGAATCACTTCACCCTGTTGCAGTCACTGCACCCTGTTGCAGTCACTGCACCCTGTTGGAATCACTACACCCTGTTGCAGTCACTACACCCTGTTGCAGTCGCTGCACCCTGTTGCAGTCGCTACACCCTGTTGCAGTCGCTACACCCTGTTGCAGTCGCTTCACCCTGTTGCAGTCGCTACACCCTGTTGCAGTCACTACACCCTGTTGCAGTCACTACACCCTGTTGTAGTCACTACACCCTGTTGCAGTCAATGCACCCTGTTATAGTCACTGTACTGTGAATATTGACTTCATGCCAAGACCTAATCCCAGTTCTAGCATACTTTCCATTTTTCCTGAGTGACACAGCCTCTCTTTTTTAAAACGGGATGTTTGTTTTCTCTCTGCAGTCTCAAATATAGCCTGTAGCATTTTCTTTATCATTTATGCTATTCATTTTTAAGACCAGTCTAACTTAAATTAATGATGGCTTTAAGGGCGTTTTTATATTGTCTGGAATGTAACGGATATCTGTGAAAAAACAGACATCCTATGTTGGCCAAATACAAATGGTGCAAATAATCTTTCGCACAACTTGTACAATATACAAATGTGTCGTTCCTAAGACGTCTGTGGCTGTGTGAACGGCCCTGTGTCTATTTAAAGAAACTTGACAGTGACACTGGGTTATCAGGCCATGAAGGAAGTGACTGAGAAAACCAGCTCTCTATCGCAGAATGCATGGAATTCTCTCCCCTATGTGTGTAGATATGGAAAGTCTCTGTAGCATCTTTAATGGGAATTCCACGAGAGCTCTTCCTTACTCATGTTTCAGCAGACACAAATAGCTTTTACTAGACATTTCTCTATTTCTGAAGTACATACTAATGCACTCCTTATTATACTGAACAAAAATATAAATACTTGAGGCATCCGTGGCATTGTGTTGTGTGACAAAACTTCACATATTAAAATGGCCTTTTATTGTCCCCAGCACAAGGTGCACCTGTGTAATGATCATGCCGTTTAATCAGCTTCTTGATATGCCACACCTGTCAGGTGGATGGATTAACTTGGCAAAAGAGAAATGCTCACAAACAGGGATGTAAACAAATTTGTGCACAACATTTTAGAGAAATAAGCTTTTTGTGATTTATTTTATTTTATTTCAGCTCATGAAAAATGGGACCAACACTACTTGTTGCGTTTCATATTTATGTTCAGTGTAGAAATGTAATTACCAATGCAACTAACATGGAATCTATTATCCCAACAACAACAACGACTAGTGTGAAATATGTGATGGAGCTACGATGACGGTATGACTGTTCCACCCTGACCTGTCAAGAACGTGACCTGTGGGGACAAAGCTCCCATACACCTCCACCCTGTACCATAGGAAATATCGGTCACAAAGAATGGCGTCAGCTGGCATTTCTGAACAAATGCTTTTCACTGTACCAGTCCTTTGTCCGCTATCGACCAGGACAGCAGTTCCTAGTTTCCCTGGAAACAAGGATTTCATTGAGTTCAGTGGGATTTCACTATGTTATATTAATCAACAGCTGTTTCTGGGCCCTAATTTATAAACATATATTTTAAACTAAATATCAGCGTGCGCCATTTTGGAACAGACTGTACACGCGTAAAAAAATAATAATATTTGTAAACTTGGCGCATGTTTCCCGTAGAAAATCGGACATGTCGTAAAACTGCGCTTGTGAACCAGCGTTATAACTCCACCGTTTATGGCGACAATAACGCCCTTATTTGCTCTATACTTTGGATGTATTGGAATTAGGCCAAGACAGTTGGTCAGGGTTCCCCAACTGGTTGCCCGCGGGTGGTTTTATTTGCCCCCCGAAGTTTTATGAGCAACATTTTATTTTTTCATAGTTGGACATAAAAGACTGTAAAAACACAAAGAAATCAGCTCCAAGTGATTTTAATTTAGGAAATCTGTTCTCAAGTATTCCCATGCATAATAGAAAGACAAATGTAAGCACGGTTTGAAATTATTATGTTTTAGTCAAATATTATATCTGTTTTGGGATTCTTGTGGTCAATTTGCAGTCTACAAATTATATGTAATTATGTACCGGCAACCCAAACATGGCGCTCAAGAAAAAAATGGCCCGCGATTTTAATATAGTTGACGATCCCTGCATTAGGTTATCGAAAAGAAATGGAAATTGCGAACTTGATCAAATGTCTTTGCAGGTGTTGGCAGAATGTTTTCTTGTGACATTTGCTGTATCTGACCGTTTCTGAGAGTCAAAAACAATTGCATATTGTTGTGGACCTGTAAATAGATTGTTTCAATTATACTGTATGTTATAAACCGTGCCCCCTTTCGTATGCATAGAGCACAAAACTCGAAATAACTATAGCCTATCTAATAGGCCCAATTAACTGAGAGATGTGCATGGTTGTTGTATGGGAATATGAACTCATCATGGCCAGAAAAGGTGAGGATTTTATTCTGCAATGGTTATGATATATGTATTATTTATTATGTTTGTAAATGACAAACGTCAATGGGAAAGGTGAACCGTTTGTTCTATTGTTAAACTGTGCTTCGGATCGCATAGAGCAAAAATACTTGAAATAGCTTATCTGTTTACTACTGTGAAGTGGTTCCAATTAAATGAGAGCTGGGAAGAATGGTAGGTAGCCTGTGCTAACTTGTTGTACGCCTATAGGCTATTTTGTGATACGAGTAGCCTATGACATCATCACAGTCAGAAAAGGTGAGGAATTTATTCTGCAATGTTCATGGAAATGCAATAAATAATGGGAAATAAATGCCTACTTGTAATTATTTTAGAATGCAAAGATAAAAAAAAAAAAAAATATTCTCACTAACAGCAAATGATTGCATCTTGTTATTATATTTAGCTACCTGTTTTTAGGTTTTGAATAAGAGTGTCATCATATAATCCCTACTACTAGCCTTCTTGCAATGCAGTACTTCAACCACTAGAAACTGCCAACACATGGTCTGATGTTTGCGGGAGGATAGGCATATTCTCACCTCAAATTTAGTTAAAAAAAATATATATATATATAAATGCCAACTTTTGCATGAGAACTGCCATACACATGTTTTGGGGTAAATGTTGTACATACACAAGGTTTATAAATGAGGCCCCAGGTCTTAAGACAAGTTTCCTGATGGGGATCATGTTTCCTGATGGGGATCATGTTTCCTGATGGGGATCATGTTTCCTGATGGGGATCATGTTTCCTGATGGGGATCATGCCATGGATTGGTTTGGTGCCACTTGTTGTTGGATCAATTGACCCTTTTTCACTCTTCAATATAACATGAGTACAAAGCTGAATATAAACATATATAAATAAACCATATACAAATATATTTCAGGGAAGGGATGTTGTGTCAGGTGTGTGCTCCTACAAGGGACCTACTAGCTACTGTGGGTGAGTGCTATGCAAACAAAGGGAAGTCTAATTTCTGTGGACACCTGGGAGGTCCTGCTCGAAACAATTGAGCCTGTTTCACTCCACACAGACCTCCTGTGCCCCAGGAAAGGAGCAGGATGATACAGGGACCTGTCTGGGTGTAAAAATATCTAATGCTCTGATTATAACTGGTTTTGGGATCATTTGTGTCTTGATGTCACTGCTCCTCAATGCTGGCGGTGGGACTCTCCCACAGACAGGATATGACGCACAGACAGTTACCCAACTCTCATCTCTGTTTCAGGAAGCTCTTTTCATCTAGTTGTTGGGTGGGATAGAGCATAAAATAGCAGTGTACTAATTTTCCTGCAGACCACAACCTTTACTGTATGTTGAAAGTGCAAAAAGTCAGCACTAGACACATGTTTGGAAAAATAATCCCAGAATCGGCACCAGACACAGGCT
Source organism: Salmo salar (assembly GCF_965601325.2). NCBI lineage: Eukaryota > Metazoa > Chordata > Actinopteri > Salmoniformes > Salmonidae > Salmo > Salmo salar. The sequence continues at coordinate 85,675,588 of NC_138294.1, read as the reverse complement.
AAAACAGATAATCCCAGAATCAGCACTAGACCCAGGTTTGGACAGATAATCCCAGAGTTAGCACTAGACACAGGCTTGGACAGATAATCCCAGAGTTAGCACTAGACACAGGCTTGGACAGATAATCCCAGAGTCGGCACTAGACACAGGTTTGGACAGATAATCCCAGAGTCGGCACTAGACACAGGCTTGGACAGATAATCCCAGAGTCGGCACTAGACACAGGCTTGGACAGATAATCCCAGAGTTAGCACTAGACACAGGCTTGGACAGATAATCCCAGAGTCAGCACTAGACACAGGCTTGGACAGATAATCCCAGAGTCGGCACTAGACACAGGCTTGGACAGATAATCCCAGAGTCGGCACTAGACACAGGTTTGGACAGATAATCCCAGAATCAGCACTAGACACAGGCTAAAACAGATAATCGCAGAATCAGCACTAGATGCAGGTTTGGGCAGCTAATCCCAGAGTCAGCACTAGACACAGGCTAAAACAGATAATCCCAGAGTCGGCACTAGACACATGTTTGGACAGATAATCCCAGAGTCGGCACTAGACACAGGCTCGGACAGATAATCCCATAGTCGGCACGAGACACAGGCTCGGACAGATAATCCCAGAGTCGGCACTAGACACAGGCTAAAACAGATTATCCCAGAGTCGGCACTAGACACATGTTTGGACAGATAATCCCAGAGTCGGCACTAGACACAGGTTTGGACAGATAATCCCAGAGTTAGCACTAGACACAGGCTTGGACAGATAATCCCAGAGTCGGCACTAGACACAGGCTCGGACAGATAATCCCATAGTCGGCACGAGACACAGGCTCGGACAGATAATCCCAGAGTCGGCACTAGACACAGGCTAAAACAGATTATCCCAGAGTCGGCACTAGACACATGTTTGGACAGATAATCCCAGAGTCAGCACTAGACACAGGTTTGGACAGATAATCCCAGAATCAGCACTAGACACAGGCTTGGACAGATAATCCCAGTCGGCACTAGACACAGGCTCGGACAGATAATCCCAGAGTCGGCACGAGACACAGGCTCGGACAGATAATCCCAGAGTCGGCACTAGACACAGGTTTGACAGATAATCCCAGAATCAGCACTAGACACAGGTTTGACAGATAATCCCAGTCAGCACTAAACACAGGTTTGACAGATAATCCCAGAGTCAGCACTAGACACTGGCTTGGACAGATAATCCCAGAGTCGGCACTAGACAGAGGTTTGGACAGATAATCCCAGAGTCGGCACTAGACACAGGCTAAAACAGATAATCGCAGAATCAGCACTAGATGCAGGTTTGGGCAGCTAATCCCAGAGTCAGCACTAGACACAGGCTAAAACAGATAATCCCAGAGTCGGCACTAGACACATGTTTGGACAGATAATCCCAGAGTCGGCACTAGACACAGGTTTGGACAGATAATCCCAGAGTTAGCACTAGACACAGGCTTGGACAGATAATCCCAGAGTCGGCACTAGACACAGGCTCGGACAGATAATCCCAGAGTCGGCACGAGACACAGGCTCGGACAGATAATCCCAGAGTCGGCACTAGACACAGGCTAAAACAGATTATCCCAGAGTCGGCACTAGACACATGTTTGGACAGATAATCCCAGAGTCAGCACTAGACACAGGTTTGGACAGATAATCCCAGAATCAGCACTAGACACAGGTTTGGACAGATAATCCCAGTCGGCACTAGACACAGGCTCGGACAGATAATCCCAGAGTCGGCACGAGACACAGGCTCGGACAGATAATCCCAGAGTCGGCACTAGACACAGGTTTGACAGATAATCCCAGAATCAGCACTAGACACAGGTTTGACAGATAATCCCAGTCAGCACTAAACACAGGTTTGACAGATAATCCCAGAGTCAGCACTAGACACTGGCTTGGACAGATAATCCCAGAAATGCCAGCAAGTCACTAGGAGTGTATAGCACTATCATTACACACAAAAGTCATATTTTAGGCCTGTTGTTTACAGAAAGAATGTACTTCTGAATTCTTGTCACTAACCACTGTTTACAAAAACCCTTATTTCTGAATTCTTGTGTCACTTATCACTTCTGAGGTAAAACAGATGGTAGTGACTAACACCCATACTTAAACTCCAGGGTACAGTATGCCTGTACAGCAGTGGGGCTGTAGAGTTTATTAGTACTAATGGAGATATTTCTCTTTGAGACCAGATGAGTGAAACTGAAACCCATGGTTGTGTTGCGGGTTGGGAGAGGCTTATTGCTGACTCTATGTATGGTTGCTGGCCAGTCCCTGGGTTCTGAGTTCTGTCTGGGCCTTGTCCGGTGGTGGGGTGTAATCCCAGACTAGCCCATGACATCACCCTGGTCAACAATATGTGTTGTGGCTCTGGAGCACCGCTCAGGGTTTCCCTCTGACGGGACTGGGATCATGCCATAGGTCAGGTCATAGACTCAGTCACCAGCCATACAAACTGCCATGTCAAACAGATGTTATTTTCCTCTTTTGCCAGCCAGTTCCCGTTGGCTCTAGCCTACCCTGTATTCCACGGTTACTGTGGCTACAACAACAAATTGCTCCGTTGTCGGCTGAAAGACTGCAAATAGCAGACCTCATTTACAGGTCGTCTTTGACTTTTAGTCTTCTTCATTCTACGTAAGTGGTGGGTTGGTTACCAGAAACAAGGATGCCCCCTTCCTGTAAAGGCCAAGTGCTTCCCACTGCCAGTGAATGAAACCCAACTCAAACTCTAGTCACGTTACTATTTGGGATGTCATATTTTGTTTTCACGCCTGCGTACAGAGAGACCACATAGCTGAGATTGACACCAGCGGTACCACACACACTGTATTTAGATCCAGCCTGGAGTTAACTTTTGTTCGTGCGTGACCTCATCTCTCTGGTGGCCCTTGAATGCTCGGGAGGGGTTCCACTGGTAATTAAGGAGGTGACATGATGTCAACAGAATCCCAATTGGTCCCTCTCTCGTGATAGCCATCCGTGAGTGATGCCTGCGGTAATGACAATGACATTAGGTATGGGGTCTTCAACGAGCCACGGTCCATTGGCCGCTGTACAGACTGTCGTTGTACTTTATCTGTGGTTTGTGGTGGGGGCAGATGACATGTCTTTTAAACACCCGTCAGCGCCCTTTGGTCTGGTCCTTGTCTTTTTCAACAGGTTGTTGTTTACTACATCAACAGGGGCTGACGGGGTGATGTATATTATGAATACCCCTGGGGGTTTGGAGGGTGGAGAGATGTTGGTGGATCAGTTTCATGGTGTCACTCTGAAATATCTCTACAAGGAACCATGATTACCTCTCCTCTGACGTCAGGACAAATTTAGCTCTGTTAACTCATGCTGTTCAAAGGACCAATGTGTGTTGGTTTCTGCACTAGTTCTCCATATGAAATGTTGCTGAGAGTTTTTGGAGTGAACCTCCGATTACAGTTGATTCTTAAATCCTTACCGCGCACCGTGCTTTCCTTATCGTGCACCGTGCTTTCCTTACCGTGCACAGTGCGTTCCTTATCGTGTACAGTGCATTCCTTATCGTGCACAGTGCGTTCCTTATCGTGTACAGTGCATTCCTTATCGTGCACAGTGCGTTCCTTATCGTGTACAGTGCGTTCCTTATCGTGTACGGTGCGTTCCTTACCGTGTACGGTGCGTTCCTTATCGTGTACAGTGCGTTCCTTATCGTGTACAGTGCATTCCTTATCGTGTACAGTGCATTCCTTACCGTGTACAGTGCATTCCTTATCGTGTACAGTGCGTTCCTTATCGTGTACAGTGCGTTCCTTACCGTGTACAGTGCGTTCCTTATCGTGTACAGTGCGTTCCTTACCGTGTACAGTGCGTTCCTTACCGTGTACAGTGCGTTCCTTATCATGTACAGTGCGTTCCTGAAAGTATTCACACCCTTTTGACTTTTTCCACATTTTGTTGTGTTACAGACTGCATTTCAAATGGATTACATTGAGATTGTGTCACTGGCCTACACACAATACCCCATAATGTCAAAGGGGAATTATGTTTTAGCCCACACATACAATTATCTGTAAGGTCCCTCAGACGAGCAGTATATTTCAAACAGATTCAACCACCAAGACCACAGAGGATTTCTAATGCCTCGAAAAGAAGGGCACCTATTGGTAGATGGGTAAAAATAAATAAATAGCAGACATTGAATATGCCTTTGAGTGGTTGCATGGTGAAGTTGTTGATTACACTTTGGTTGGTGTATTAATACTACCAGTCACTACAAAGATACAGGCGTCCTTCCTAATTCAGTTGCCCGAGAGGAGGGAAACCACTCAGGGATTTCACAATGAGGCCAATGGGGACTTTAAAACAGTTACAGAAAAAAAAAAATGTTCTAGTTACTCCACAATAATGACCTAAGAAGAAGAAACATATTCCAAAACATGCATCCTGTTTGCAAAAAGGCACTAAAGTAAAACTGCAAAAAATGTGGCAAAGAAATTAACTTTATGTCCTGAATACAAAGCGTTATGTTTGGGGCAAATCAAACACAACACATGACTGAATACCACTCTTCATATTTTCAAGCATGGTGGTGGCTGCATCATGTTATGGGTATGATTGTCATTGGCAAATACTAGGGAGTTTAGGATAAAAAGAAGCAGAATATAGTTAAGCACAAACAAAATCCTAGAGGAAAGCCTGGTTCAGTCTGCTTTCCTACAGACATTGGGAGACAAATTCACTTTTTAGCAGGACAATAACCGAAAACACAAGGCCAAATATACAATGGAGTTGCTTACCAAGACGACATTGAATGTTTCTGAGTGGCCTAGTTACAGTTTTGACTTAAATCGGCTTGAGAATCTATGTCAAGACTTGAACATGGCTGTCTAGCAATGATCAACAATGATCAACTTGACAGATATTGAAGAAATATAAAAAATAACAATGTGCAAATATTGTACAATCCAGATGTGCAAAGCTCTTAGAGACTTACTTTGAAAGACTCCTAGCTGTAAATCTGTAAAAGGTCATTCTAAACATGTATTGACTCACAGGTGTGGATACTTATGTAAATTAGATATTTCTGTGTTTCATTTTAGGTAAATGTGCAAAAATGTAAAAAAAAATGTGTTTTCACTTTGTCTTGATGGGGTATTGTGTGTAGATTGCTGAGAGATTTTTTAAAATTGAATCCATTTTGAATTCAGGCTGTAACACATCAAAATGTGGAATAAGTCAAGGGGTGTGAATACTTCCTCAAGGCTCTGTACCTAATTTCCGGACTATTAAGCGCACTTGAATATAAGCCGCACCCACTGAATTTAATTTTTTAAAATTATTTTGAACATAAATAAGCCGCACATTTGCCGCAGGTGCCTACCGGTACATTGAAACAAATGAACTTTACACAGGCTTTAACGAAACACGGCTTGTAACAAAAATAAATAGGCTTTAACGAAACACGGCTTGTAACAAAAATAAATAGGCTTTAACGAAACACGGCTTGTAACAAAAAAAAAAAAATTAGCAGTAAGCTTTAGTTGTCTTTTTGCACTGAGTCAATTCCTCACGCTGCTGTTTATGTACACAGGAAGTACACAGCCTGATCACCGACAACGATGAGACAGCCTATAGGGAGGAGGTCAGAGACCTGGCTGTGTGGTGCCAGGACAACAACCTCTTCCTCAATGTGAGCAAGACAAAGGAGCTGATCGTGGAATACAGGAAGGAAAAGGAGGGCCGAACAGGCCCCCATTAACATCGACGGGGCTGTAGTGGAGCGGGTTGAGAGTTTCAAGTTCCTTGGTGTCCACATCACCAACTAACTATCATCGTCCAAACACACTAAGACAGTCGTGAAGAGGGCACGACAACATATTTTCCTCCCCAGTAGACAAAAAGATCTACAGCTACACCATTGACAGCGTCCTGAATGGTTGCATCGCCGCCTGGTATGGCAACTGCTCGGCATCTGACCGTAAGGCGCTACAGAGGGTAGTGCGTACAGTCCAGTACATTACTGGGGCCAAGTTTCCTGCCATCCAGGACCTATATACTAGGCAGTGTCAGAGGAAGGCCCCAAAAATTGTTTTCTTAACTCTAGTTCTTGAACTGCATTGTTGGTTAAGGGCTTGTAAGGTTTCATGGTAACACCTGTTGTATTCAGCGCATGTGACAAATGAAATTTGATTTAGATTTTTTATTTTTATTTTTGTATCCTTCATCTGTGCTTGTGGACTGCCCTTTTCAATTCAAACCACCGGTTTTCAATGGGTTTCAAGTTCAGAGACTGAGATGGCCAAGTCCAGAGACTGAGATGGCCAAGTCCAGAGACTGAGATGGCCAAATCCAGAGACTGAGATGGCCATTGCAAAATGTTAAAGTCTGCATCATTAATGTTCCACCACCATATTTTACAGTAGGTATAGGATTATTTTCTGCTCATGCGTTCTAATTTTAATGGCATACCCACCACTGGTGTCTGTGGCCAAAGAGCTCTATTTCATGTCATCTGACCAAAGCACCGTTTCCAATCCAAGTGCCAATGCTGTTTAGCAAACGGCAGGCTTTACATTTTTTTGGATGACATGAAAATAGAGCTCTTTGGTGGGTTTGGCATCAACATGAGAATGCATGAGCAGAAAAGAACCCAAAATATGGTGGTGGATCTTTGATGTTATGGGGCTATTTTGATTCCACTGTTCTTGAGGCCCTTGTTAAGGTCAACAGCATCATGAACTTTACTCAGAACCGAGATATTCTTGCCAAAAACCCGTTTGCCTCTGCCAGGAAGCTCAAACTTGGCCACAAGTGGATCATCCAGCAAGACAATTGGTTAGAATTGAAAAGGACAGTCTTAAGCACAGACGAAGGATATCAAGGACCTGGAAGAATTGGAGCAATAACTCCATAAAGCATAAAAAAAGGCTCAGTGCTGTTATCCTCTCAAGGTGAGGTATTGAAAGCTATTGAAAACAGGGGTGTCAATCATTTTTACTCATATTTTTAGATGTTTTTAAAAATTATCTTTTAAACAAAATCTCTTTGAGAAATTGTATTGGTGTAAAATAATAGCATTTCCTAAAAAGTAAACAATATAGCTCAGTATTTGAATTATCTATTTTATACAGTCATTTTTTGTCCATCTTTATCAAGGGTGTCAATACTTTCGGGCCCCACCGTGTACGTCGTTGAGTTCAGTCAGCAATATGAAATGGAAACATGTGTTTATTGTTTTGTTGTCTGAATGGGATATGAGTCATCGGTAAATGTCAAGGAATCATTGGTCAGCAGTTTCCCTCATCGTGAGTTCAGAATAGACTCCTCTGCCTCCGATGCAGGAACCTCAAAATGACAACGGGTCCGTTTGTTTTGCAGTCTGTATGCAGTCTTTCTGCCTTGTCATTGGTGGCCTGGCTGAAGTCACTAGAGCTGGTTGTCACATACATGAGAGGATCCATTCACTGTTCAATGATGACTAACTGACCTGACAGCCACCCACAGAAACGCCAGAGGATCTCACTGACTCTACTAGTATAGTTTCCATAAGCTGAACATTAGATGAGGGTATATGGACTCCATGACACTGCCTCTTGGAGGTCGACAGGGCTTCCCTTAGGATTATGCGTTAAATGGGAGGGCCCATTAGACATCATTAGCCAAGTTTAGTTTTTGACCGTAACGTGACTATGTGAGATTGCTTTGGTAGGTAACGGTGAAGGATGATTTGTTTACTGCGCTATTTTTGTACCCGTGTGAGTCTGCAGGTTATTTTGTGTAGTAAGGACGGTCTGTATCCCACTGATTGTGGGGTGAGTGTGGCTGCTCTTTGCAGCAAGCCAGTGGGCTCAGGACCGGGGCCAATGTCAGCCTCTGAGTTGTTAGGCATTCTGGATTCTAAAAACACCACTTGGCCTGTACTTGTATGTTAGTGTCTTGACATTAGTCAGTGTGGGAGGGAAACATTCAGGTTGTAACTGATCATCATCTGACTGTGTAGGCCTGTGTGTAAATGATTTCATTACATCTGTGGTTATTCTGTATATTTGAATCTACTATAGTTGTTGGCTGTGTACAAATCATATTACCTACACAATCCCTATTCCTATTGGGACATGTGGTAGCAGAGCCTAACAGATCAACAGTACAGGTCAGAATGAGTTACTGCTGATGGAAGACTAGATGTCTAACAGAGACACATATTTTCACTGGTTCCACTTTCTTTTATTTTTCATTATTTTACCCCTTTGTCTCCCCAATTTCATGGTATCCAAGTGGTAGTAGATCCTGCCTTGTCTCATCGCTGCAACTCCAGTACGGACTCGGGAGAGGCGAAGGTCGAGAGCTCCGAAACACAACCAAGCCAAGCCAAGCCAAGCTAAGCTAAGCCAAGCTAAGCTAAGCCGCACTGCTTCTTGACACAACGCACATCCAACCCGGAGGAAACACCACCGTACCTAGCAACCGTGCACCGCGCCCGGCCCGCCACAGGCGTCGCTAGTGCGCGATGAGACAAGGTCTCCGGCCAAACCCTCCCTAACCAGGACGACGCTAGGCCAATTGTGCGTCACCCCATGAGCCTCCCGGTCGCGGCCGGCTGCGGCAGAGCCTGGGCTCGAACCCAGAATCTCTGGTGGCGCAGCTACTCCGGTGGCACAGTCTTAGACCACTGCGCCACCCGGGAGGCCCTACTGGTTCCACTTTCTACTGTATCTTTTAAATCATAACATCATAGCTCTAAAAATAGAGTGGTTTTCATTCAAATCTCCTGTTTCTGTTTCCATAACAAGGCGTCGGAATGAGAGGCATAGGGGGAGAGCTTATCAGTTGCTGTCTTTAGGCTGTCCCGCTGTTATTGTAACAGACTCATAGCTGTATCAACTGGTGTCAGTCTGGCCCGTCACAAACATACTGTAAGAAAGACGAACGTATGACTGGGCGTAACCATAGAGGACTGTTTATTATATTTCCCTCATTACCATAACAGCATACTTTCATACTTTCTGTCATCATCACCTTGTTGAATGATTCACCGTGTTGCTGCTGTGTTAGTAAACTGGCTGGACAGGGTGCTAAAATTACATTGTCTTATCGATAGAGAATGGAGAAAAGCATTGTTGTGCTGATATCAAGCTGGGGCTCCTCCTCTCCTAAGAATAAACAAAAGGCTCAACATTCCCTGCATTCCACTCTGGTGAGAGGGAACGTATGTCGGTGTGTTAGAGAGGGAACGTATGTCAGTGTGTTAGAGAGGGAACGTATGTCGGTGTGTTAGAGAGGGAACGTATGTCAGAGTGTTAGAGAGGGAACGTATGTCAGTGTGTTAGAGAGGGCACGTATGTCAGAGTGTTAGAGAGGGAACGTATGTCAGTGTGTTAGAGAGGGAACGTATGTCAGTGTGTTAGAGAGGGAACGTATGTCGGTGTGTTAGAGAGGGAACGTATGTCAGTGTGTTAGAGAGGGAACGTATGTCAGTGTGTTAGAGAGGGAACGTATGTCGGTGTGTTAGAGAGGGAACGTATGTCGGTGTGTTAGAGAGGGAACGTATGTCAGTGTGTTAGAGAGGGCACGTATGTCAGAGTGTGTTAGAGAGGGAACGTATGTCAGTGTGTTAGAGAGGGAACGTATGTCAGTGTGTTAGAGAGGGAACGTATGTCAGTGTGTTAGAGAGGGAACGTATGTCAGTGTGTTAGAGAGGGAACGTATGTCAGTGTGTTAGAGAGGGCACGTATGTCAGAGTGTGTTAGAGAGGGAACGTATGTCAGAGTGTTAGAGAGGGAACGTATGTCAGTGTGTTAGAGAGGGCACGTATGTCAGAGTGTTAGAGAGGGAACGTATGTCAGTGTGTTAGAGAGGGAACGTATGTCAGTGTGTTAGAGAGGGAACGTATGTCGGTGTGTTAGAGAGGGAACGTATGTCGGTGTGTTAGAGAGGGCACGTATGTCAGAGTGTTAGAGAGGGAACGTATGTCAGTGTGTTAGAGAGGGAACGTATGTCAGTGTGTTAGAGAGGGAACGTATGTCAGTGTGTTAGAGAGGGAACGTATGTCAGTGTGTTAGAGAGGGAACGTATGTCAGTGTGTTAGAGAGGGAACGTATGTCAGTGTGTTAGAGAGGGAACGTATGTCAGTGTGTTAGAGAGGGAACGTATGTCAGTGTGTTAGAGAGGGAACGTATGTCAGTGTGTTAGAGAGGGAACGTATGTCAGTGTGTTAGAGAGGGCACGTATGTCAGTGTGTTAGAGAGGGAACGTATGTCAGTGTGTTAGAGAGGGAACGTATGTCAGTGTGTGTCAGAGGGCACGTATGTCAGTGTGTTAGAGAGGGCACGTATGTCAGTGTGTTAGAGAGGGAACGTATGTCAGTGTGTGTTAGAGAGGGAACGTATGTCAGTGTGTTAGAGAGGGAACGTATGTCAGTGTGTTAGAGAGGGAACGTATGTCAGTGTGTTAGAGAGGGAACGTATGTCAGTGTGTTAGAGAGGGCACGTATGTCAGTGTGTTAGAGAGGGAACGTATGTCAGTGTGTGTTAGAGAGGGAACGTATGTCAGTGTGTTAGAGAGGGAACGTATGTCAGTGTGTTAGAGAGGGAACGTATGTCAGTGTGTTAGAGAGGGAACGTATGTCAGTGTGTTAGAGAGGGAACGTATGTCAGTGTGTTAGAGAGGGAACGTATGTCAGTGTGTTAGAGAGGGAACGTATGTCAGTGTGTTAGAGAGGGAACGTATGTCAGTGTGTTAGAGAGGGAACGTATGTCAGTGTGTTAGAGAGGGAACGTATGTCAGTGTGTGTCAGAGGGCACGTATGTCAGAGTGTGTTAGAGAGGGAACGTATGTCAGTGTGTTAGAGAGGGAACGTATGTCAGTGTGTTAGAGAGGGCACGTATGTCAGTGTGTTAGAGAGGGAACGTATGTCAGTGTGTTAGAGAGGGAACGTATGTCAGTGTGTTAGAGAGGGAACGTATGTCAGTGTGTTAGAGAGGGAACGTATGTCAGTGTGTGTCAGAGGGCACGTATGTCAGTGTGTTAGAGAGGGCACGTATGTCAGTGTGTTAGAGAGGGAACGTATGTCAGTGTGTGTTAGAGAGGGAACGTATGTCAGTGTGTTAGAGAGGGAACGTATGTCAGTGTGTTAGAGAGGGAACGTATGTCAGTGTGTTAGAGAGGGAACGTATGTCAGTGTGTTAGAGAGGGCACGTATGTCAGTGTGTTAGAGAGGGAACGTATGTCAGTGTGTGTTAGAGAGGGAACGTATGTCAGTGTGTTAGAGAGGGAACGTATGTCAGTGTGTTAGAGAGGGAACGTATGTCAGTGTGTTAGAGAGGGCACGTATGTCAGAGTGTTAGAGAGGGAACGTATGTCAGAGTGTTAGAGAGGGAACGTATGTCAGTGTGTTAGAGAGGGAACGTATGTCAGTGTGTTAGAGAGGGAACGTATGTCAGTGTGTTAGAGAGGGCACGTATGTCAGAGTGTTAGAGAGGGAACGTATGTCAGTGTGTTAGAGAGGGAACGTATGTCAGTGTGTTAGAGAAGGCACGTATGTCAGAGTGTTAGAGAGGGAACGTATGTCAGTGTGTTAGAGAGGGAACGTATGTCAGTGTGTTAGAGAGGGCACGTATGTCAGTGTGTTAGAGAGGGAACGTATGTCAGTGTGTTAGAGAGGGCACGTATGTCAGAGTGTTAGAGAGGGAACGTATGTCAGTGTGTTAGAGAGGGAACGTATGTCAGTGTGTTAGAGAGGGAACGTATGTCAGTGTGTTAGAGAGGGCACGTATGTCAGTGTGTTAGAGAGGGAACGTATGTCAGTGTGTTAGAGAGGGAACGTATGTCAGTGTGTTAGAGAGGGCACGTATGTCAGTGTGTTAGAGAGGGCACGTATGTCAGTGTGTTAGAGAGGGCACGTATGTCAGTGTGTTAGAGAGGGAACGTATGTCAGTGTGTTAGAGAGGGAACGTATGTCAGTGTGTTAGAGAGGGAACGTATGTCAGTGTGTTAGAGAGGGAACGTATGTCAGTGTGTTAGAGAGGGAACGTATGTCAGTGTGTTAGAGAGGGAACGTATGTCAGTGTGTTAGAGAGGGAACGTATGTCAGCGTGTTAGAGAGGGAACGTATGTCAGCGTGTTAGAGAGGGAACGTATGTCAGTGTGTTAGAGAGGGAACGTATGTCAGTGTGTTAGAGAGGGAACGTATGTCAGTGTGTTAGAGAGGGAACGTATGTCAGTGTGTTAGAGAGGGAACGTATGTCAGTGTGTTAGAGAGGGAACGTATGTCAGTGTGTTAGAGAGGGAACGTATGTCAGTGTGTTAGAGAGGGAACGTATGTCAGTGTGTTAGAGAGGGAACGTATGTCAGTGTGTTAGAGAGGGAACGTATGTCAGTGTGTGTCAGAGGGCACGTATGTCAGAGTGTGTTAGAGAGGGAACGTATGTCAGTGTGTTAGAGAGGGAACGTATGTCAGTGTGTTAGAGAGGGCACGTATGTCAGTGTGTTAGAGAGGGAACGTATGTCAGTGTGTTAGAGAGGGAACGTATGTCAGTGTGTTAGAGAGGGAACGTATGTCAGTGTGTTAGAGAGGGAACGTATGTCAGTGTGTTAGAGAGGGAACGTATGTCAGTGTGTTAGAGAGGGCACGTATGTCAGTGTGTTAGAGAGGGCACGTATGTCAGTGTGTTAGAGAGGGAACGTATGTCAGTGTGTTAGAGAGGGAACGTATGTCAGTGTGTGTAGAGAGGGAACGTATGTCAGTGTGTTAGAGAGGGCACGTATGTCAGTGTGTTAGAGAGGGAACGTATGTCAGTGTGTGTAGAGAGGGAACGTATGTCAGTGTGTTAGAGAGGGAACGTATGTCAGTGTGTTAGAGAGGGAACGTATGTCAGTGTGTTAGAGAGGGAACGTATGTCAGTGTGTTAGAGAGGGAACGTATGTCAGTGTGTTAGAGAGGGCACGTATGTCAGGTGTGTTAGAGAGGGAACGTATGTCAGTGTGTTAGAGAGGGAACGTATGTCAGTGTGTTAGAGAGGGCACGTATGTCAGTGTGTTAGAGAGGGAACGTATGTCAGTGTGTTAGAGAGGGACCGTATGTCAGTGTGTTAGAGAGGGAACGTATGTCAGTGTGTTAGAGAGGGAACGTATGTCAGTGTGTTAGAGAGGGAACGTATGTCAGTGTGTTAGAGAGGGCACGTATGTCAGTGTGTTAGAGAGGGCACGTATGTCAGTGTGTTAGAGAGGGAACGTATGTCAGTGTGTTAGAGAGGGAACGTATGTCAGTGTGTTAGAGAGGGAACGTATGTCAGAGGGCACGTATGTCAGTGTGTTAGAGAGGGAACGTATGTCAGAGGGCATGTATGTCAGTGTGTTAGAGAGGGAACGTATGTCAGTGTGTTAGAGAGGGAACGTATGTCAGTGTGTTAGAGAGGGAACGTATGTCAGTGTGTTAGAGAGGGCACGTATGTCAGTGTGTTAGAGAGGGAACGTATGTCAGTGTGTTAGAGAGGGAACGTATGTCAGTGTGTTAGAGAGGGAACGTATGTCAGCGTGTTAGAGAGGGAACGTATGTCAGTGTGTTAGAGAGGGAACGTATGTCAGTGTGTTAGAGAGGGAACGTATGTCAGTGTGTTAGAGAGGGAACGTATGTCAGTGTGTTAGAGAGGGAACGTATGTCAGTGTGTTAGAGAGGGAACGTATGTCAGTGTGTTAGAGAGGGAACGTATGTCAGTGTGTTAGAGAGGGAACGTATGTCAGTGTGTTAGAGAGGGAACGTATGTCAGTGTGTTAGAGAGGGCACGTATGTCAGTGTGTTAGAGAGGGAACGTATGTCAGTGTGTTAGAGAGGGAACGTATGTCAGTGTGTTAGAGAGGGAACGTATGTCAGAGGGCACGTATGTCAGTGTGTTAGAGAGGGAACGTATGTCAGAGGGCATGTATGTCAGTGTGTTAGAGAGGGAACGTATGTCAGTGTGTTAGAGAGGGAACGTATGTCAGTGTGTTAGAGAGGGAACGTATGTCAGTGTGTTAGAGAGGGAACGTATGTCAGTGTGTTAGAGAGGGAACGTATGTCAGTGTGTTAGAGAGGGCACGTATGTCAGAGTGTGTTAGAGAGGGAACGTATGTCAGTGTGTGTGAGAGGGAACGTATGTCAGTGTGTGTGAGAGGGCACGTATGTCAGTGTGTTAGAGAGGGAACGTATGTCAGTGTGTTAGAGAGGGCACGTATGTCAGTGTGTTAGAGTGGGAACGTATGTCAGTGTGTTAGAGAGGGAACGTATGTCAGTGTGTTAGAGAGGGCACGTATGTCAGTGTGTTAGAGAGGGCACGTATGTCAGTGTGTTAGAGAGGGAACGTATGTCAGTGTGTGTTAGAGAGGGAACGTATGTCAGTGTGTTAGAGAGGGAACGTATGTCAGTGTGTTAGAGAGGGAACGTATGTCAGTGTGTTAGAGAGGGCACGTATGTCAGTGTGTTAGAGAGGGCACGTATGTCAGAGTGTTAGAGAGGGAACGTATGTCAGTGTGTTAGAGAGGGCACGTATGTCAGTGTGTTAGAGAGGGAACGTATGTCAGTGTGTTAGAGAGGGAACGTATGTCAGTGTGTGTCAGAGGGCACGTATGTCAGTGTGTGTCAGAGGGCACGTATGTCAGTGTGTTAGAGAGGGCACGTATGTCAGTGTGTGTTAGAGAGGGAACGTATGTCAGTGTGTGTTAGAGAGGGAACGTATGTCAGTGTGTTAGAGAGGGAACGTATGTCAGAGTGTTAGAGAGGGAACGTATGTCAGTGTGTTAGAGAGGGAACGTATGTCAGTGTGTTAGAGAGGGAACGTATGTCAGTGTGTTAGAGAGGGAACGTATGTCAGAGGGCATGTATGTCAGTGTGTTAGAGAGGGAACGTATGTCAGTGTGTTAGAGAGGGAACGTATGTCAGTGTGTTAGAGAGGGCACGTATGTCAGTGTGTTAGAGAGGGCACGTATGTCAGTGTGTTAGAGAGGGAACGTATGTCAGTGTGTTAGAGAGGGAACGTATGTCAGTGTGTTAGAGAGGGAACGTATGTCAGTGTGTTAGAGAGGGAACGTATGTCAGTGTGTTAGAGAGGGAACGTATGTCAGTGTGTTAGAGAGGGAACGTATGTCAGTGTGTTAGAGAGGGAACGTATGTCAGTGTGTTAGAGAGGGAACGTATGTCAGTGTGTTAGAGAGGGAACGTATGTCAGTGTGTTAGAGAGGGAACGTATGTCAGTGTGTTAGAGAGGGCACGTATGTCAGTGTGTTAGAGAGGGAACGTATGTCAGTGTGTTAGAGAGGGAACGTATGTCAGTGTGTGTCAGAGGGCACGTATGTCAGTGTGTTAGAGAGGGCACGTATGTCAGTGTGTTAGAGAGGGAACGTATGTCAGTGTGTGTTAGAGAGGGAACGTATGTCAGTGTGTTAGAGAGGGAACGTATGTCAGTGTGTTAGAGAGGGAACGTATGTCAGTGTGTTAGAGAGGGAACGTATGTCAGTGTGTTAGAGAGGGCACGTATGTCAGTGTGTTAGAGAGGGAACGTATGTCAGTGTGTGTTAGAGAGGGAACGTATGTCAGTGTGTTAGAGAGGGAACGTATGTCAGTGTGTTAGAGAGGGAACGTATGTCAGTGTGTTAGAGAGGGAACGTATGTCAGTGTGTTAGAGAGGGAACGTATGTCAGTGTGTTAGAGAGGGAACGTATGTCAGTGTGTTAGAGAGGGAACGTATGTCAGTGTGTTAGAGAGGGAACGTATGTCAGCGTGTTAGAGAGGGAACGTATGTCAGCGTGTTAGAGAGGGAACGTATGTCAGTGTGTTAGAGAGGGAACGTATGTCAGTGTGTTAGAGAGGGAACGTATGTCAGTGTGTTAGAGAGGGCACGTATGTCAGAGTGTGTTAGAGAGGGAACGTATGTCAGTGTGTTAGAGAGGGAACGTATGTCAGTGTGTTAGAGAGGGCACGTATGTCAGTGTGTTAGAGAGGGAACGTATGTCAGTGTGTTAGAGAGGGAACGTATGTCAGTGTGTTAGAGAGGGAACGTATGTCAGTGTGTTAGAGAGGGAACGTATGTCAGTGTGTTAGAGAGGGAACGTATGTCAGTGTGTTAGAGAGGGCACGTATGTCAGTGTGTTAGAGAGGGCACGTATGTCAGTGTGTTAGAGAGGGAACGTATGTCAGTGTGTTAGAGAGGGAACGTATGTCAGTGTGTTAGAGAGGGAACGTATGTCAGAGGGCACGTATGTCAGTGTGTTAGAGAGGGAACGTATGTCAGAGGGCATGTATGTCAGTGTGTTAGAGAGGGAACGTATGTCAGTGTGTTAGAGAGGGAACGTATGTCAGTGTGTTAGAGAGGGAACGTATGTCAGTGTGTTAGAGAGGGAACGTATGTCAGTGTGTTAGAGAGGGAACGTATGTCAGTGTGTTAGAGAGGGAACGTATGTCAGTGTGTTAGAGAGGGAACGTATGTCAGTGTGTTAGAGAGGGAACGTATGTCAGTGTGTTAGAGAGGGAACGTATGTCAGTGTGTTAGAGAGGGCACGTATGTCAGAGTGTGTTAGAGAGGGAACGTATGTCAGTGTGTTAGAGAGGGCACGTATGTCAGTGTGTTAGAGAGGGCACGTATGTCAGTGTGTTAGAGAGGGAACGTATGTCAGTGTGTGTTAGAGAGGGAACGTATGTCAGTGTGTGTCAGAGGGCACGTATGTCAGTGTGTTAGAGAGGGCACGTATGTCAGTGTGTTAGAGAGGGAACGTATGTCAGTGTGTGTTAGAGAGGGAACGTATGTCAGTGTGTTAGAGAGGGAACGTATGTCAGTGTGTTAGAGAGGGAACGTATGTCAGTGTGTTAGAGAGGGAACGTATGTCAGTGTGTTAGAGAGGGAACGTATGTCAGTGTGTTAGAGAGGGAACGTATGTCAGTGTGTTAGAGAGGGAACGTATGTCAGTGTGTGTCAGAGGGCACGTATGTCAGTGTGTGTCAGAGGGCACGTATGTCAGTGTGTTAGAGAGGGAACGTATGTCAGTGTGTGTTAGAGAGGGAACGTATGTCAGTGTGTTAGAGAGGGAACGTCTGTCAGAGTGTTAGAGAGGGAACGTATGTCAGTGTGTTAGAGAGGGAACGTATGTCAGTGTGTTAGAGAGGGAACGTATGTCAGTGTGTTAGAGAGGGAACGTATGTCAGAGGGCACGTATGTCAGTGTGTTAGAGAGGGAACGTATGTCAGAGGGCATGTATGTCAGTGTGTTAGAGAGGGAACGTATGTCAGTGTGTTAGAGAGGGAACGTATGTCAGTGTGTTAGAGAGGGCACGTATGTCAGTGTGTTAGAGAGGGCACGTATGTCAGTGTGTTAGAGAGGGAACGTATGTCAGTGTGTTAGAGAGGGAACGTATGTCAGTGTGTTAGAGAGGGAACGTATGTCAGAGGGCATGTATGTCAGTGTGTTAGAGAGGGAACGTATGTCAGTGTGTTAGAGAGGGAACGTATGTCAGTGTGTTAGAGAGGGAACGTATGTCAGTGTGTTAGAGAGGGAACGTATGTCAGTGTGTTAGAGAGGGAACGTATGTCAGTGTGTTAGAGAGGGAACGTATGTCAGTGTGTTAGAGAGGGAACGTATGTCAGTGTGTTAGAGAGGGAACGTATGTCAGTGTGTTAGAGAGGGAACGTATGTCAGTGTGTTAGAGAGGGAACGTATGTCAGTGTGTTAGAGAGGGAACGTATGTCAGTGTGTTAGAGAGGGAACGTATGTCAGTGTGTTAGAGAGGGAACGTATGTCAGTGTGTTAGAGAGGGAACGTATGTCAGTGTGTTAGAGAGGGAACGTATGTCAGTGTGTTAGAGAGGGAACGTATGTCAGTGTGTTAGAGAGGGAACGTATGTCAGTGTGTTAGAGAGGGCACGTATGTCAGTGTGTTAGAGAGGGAACGTATGTCAGTGTGTTAGAGAGGGAACGTATGTCAGTGTGTTAGAGAGGGCACGTATGTCAGTGTGTTAGAGAGGGCACGTATGTCAGTGTGTTAGAGAGGGCACGTATGTCAGTGTGTTAGAGAGGGAACGTATGTCAGTGTGTTAGAGAGGGAACGTATGTCAGTGTGTTAGAGAGGGAACGTATGTCAGTGTGTTAGAGAGGGAACGTATGTCAGTGTGTTAGAGAGGGAACGTATGTCAGCGTGTGAGAGAGGGAACGTATGTCAGCGTGTTAGAGAGGGAACGTATGTCAGCGTGTTAGAGAGGGAACGTATGTCAGTGTGTTAGAGAGGGAACGTATGTCAGTGTGTTAGAGAGGGCACGTATGTCAGAGTGTGTTAGAGAGGGAACGTATGTCAGTGTGTTAGAGAGGGAACGTATGTCAGTGTGTTAGAGAGGGCACGTATGTCAGTGTGTTAGAGAGGGAACGTATGTCAGTGTGTTAGAGAGGGAACGTATGTCAGTGTGTTAGAGAGGGAACGTATGTCAGTGTGTTAGAGAGGGAACGTATGTCAGTGTGTTAGAGAGGGAACGTATGTCAGTGTGTTAGAGAGGGCACGTATGTCAGTGTGTTAGAGAGGGCACGTATGTCAGTGTGTTAGAGAGGGAACGTATGTCAGTGTGTTAGAGAGGGAACGTATGTCAGTGTGTTAGAGAGGGAACGTATGTCAGAGGGCACGTATGTCAGTGTGTTAGAGAGGGAACGTATGTCAGAGGGCATGTATGTCAGTGTGTTAGAGAGGGAACGTATGTCAGTGTGTTAGAGAGGGAACGTATGTCAGTGTGTTAGAGAGGGAACGTATGTCAGTGTGTTAGAGAGGGAACGTATGTCAGTGTGTTAGAGAGGGAACGTATGTCAGTGTGTTAGAGAGGGAACGTATGTCAGTGTGTTAGAGAGGGAACGTATGTCAGTGTGTTAGAGAGGGAACGTATGTCAGTGTGTTAGAGAGGGAACGTATGTCAGTGTGTTAGAGAGGGCACGTATGTCAGAGTGTGTTAGAGAGGGAACGTATGTCAGTGTGTGTCAGAGGGCACGTATGTCAGTGTGTTAGAGAGGGAACGTATGTCAGTGTGTTAGAGAGGGAACGTATGTCAGTGTGTTAGAGAGGGAACGTATGTCAGTGTGTTAGAGAGGGCACGTATGTCAGAGTGTGTTAGAGAGGGAACGTATGTCAGTGTGTGTCAGAGGGCACGTATGTCAGTGTGTTAGAGAGGGAACGTATGTCAGTGTGTTAGAGAGGGCACGTATGTCAGTGTGTTAGAGTGGGAACGTATGTCAGTGTGTTAGAGAGGGAACGTATGTCAGTGTGTGTCAGAGGGCACGTATGTCAGTGTGTTAGAGAGGGCACGTATGTCAGTGTGTTAGAGAGGGAACGTATGTCAGTGTGTGTTAGAGAGGGAACGTATGTCAGTGTGTTAGAGAGGGCACGTATGTCAGTGTGTGTCAGAGGGCACGTATGTCAGTGTGTTAGAGAGGGAACGTATGTCAGTGTGTGTTAGAGAGGGAACGTATGTCAGTGTGTTAGAGAGGGAACGTCTGTCAGAGTGTTAGAGAGGGAACGTATGTCAGTGTGTTAGAGAGGGAACGTATGTCAGTGTGTTAGAGAGGGAACGTATGTCAGTGTGTTAGAGAGGGAACGTATGTCAGAGGGCACGTATGTCAGTGTGTTAGAGAGGGAACGTATGTCAGAGGGCATGTATGTCAGTGTGTTAGAGAGGGAACGTATGTCAGTGTGTTAGAGAGGGAACGTATGTCAGTGTGTTAGAGAGGGCACGTATGTCAGTGTGTTAGAGAGGGCACGTATGTCAGTGTGTTAGAGAGGGAACGTATGTCAGTGTGTTAGAGAGGGAACGTATGTCAGTGTGTTAGAGAGGGAACGTATGTCAGTGTGTTAGAGAGGGAACGTATGTCAGTGTGTTAGAGAGGGAACGTATGTCAGTGTGTTAGAGAGGGAACGTATGTCAGTGTGTTAGAGAGGGAACGTATGTCAGTGTGTTAGAGAGGGAACGTATGTCAGTGTGTTAGAGAGGGAACGTATGTCAGTGTGTTAGAGAGGGAACGTATGTCAGTGTGTTAGAGAGGGAACGTATGTCAGTGTGTTAGAGAGGGAACGTATGTCAGTGTGTTAGAGAGGGAACGTATGTCAGTGTGTTAGAGAGGGAACGTATGTCAGTGTGTTAGAGAGGGAACGTATGTCAGTGTGTTAGAGAGGGCACGTATGTCAGTGTGTTAGAGAGGGAACGTATGTCAGTGTGTTAGAGAGGGAACGTATGTCAGTGTGTTAGAGAGGGAACGTATGTCAGTGTGTGTTAGAGAGGGAACGTATGTCAGTGTGTTAGAGAGGGCACGTATGTCAGTGTGTTAGAGAGGACACGTATGTCAGTGTGTTAGAGAGGGAACGTATGTCAGTGTGTTAGAGAGGGCACGTATGTCAGTGTGTTAGAGTGGGAACGTATGTCAGTGTGTTAGAGAGGGAACGTATGTCAGTGTGTGTCAGAGGGCACGTATGTCAGTGTGTTAGAGAGGGCACGTATGTCAGTGTGTTAGAGAGGGAACGTATGTCAGTGTGTGTTAGAGAGGGAACGTATGTCAGTGTGTTAGAGAGGGAACGTATGTCAGTGTGTTAGAGAGGGAACGTATGTCAGTGTGTTAGAGAGGGAACGTATGTCAGTGTGTTAGAGAGGGCACGTATGTCAGAGTGTTAGAGAGGGAACGTATGTCAGTGTGTTAGAGAGGGCACGTATGTCAGTGTGTTAGAGAGGGAACGTATGTCAGTGTGTTAGAGAGGGAACGTATGTCAGTGTGTGTCAGAGGGCACGTATGTCAGTGTGTGTCAGAGGGCACGTATGTCAGTGTGTTAGAGAGGGAACGTATGTCAGTGTGTGTTAGAGAGGGAACGTATGTCAGTGTGTTAGAGAGGGAACGTATGTCAGAGTGTTAGAGAGGGAACGTATGTCAGTGTGTTAGAGAGGGAACGTATGTCAGTGTGTTAGAGAGGGAACGTATGTCAGTGTGTTAGAGAGGGAACGTATGTCAGAGGGCACGTATGTCAGTGTGTTAGAGAGGGAACGTATGTCAGTGTGTTAGAGAGGGAACGTATGTCAGTGTGTTAGAGAGGGAACGTATGTCAGTGTGTTAGAGAGGGCACGTATGTCAGTGTGTTAGAGAGGGCACGTATGTCAGTGTGTTAGAGAGGGCACGTATGTCAGTGTGTTAGAGAGGGAACGTATGTCAGTGTGTTAGAGAGGGAACGTATGTCAGTGTGTTAGAGAGGGAACGTATGTCAGTGTGTTAGAGAGGGAACGTATGTCAGTGTGTTAGAGAGGGAACGTATGTCAGTGTGTTAGAGAGGGAACGTATGTCAGTGTGTTAGAGAGGGAACGTATGTCAGTGTGTTAGAGAGGGAACGTATGTCAGTGTGTTAGAGAGGGAACGTATGTCAGTGTGTTAGAGAGGGAACGTATGTCAGTGTGTTAGAGAGGGAACGTATGTCAGTGTGTTAGAGAGGGAACGTATGTCAGTGTGTTAGAGAGGGAACGTATGTCAGTGTGTTAGAGAGGGCACGTATGTCAGTGTGTTAGAGAGGGAACGTATGTCAGTGTGTTAGAGAGGGAACGTATGTCAGTGTGTGTCAGAGGGCACGTATGTCAGTGTGTTAGAGAGGGAACGTATGTCAGTGTGTGTCAGAGGGCACGTATGTCAGTGTGTTAGAGAGGGAACGTATGTCAGTGTGTTAGAGAGGGAACGTATGTCAGTGTGTTAGAGAGGGCACGTATGTCAGAGTGTTAGAGAGGGAACGTATGTCAGTGTGTTAGAGAGGGAACGTATGTCAGTGTGTTAGAGAGGGAACGTATGTCAGTGTGTGTCAGAGGGCACGTATGTCAGTGTGTTAGAGAGGGCACGTATGTCAGTGTGTTAGAGAGGGAACGTATGTCAGTGTGTGTTAGAGAGGGAACGTATGTCAGTGTGTTAGAGAGGGAACGTATGTCAGTGTGTTAGAGAGGGAACGTATGTCAGTGTGTTAGAGAGGGAACGTATGTCAGTGTGTTAGAGAGGGCACGTATGTCAGAGTGTTAGAGAGGGAACGTATGTCAGTGTGTTAGAGAGGGAACGTATGTCAGTGTGTTAGAGAGGGAACGTATGTCAGTGTGTTAGAGAGGGCACGTATGTCAGTGTGTTAGAGAGGGAACGTATGTCAGTGTGTGTTAGAGAGGGAACGTATGTCAGTGTGTTAGAGAGGGAACGTATGTCAGTGTGTTAGAGAGGGAACGTATGTCAGTGTGTTAGAGAGGGAACGTATGTCAGTGTGTTAGAGAGGGAACGTATGTCAGAGGGCACGTATGTCAGAGGGCATGTATGTCAGTGTGTTAGAGAGGGAACGTATGTCAGTGTGTTAGAGAGGGAACGTATGTCAGTGTGTTAGAGAGGGCACGTATGTCAGTGTGTTAGAGAGGGAACGTATGTCAGTGTGTTAGAGAGGGAACGTATGTCAGTGTGTTAGAGAGGGAACGTATGTCAGTGTGTTAGAGAGGGAACGTATGTCAGTGTGTTAGAGAGGGAACGTATGTCAGTGTGTTAGAGAGGGAACGTATGTCAGTGTGTTAGAGAGGGAACGTATGTCAGTGTGTTAGAGAGGGAACGTATGTCAGTGTGTTAGAGAGGGAACGTATGTCAGTGTGTTAGAGAGGGAACGTATGTCAGTGTGTTAGAGAGGGAACGTATGTCAGTGTGTTAGAGAGGGAACGTATGTCAGTGTGTTAGAGAGGGCACGTATGTCAGAGTGTGTTAGAGAGGGAACGTATGTCAGTGTGTGTGAGAGGGAACGTATGTCAGTGTGTGTGAGAGGGCACGTATGTCAGTGTGTTAGAGAGGGAACGTATGTCAGTGTGTTAGAGAGGGCACGTATGTCAGTGTGTTAGAGTGGGAACGTATGTCAGTGTGTTAGAGAGGGAACGTATGTCAGTGTGTGTCAGAGGGCACGTATGTCAGTGTGTTAGAGAGGGCACGTATGTCAGTGTGTTAGAGAGGGAACGTATGTCAGTGTGTGTTAGAGAGGGAACGTATGTCAGTGTGTTAGAGAGGGAACGTATGTCAGTGTGAACGTATGTCAGTGTGTTAGAGAGGGAACGTATGTCAGTGTGTTAGAGAGGGAACGTATGTCAGTGTGTTAGAGAGGGCACGTATGTCAGAGTGTTAGAGAGGGAACGTATGTCAGTGTGTTAGAGAGGGCACGTATGTCAGTGTGTTAGAGAGGGAACGTATGTCAGTGTGTTAGAGAGGGCACGTATGTCAGTGTGTGTCAGAGGGCACGTATGTCAGTGTGTTAGAGAGGGAACGTATGTCAGTGTGTGTTAGAGAGGGAACGTATGTCAGTGTGTTAGAGAGGGAACGTATGTCAGAGTGTTAGAGAGGGAACGTATGTCAGTGTGTTAGAGAGGGAACGTATGTCAGTGTGTTAGAGAGGGAACGTATGTCAGTGTGTTAGAGAGGGAACGTATGTCAGAGGGCACGTATGTCAGTGTGTTAGAGAGGGAACGTATGTCAGAGGGCATGTATGTCAGTGTGTTAGAGAGGGAACGTATGTCAGTGTGTTAGAGAGGGAACGTATGTCAGTGTGTTAGAGAGGGAACGTATGTCAGTGTGTTAGAGAGGGAACGTATGTCAGTGTGTTAGAGAGGGAACGTATGTCAGTGTGTTAGAGAGGGAACGTATGTCAGTGTGTTAGAGAGGGAACGTATGTCAGTGTGTTAGAGAGGGAACGTATGTCAGTGTGTTAGAGAGGGCACGTATGTCAGTGTGTTAGAGAGGGAACGTATGTCAGTGTGTTAGAGAGGGAACGTATGTCAGTGTGTTAGAGAGGGAACGTATGTCAGTGTGTGTCAGAGGGCACGTATGTCAGTGTGTTAGAGAGGGAACGTATGTCAGTGTGTTAGAGAGGGAACGTATGTCAGTGTGTTAGAGAGGGCACGTATGTCAGAGTGTTAGAGAGGGAACGTATGTCAGTGTGTTAGAGAGGGCACGTATGTCAGTGTGTTAGAGAGGGAACGTATGTCAGTGTGTTAGAGAGGGCACGTATGTCAGTGTGTTAGAGAGGGAACGTATGTCAGTGTGTGTTAGAGAGGGAACGTATGTCAGTGTGTTAGAGAGGGAACGTATGTCAGTGTGTTAGAGAGGGAACGTATGTCAGTGTGTTAGAGAGGGAACGTATGTCAGTGTGTTAGAGAGGGAACGTATGTCAGTGTGTTAGAGAGGGAACGTATGTCAGTGTGTTAGAGAGGGAACGTATGTCAGTGTGTGTTAGAGAGGGAACGTATGTCAGTGTGTTAGAGAGGGAACGTATGTCAGTGTGTTAGAGAGGGAACGTATGTCAGTGTGTTAGAGAGGGCACGTATGTCAGAGTGTTAGAGAGGGCACGTATGTCAGAGTGTTAGAGAGGGAACGTATTTCAGTGTGTTAGAGAGGGAACGTATGTCAGTGTGTTAGAGAGGGAATGTATGTCAGTGTGTTAGAGAGGGCACGTATGTCAGAGTGTTAGAGAGGGAACGTATGTCAGTGTGTTAGAGAGGGAACGTATGTCAGTGTGTTAGAGAGGGAACGTATGTCAGTGTGTTAGAGAGGGAACGTATGTCAGTGTGTTAGAGAGGGCACGTATGTCAGTGTGTTAGAGAGGGAACGTATGTCAGTGTGTTAGAGAGGGCACGTATGTCAGAGTGTTAGAGAGGGAACGTATGTCAGTGTGTTAGAGAGGGCACGTATGTCAGTGTGTTAGAGAGGGCACGTATGTCAGTGTGTTAGAGAGGGAACGTATGTCAGTGTGTTAGAGAGGGAACGTATGTCAGTGTGTTAGAGAGGGAACGTATGTCAGTGTGTTAGAGAGGGAACGTATGTCAGTGAGTTAGAGAGGGCACGTATGTCAGTGTGTTAGAGAGGGAACGTATGTCAGTGTGTTAGAGAGGGCACGTATGTCAGTGTGTTAGAGAGGGAACGTATGTCAGTGTGTTAGAGAGGGAACGTATGTCAGTGTGTTAGAGAGGGAACGTATGTCAGTGTGTTAGAGAGGGAACGTATGTCAGTGTGTTAGAGAGGGAACGTATGTCAGTGTGTTAGAGAGGGAACGTATGTCAGTGTGTTAGAGAGGGAACGTATGTCAGTGTGTTAGAGAGGGAACGTATGTCAGTGTGTTAGAGAGGGAACGTATGTCAGTGTGTTAGAGAGGGAACGTATGTCAGTGTGTTAGAGAGGGCACGTATGTCAGAGTGTTAGAGAGGGCACGTATGTCAGAGTGTTAGAGAGGGAACGTATTTCAGTGTGTTAGAGAGGGAACGTATGTCAGTGTGTTAGAGAGGGAATGTATGTCAGTGTGTTAGAGAGGGCACGTATGTCAGAGTGTTAGAGAGGGAACGTATGTCAGTGTGTTAGAGAGGGAACGTATGTCAGTGTGTTAGAGAGGGCACGTATGTCAGTGTGTTAGAGAGGGAACGTATGTCAGTGTGTTAGAGAGGGCACGTATGTCAGTGTGTTAGAGAGGGCACGTATGTCAGTGTGTTAGAGAGGGAACGTATGTCAGTGTGTTAGAGAGGGAACGTATGTCAGTGTGTTAGAGAGGGCATGTATGTCAGTGTGTTAGAGAGGGAACGTATGTCAGTGTGTTAGAGAGGGAACGTATGTCAGTGTGTTAGAGAGGGCACGTATGTTAGTGTGTTAGAGAGGGCACGTATGTCAGAGTGTTAGAGAGGGAACGTATGTCAGTGTGTTAGAGAGGGAACGTATGTCAGTGTGTTAGAGAGGGCACGTATGTCAGTGTGTTAGAGAGGGAACGTATGTCAGTGTGTTAGAGAGGGCACGTATGTCAGAGTGTTAGAGAGGGAACGTATGTCAGTGTGTTAGAGAGGGAACGTATGTCAGTGTGTTAGAGAGGGAACGTATGTCAGTGTGTTAGAGAGGGCACGTATGTCAGTGTGTTAGAGAGGGAACGTATGTCAGTGTGTTAGAGAGGGAACGTATGTCAGTGAGTTAGAGAGGGCACGTATGTCAGTGTGTTAGAGAGGGAACGTATGTCAGTGTGTTAGAGAGGGCACGTATGTCAGTGTGTTAGAGAGGGAACGTATGTCAGTGTGTTAGAGAGGGAACATATGTCAGTGTGTTAGAGAGGGAACGTATGTCAGTGTGTTAGAGAGGGAACGTATGTCAGTGTGTTAGAGACGGAATGTATGTCAGTGTGTTAGAGAGGGAACGTATGTCAGTGTGTTAGAGAGGGAACGTATGTCAGTGTGTTAGAGAGGGAACGTATGTCAGTGTGTTAGAGAGGGAACGTATGTCAGTGTGTTAGAGAGGGAACGTATGTCAGTGTGTTAGAGAGGGAACGTATGTCAGTGTGTTAGAGAGGGCACGTATGTCAGAGTGTGTTAGAGAGGGAACGTATGTCAGTGTGTGTGAGAGGGAACGTATGTCAGTGTGTGTGAGAGGGCACGTATGTCAGTGTGTTAGAGAGGGAACGTATGTCAGTGTGTTAGAGAGGGCACGTATGTCAGTGTGTTAGAGTGGGAACGTATGTCAGTGTGTTAGAGAGGGAACGTATGTCAGTGTGTGTCAGAGGGCACGTATGTCAGTGTGTGTTAGAGAGGGAACGTATGTCAGTGTGTTAGAGAGGGAACGTATGTCAGTGTGTTAGAGAGGGAACGTATGTCAGTGTGTTAGAGAGGGAACGTATGTCAGTGTGTTAGAGAGTGAACGTATGTCAGTGTGTTAGAGAGGGAACGTATGTCAGTGTGTTAGAGAGGGCACGTATGTCAGTGTGTTAGAGAGGGAACGTATGTCAGTGTGTTAGAGAGGGAACGTATGTCAGTGTGTTAGAGAGGGAACGTATGTCAGTGTGTGTCAGAGGGCACGTATGTCAGTGTGTGTCAGAGGGCACGTATGTTAGTGTGTTAGAGAGGGAACGTATGTCAGTGTGTTAGAGAGGGAACGTATGTCAGTGTGTTAGAGAGGGCACGTATGTCAGTGTGTTAGAGAGGGAACGTATGTCAGTGTGTTAGAGAGGGAACGTATGTCAGTGTGTTAGAGAGGGAACGTATGTCAGTGTGTTAGAGAGGGAACGTATGTCAGTGTGTTAGAGAGGGAACGTATGTCAGTGTGTTAGAGAGGGAACGTATGTCAGTGTGTTAGAGAGGGAACGTATGTCAGTGTGTTAGAGAGGGAACGTATGTCAGTGTGTGTCAGAGGGCACGTATGTCAGTGTGTGTCAGAGGGCACGTATGTCAGTGTGTTAGAGAGGGAACGTATGTCAGTGTGTTAGAGAGGGAACGTATGTCAGTGTGTTAGAGAGGGCACGTATGTCAGTGTGTTAGAGAGGGCACGTATGTCAGTGTGTTAGAGAGGGAACGTATGTCAGTGTGTTAGAGAGGGAACGTATGTCAGTGTGTTAGAGAGGGAACGTATGTCAGTGTGTTAGAGAGGGAACGTATGTCAGTGTGTTAGAGAGGGAACGTATGTCAGAGGGCATGTATGTCAGTGTGTTAGAGAGCGAACGTATGTCAGAGGGCATGTATGTCAGTGTGTTAGAGAGGGAACGTATGTCAGTGTGTTAGAGAGGGAACGTATGTCAGTGTGTTAGAGAGGGCACGTATGTCAGAGTGTGTTAGAGAGGGAACGTATGTCAGTGTGTTAGAGAGGGCACGTATGTCAGTGTGTTAGAGAGGGCACGTATGTCAGAGTGTGTTAGAGAGGGAACGTATGTCAGTGTGTTAGAGAGGACACGTATGTCAGTGTGTTAGAGAGGGCATGTGTGTCAGTGTGTTAGAGAGGGAACGTATGTCAGTGTGTTAGAGAGGGCACGTATGTCAGTGTGTGTGAGAGGGCACGTATGTCAGTGTGTTAGAGAGGGCACGTATGTCAGAGTGTGTCAGAGGGCATGTGTGTGTGAGAGGGCACGTATGTCAGTGTGTGTGAGAGGGCATGTGTGTGTGAGAGGGCATGTCTGTCAGAGGGCATGTATGTCAGTGTGTTAGAGAGGGCACGTATGTCAGTGTGTGTCAGAGGGCATGTCTGTCAGAGGGCATGTATGTCAGAGGGCACGTATGTCAGTGTGTGTCAGAGGGCATGTGTGTGAGCGGGCACGTATGTCAGTGTGTGTGAGAGGGCATGTGTGTGTGAGAGGGCACGTATGTCAGTGTGTGTGAGAGGGCACGTATGTCAGTGTGTTAGAGAGGGCACGTATGTCAGTGTGTTAGAGAGGGAACGTATGTCAGTGTGTTAGAGAGGGAACGTATGTCAGTGTGTTAGAGAGGGAACGTATGTCAGTGTGTTAGAGAGGGAACGTATGTCAGTGTGTTAGAGAGGGCACGTATGTCAGTGTGTTAGAGAGGGCACGTATGTCAGTGTGTTAGAGAGGGAACGTATGTCAGTGTGTTAGAGAGGGAACGTATGTCAGTGTGTTAGAGAGGGCACGTATGTCAGTGTGTTAGAGAGGGAACGTATGTCAGTGTGTTAGAGAGGTCACGTATGTCAGAGTGTTAGAGAGGGAACGTATGTCAGTGTGTTAGAGAGGGAATGTAATGTCAGTGTGTTAGAGAGGGCATGTATGTCAGTGTGTTAGAGAGGGAACGTATGTCAGTGTGTTAGAGAGGGAACGTATGTCAGTGTGTTAGAGAGGGCACGTATGTCAGAGTGTTAGAGAGGGAACGTATGTCAGTGTGTTAGAGAGGGAACGTATGTCAGTGTGTTAGAGAGGGAACGTATGTCAGTGTGTTAGAGAGGGAACGTATGTCAGTGTGTTAGAGAGGGCACGTATGTCAGTGTGTTAGAGAGGGCACGTATGTCAGAGTGTTAGAGAGGGAACGTATGTCAGTGTGTTAGAGAGGGAACGTATGTCAGTGTGTTAGAGAGGGAACGTATGTCAGAGTGTTAGAGAGGGAACGTATGTCAGTGTGTTAGAGAGGGCACGTATGTCAGAGTGTTAGAGAGGGAACGTATGTCAGTGTGTTAGAGAGGGCACGTATGTCAGAGTGTTAGAGAGGGAACGTATGTCAGTGTGTTAGAGAGGGCACGTATGTCAGTGTGTTAGAGAGGGAACGTATGTCAGTGTGTTAGAGAGGGCACGTATGTCAGTGTGTTAGAGAGGGAACGTATGTCAGTGTGTTAGAGAGGGAACGTATGTCAGTGTGTTAGAGAGGGCACGTATGTCAGAGTGTTAGAGAGGGAACGTATGTCAGTGTGTTAGAGAGGGAACGTATGTCAGTGTGTTAGAGAGGGAACGTATGTCAGTGTGTTAGAGAGGGAACGTATGTCAGTGTGTTAGAGAGGGAACGTATGTCAGTGTGTTAGAGAGGGAACGTATGTCAGTGTGTTAGAGAGGGAACGTATGTCAGTGTGTTAGAGAGGGAACGTATGTCAGTGTGTTAGAGAGGGAACGTATGTCAGTGTGTTAGAGAGGGAACGTATGTCAGTGTGTTAGAGAGGGAACGTATGTCAGTGTGTTAGAGAGGGCACGTATGTCAGTGTGTTAGAGAGGGAACGTATGTCAGTGTGTTAGAGAGGGAACGTATGTCAGAGTGTTAGAGAGGGAACGTATGTCAGAGTGTTAGAGAGGGAACGTATGTCAGTGTGTTAGAGAGGGAACGTATGTCAGTGTGTTAGAGAGGGCACGTATGTCAGTGTGTTAGAGAGGGCACGTATGTCAGTGTGTTAGAGAGGGAACGTATGTCAGTGTGTTAGAGAGGGCACGTATGTCAGAGTGTTAGAGAGGGAACGTATGTCAGTGTGTTAGAGAGGGAACGTATGTCAGTGTGTTAGAGAGGGAACGTATGTCAGTGTGTTAGAGAGGGCACGTATGTCAGTGTGTTAGAGAGGGCACGTATGTCAGTGTGTTAGAGAGGGAACGTATGTCAGTGTGTTAGAGAGGGAACGTATGTCAGTGTGTTAGAGAGGGAACGTATGTCAGTGTGTTAGAGAGGGAACGTATGTCAGTGTGTTAGAGAGGGCACGTATGTCAGTGTGTTAGAGAGGGCACGTATGTCAGAGTGTGTTAGAGAGGGAACGTATGTCAGTGTGTTAGAGAGGGAACGTATGTCAGTGTGTGTGAGAGGGCACGTATGTCAGTGTGTTAGAGAGGGAACGTATGTCAGAGTGTTAGAGAGGGAACGTATGTCAGTGTGTGTGAGAGGGAACGTATGTCAGAGTGTTAGAGAGGGAACGTATGTCAGAGTGTTAGAGAGGGAACGTATGTCAGAGTGTTAGAGAGGGAACGTATGTCAGTGTGTTAGAGAGGGAACGTATGTCAGTGTGTTAGAGAGGGAACGTATGTCAGAGGGCATGTATGTCAGTGTGTTAGAGAGGGAACGTATGTCAGTGTGTGTGAGAGGGCACGTATGTCAGTGTGTTAGAGAGGGAACGTATGTCAGTGTGTGTTAGAGAGGGAACGTATGTCAGAGTGTTAGAGAGGGAACGAATGTCAGAGTGTTAGAGAGGGAACGTATGTCAGTGTGTTAGAGAGGGAACGTATGTCAGTGTGTTAGAGAGGGAACGTATGTCAGTGTGTTAGAGAGGGAACGTATGTCAGTGTGTTAGAGAGGGAACGTATGTCAGTGTGTTAGAGAGGGAACGTATGTCAGTGTGTTAGAGAGGGAACGTATGTCAGTGTTTTAGAGAGGGCACGTATGTCAGTGTGTTAGAGAGGGCACGTATGTCAGAGTGTTAGAGAGGGAACGTATATCAGTGTGTTAGAGAGGGAACGTATGTCAGTGTGTTAGAGAGGGAACGTATGTCAGAGGGCATGTATGTCAGTGTGTTAGAGAGGGAACGTATGTCAGTGTGTTAGAGAGGGAACGTATGTCAGAGTGTTAGAGAGGGCACGTATGTCAGAGTGTGTTAGAGAGGGAACGTATGTCAGTGTGTTAGAGAGGGAACGTATGTCAGTGTGTTAGAGAGGGAACGTATGTCAGTGTGTTAGAGAGGGAACGTATGTCAGAGTGTTAGAGAGGGCACGTATGTCAGTGTGTTAGAGAGGGCATGTGTGTCAGTGTGTTAGAGAGGGAACGTATGTCAGTGTGTTAGAGAGGGCACGTATGTCAGTGTGTGTGAGAGGGCACGTATGTCAGTGTGTGTGAGAGGGCATGTCTGTCAGAGGGCATGTATGTCAGTGTGTGTGAGCGGGCACGTATGTCAGTGTGTGTGAGAGGGCATGTCTGTTAGAGGGCATGTATGTCAGAGGGCACGTATGTCAGTGTGTGTCAGAGGGCATGTGTGTGAGCGGGCACGTATGTCAGTGTGTGTGAGAGGGCATGTGTGTGTGAGAGGGCACGTATGTCAGAGGGCACGTATGTCAGTGTGTGTCAGAGGGCATGTGTGTGAGCGGGCACGTATGTCAGTGTGTGTGAGAGGGCATGTGTGTGTGAGAGGGCACGTATGTCAGTGTGTGTGAGAGGGCACGTATGTCAGTGTGTGTGAGAGGGCACGTATGTCAGTGTGTGTGAGAGGGCATGTGTGTGTGAGAGGGCACGTGTGTTAGAGAGGGCACGTGTGTGTGAGAGGGTATGTGTGTGTGAGAGGGTACGTATGTCAGAGGGCATGTGTGTGTGAGAGGGCAGGGGGCGGGCGGTGTGTGAGAGGGCACGTGTGTTAGAGAGGGCACGTGTGTTAGAGAGGGCACGTGTGTGTGAGAGGGTACGTGTGTGTGAGAGGGCACGTGTGTGGAGAGGGCACGTGTGTTAGAGAGGGCACGTGTGTTAGAGAGGGCACGTGTGTGTGAGAGGGCACGTGTGTTAGAGAGGGTACACAATGACCCTTAGGTATGGGTTTTAAGATGTATAATTTCCCTTGTCAACACATCACCCTATTCTCTGGAATGACCCATATGTCAACACATCACCCTATTCTCTGGAATGACCCATATGTCAACACATTACCCTATTCTCTGGAATGACCCATATGTCAACACCACCCTATTCTCTGGAATCACCCATATGTCAACACATCACCCTATTCTCTGGAATGACCCATATGTCAACACCACCCTATTCTCTGGAATGACCCATATGTCAACACATCACCCTATTCTCTGGAATGGGCCCATATGTTTCTGTGGAGCAACACTGACTAGGTGGTAGTAGCACCCTTTGTTGTTACTTGACTGGCTGTAGGCCTATAAGTTCATATAAACAGAAATGATGTGCCCGGTCAGTGACGTGTAGAGTTCAGTATTAGAACATGAATCCTAAACCGCCAATGAGAGATGCTGTATATCCTTTTATGGCAGTGAGTCTGCATCGGGGCTCGGGCTGATCTTGGCAGGCTGGTAGACTACGAGTCCAACTGGCTCTGTCACTGGGTGTTGCACTACCAGCCTCTCTGACTCACCAGGTGTCCGTGGCACATGTGGCTCCTGTCCCTACATGTCCCGAGACACTCCTTAAACCTGGCCGGTCATCCACAACCTCTCCCAGTCATTTACAATTAAGGTATTAAGAACTTCGGCTCACTCACTCATCTTCGCTTGCTCCATCAACAAATGGATCTCCACACCTTCCTATTCTGGGCCAGGTCCCAGGCTGATATGCTTTTAAGTCCCAGGTTGTGTAGGTCGTCCTCCAACTGGGTGTACCACCTGGCTCTCAGTCTTCCTCTTGGGCATTGGGGGATGGCTCCTTAAGGATAAGGGCAGGCTCCAGAGGTGGGTCGTAGTTTTGAGGCTCTGTCCAGGGAGGAGACCTGGACAGAGACCTGGACAGAGCCGACTTTTGCCGTATTGTGGAGTTTGGGATGTGGTCACTCCATGTGATGCCCAGTATGCCATGGAGGCACTTGGAGTCAAAGGCGTCCAGACGACGTGTGAGGTCCAGGGTGAAGTCCATGTATCTGATCCGTACGCCAGGATGGACGACGTGTGAGGTCCAAGGTGAAGTTCCATGTATCTGATCCGTACGTCAGGATGGACGACG
Organism: Salmo salar; assembly: GCF_965601325.2. NCBI lineage: Eukaryota > Metazoa > Chordata > Actinopteri > Salmoniformes > Salmonidae > Salmo > Salmo salar. Next base: position 85,642,698 of record NC_138294.1, on the reverse strand, counting down.
TGTGAGGTCCAGGGTGAAGTCCATGTATCTGATCCGTACGTCAGGATGGACGACGTGTGAGGTCCAGGGTGAAGTCCATGTATCTGATCCGTACGTCAGGATGGACGACGTGTGAGGTCCAGGGTGAAGTCCATGTATCTGATCCGTACGCCAGGATGGACGACGTGTGAGGTCCAGGGTGAAGGTCCATGTATCTGATCCGTACGCCAGGATGGAGATGACCAGGCTATTGTATATGCAGAGTTTTAATCTTTTCAGAGAGAGGGTTACATTGTTTCCAGATGATGTTTAGGTTGGCAATGGTTGAGGCTGCCTGGCCAATACGTAGGTGAATGTCAGCTTTGCTCCTGCAGTCAGTTGTTAATGTACTTCTAAGGTAGCAGTACTTAGGAACAATGTGGTGGGGGTCCACAGCAGGGCTGGTTGGAGGAGGTTGGAAGTCGCTAAAAGACTAGATCTTAGTTTGGTCCCAGCTGATCATGAAGCCCAGTGGGTGGGTCTCCTCCTCCACAAGGTGTATGATGTCCAAGAGCTCGGCCAGGATTGCCACATGGTTCAGGTGGTTCAGGTGGTTCAGGTGGTTCAGGTGTTTCAGGTGGTCCAGGTGGTTCAGGTGGTTCAGGTGGTCCAGTTGGTCCAGGGGGTTCAGGTAGTCCAGGGGGTTCAGGTAGTGCAGGTGTTCCAGGTAGTCCAGGTGGTTCAGGTGGTCCAGGGGGTTCAGGTGGTCCAGGTTGTTCAGGTGGTCCCGGGGGTTCAGGTAGTCCAGGTGGTTCAGGTAGTCCAGGTGGTTCAGGTGGTCCAGGGGGTCCAGGGGGTCCAGGTGGTCCAGGTGGTTCGGGTGGTCAGGGTGGTTCAGGTGGTCCAGGTGGTCCAGGTGGTCCAGGTGGTTCAGGGGGTCCAGGTTGTTCAGGTGGTCCAGGTGGTTCAGGTGGTCCAGGTTGTTCAGGTGGTTCAGGTGTTGCAGGTGGTTCAGGTGTTGCAGGTGGTCCAGGTGGTTCAGGGGGTTCAGGTGGTCCAGGTGGTCCAGGTGGTCCAGGTGGTCCAGGTGTTGCAGGTGGTCCAGGTGGTTCAGGTGGTCCAGGTGGTTCAGGTGGTCCAGGTGGTTCAGGTGGTTCAGGTGGTCCAGGGGGTCCAGGTGGTCCAGGTTGTTCAGGTGGTCCAGGTTGTTCAGGTGGTTCAGGTGTTGCAGGTGGTTCAGGTGGTCCAGGTGGTCCAGGTGGTCCAGGTGGTTCAGGTGGTCCAGGTGGTTCAGGTGGTTCAGGTGTTCCAGGTGGTTCAGGTGGTCCAGGTCAGAGAGGCTGAGGCTCCCATATATTGGTATATAGAGTAAGTATTCATGGAGATGACCTCACGGACGGGAGTGCGTTGAGTGTAAATAAAGATTTAAATAGGTTGGCCTCTCGATTTCATTTTTTTCCTGGAAATCCTATTTAGGATATGTCTCTCTGTACGCAGGTCTCTTTGCGTGGGTATGTGCACGTACATGTATCCATTTCTGCTATTCCCTAGTATTGAGATGATATCACTTGCCTTTCTCTGGAAATCAAAAAAAAGGGAAATGATCCCTCTGAAGTCATGATGATCAAACAAGTTGTTGACAGAATCTGTCCCCTGTCCCCTGTCCCCTGTCCCCTGTCCTCTGTCCCCTGTCCTCTGTCCTCTGTCCCCTGTCCCCTGTCCCCTGTCCCCTGTCCTCTGTCCTCTGTCCTCTGTCCCCTGTCCTCTGTCCCCTGTCCCCTGTCCCCTGTCCTCTGTCCCCTGTCCCCTGTCCCCTGTCCTCTGTCCCCTGTCCCCTCTCCCCTGTCCCCTGTCCCCTGTCCTCTGTCCCCTGTCCCCTGTCCCCTGTCCCCTGTCCCCTGTCCTCTGTCTCCTGTCCTCTGTCCCCTGTCCCCTGTCCTCTGTCCCCTGTCCCCTGTCCTCTGTCCCCTGTCCTCTGTCCCCTGTCCCCTGTCCTCTGTCCCCTGTTCCCTGTCCTCTGTCCCCTGTACCCTGTCTCCTGTCCTCTGTCCCCTGTCCTCTGTCCCCTGTACCCTGTCCCCTGTCCTCTGTCCTCTCCACAACAAAAGAAGCCTTACCTGGAGCGCAGTGTGAAGGAGGATGAGGACAACATCAGAGAAATGCCCAGTCACATAGAACCAACAACACACACTCATTGACAAACACACACTCATTGACAAACACACTCATTGACAAACACCAGCACCCCTCATTGACAAACACACACCAGCCCCCCTTTTGCAAATGTATAATGTTCCCTCTGATATGATTTCTGTATGTAATAACCGGCTACAGGAACCCTTAAACAACTGACCAAGCAGGTACCATTGTCTGTAGTGTTTCTGGCTTGTTTGCCAGTTCTGTAACATCTGTCATGTTAATCTGAAGGCACTCTGTCCTCACATTACCTTAGGCAAGTTAAATCATTCACTTGTCAAGTGTCTTGTAATGTCATTTTCACTTCTCTGCTGTTTTTGTTACTGATGCAATTTGTTGATATGGTAATAAAAGTTGGTATTGTGCAACGTTTGTTTATTTCAGAGATTTACTGGTGTTCTTGCCTGCTGGTTTGACTGTTGTATCAGTCAATGGTAGACTTGTCTGTTTCCTGTGTGTGTGTGTGTGTGTGTGTGTGTGTGTGTGTGTGTGTGTGTGTGTGTGTGTGTGTGTGTGTGTGTGTGTGTGTGTGTGTGTGTGTGTGTGTGTGTGTGTGTGTGTGGGTGTGGGTGTGTGTGTCTTTATCTTTGTATGTGCAAGGCTGTTTGTTTTTCCCTTCCTATACGTCACTGGTTTCCTGTCAGGAGGTTTTGGGCTCCCTGATATCCTGTGTCCTCTCTCTCCATCCCTCTCTTCATCTTCCCTATCGTTCTCTCTCTCATCTCCTCTCAATCTTCCTCCCCCTTCTTGAGTTGTCCTCTTGCTCTCCCCCTCTCTCTCCCCTATCTTCTCCCCTCTCCCTCTCTCCCCTCTCCCATCTCCCCTTCTATCTCCCCCTCTCCCTCTCTCCTCTCCTCTCTCCCCTCTCCCTCTCTCACTGACACCACCAAACCCACTCTGTTTCACTGATCATCTGGTAGACTGTCTGTCTGCCAGTCTGTCTGTAGGCGATGTCCTACTGAGGCTCAGTATTGGTAAGGAGCTGTTCCGGACTTCCTCCTTGACTTCCTGCAGACAGTCCCTCTTGTGTCAAGCCAGTCCAGCCAGTGTGTCCGTATGGGTGCTTGGGCAATGTGTGTCTGTTTGGAAAGGGATGTGTGATGATGCACAAGGGTGTGTCTTATTGGGTAATGTCCTAATTTTAAGAGGATGAAGTATCTCTGCTTTAGGATTACACATGAAGGGAAATTCTGCCTTTAGGTAAGACGAGACACAGGAAGACAACGTGGACAGCAATCTGCAGTATAATTAATGAATAATTAAGCCCTCAACCGTATTTTATGGGTGGAGACATCTTACTCTGTTCTAGAACATGGAGTCATGCTTCGGTGTGTGTCGACCTCTTGTGGTCAATGAGTCATCAAATCAAATGTAAAAAATGGAATCAAAGTTTATTGGTCACATACACATATTTGCAGATTGTATTGCAGGTTCAGCAAAATGCTTGTGTTTCTAGCTCCAACATGGCAGTAATGCTGGTGTTTCTAGCTCCAACAGAGCAGTAATGCTGGTGTTTCTAGCTCCAACAGAGCAGTAATGCTGGTGTTTCTAGCTCCAACAGGGCAGTAATGCTGGTGTTTCTAGCTCCAACAGAGCAGTAATGCTGGTGTTTCTAGCTCCAACAGGGCAGTAATGCTGGTGTTTCTAGCTCCAATAGGGCAGTAATGCTGGTGTTTCTAGCTCCAACAGAGCAGTAATGCTGGTGTTTCTAGCTCCAACAGAGCAGTAATGCTGGTGTTTCTAGCTCCAACAGTGCAGTAATGCTTGTGTTTCTAGCTCCAACAGAGCAGTAATGCTGGTGTTTCTACCTCCAACAGAGCAGTAATGTTGGTGTTTCTAGCTCCAACATGGCAGTAATGCTGGTGTTTCTAGCTCCAACAGGGCAGTAATGCTGGTGTTTCTAGCTCCAACAGATCAGTAATGCTGGTGTTTCTAGCTACAACAGAGCAGTAATGCTGGTGTTTCTAGCTCCAACAGAGCAGTAATGCTGGTGTTTCTAGCTCCAACAGAGCAGTAATACTGGTGTTTCTAGCTCCAACAGAGCAGTAATGCTGGTGTTTCTAGCTCCAACATGGCAGTAATGCTGGTGTTTCTAGCTCCAACAGAGCAGTAATGCTGGTGTTTCTAGCTCCAACGGAGCAGTAATACAGAACAATAAGATGGATGTTGGTGGTTTTGAACTACAAAATATCTCGTGCAGCAACCTTCTCATGAACTACAAGAAAAACAATACAAATCCCCCAAAAATATCAATAATAAAGAAGTCAAGAAATCTCAGAATGAGCAGTGTCAGATTCGTGAATCTAAATAATACAGTACATATATGATGGAGTGTATAGGCAGTATGGACAGTATATGAATAGAGAAGGTTTGTAAAGCAGTAGTTATACTGAACGCAAATATAAATGCAACATGTAAAGTGTTGGTCCAATGTTTCATGAGCTGCAATAAAAGATCCCTGAAATTTGTTTACATCCATGTTAGTGAGCATTTCTCCTTTGTCAAGATAATCCATCCACCTGACAGGTGTGGATGTATCCACCTGACAGGTGTGGCATATCAAGAAGGTGATTTAACGGAATTATCATTACACAGGTGCACCTTGTGTTGGGGACAATAAAATGCCCCTAAAATGTGCAGTTTTGTAACACAACACAATGCTATAGATGTCTCAAGTTTTGAGGGAGCATGCAATTGGCATGCTGACTGCAGGAATGTCCACCAGAGCTGCTGCCAGAGAATTGAATGTTCATTAATCTACCATAAGCCACCTCCAACTTTGTTTTAGTCAATTTGGCAGTACGTCCAACCGGCCTCAAAACCGTAGACCACGTGTAACCATGCCAGCCCAGGACCTCCACATCTAGCTTCTTCACCTGCGGGATGGTCTGAGACGAGCCACCCGGACAGCTGATGAAACTGTGGAGTTGAACAACCGAAGAATTTCAGCACAAGCTGTCAGAAAAAGTCTCAGGGAAACTCATCTGAGTGCTTGTCGTCTTCACCAGGGTCTTGACCTGACTGCAGTTCGGTGTCATAACCAGTGGTGGAAAAAGTACTCAATTCTCATACTTGAGTAAAAGTAAAGATACCTTAATAGAAAATGACTCAAGTAAAAGTGAAAGTCACCCAGTAAAATCCTACTTGAGTAAAAGTCTAAATGTATTTGGTTTTAAATATACTTAAATATCATAAGTAAATGTTGTTGCTAAAATATACTTAAGTATCAAAAGTAAAAGTACGAATAATAAAAGAATCCTTAAATTAAGCAAATCAGACGGCACAACCGACTTCCGTTGCCAAATGCCCTACTTCTATGGCCACTGGATACCTGGAGAAGTATGCTCTTCACAGATTAATCCTGCTTTCAACTTTTACTTTATTTAGTCAATATTTTCTTAACTCTCTTTTCCTAAAACGGCATTGTTGGTTAAGGGCTTGTAAGTAATAATTTCACGGTAAGTTCTATACCTGTTGTAGTCGACGCATGTGACAAATTGTTATTTACAATGACGGCCTACCCCGGCCAAACCCCAAGCTGGATGACACTGGGCCAATTGGGAGCTGCCCTATGGGACTCCCAATCACAGCTGGTTGTGATACAGCCTGGAATTGAACCAGGGTCTGTGTTGACACACCTAGCACCTCTGAGATGCAGTGCCTTAGACCGCTTCTACCCCTCGGGTGCCCATACAAGCCTAATGGAACGAACATATACCATGATGCATCCCTGTCTTTACCAGGTTTCAGATTTGATAAAATATAAAATCATGACAGTATACTCGTATGCAGTCCTTTGTGTAAACAGTTATAACATTAAGCACCTTTCAGATGGGAGGAGTCACTTACCAAGCTTATGAAACTTCTTATTAAACCCCGATCTCCTCACTCAAACCCCCGGATCTCCTCACTCAAACACACACGGTCTAGATGCCATTACAACCTCTTCCTTTACAGTTTCTCGATTGTTTACACACATTTTCTGAAAGCATACCTCATATTCTCAGAACTCTACACACAAATCAAAAAACACACACAATGGGCAAAACCCTTCAATTCTCCAGCAAAATGAAACTTTACATTCAAAACAATGTTATTTCTTATCAAAATGGTATTTTGTTTTCAAATGACACACAAACCATCATATGAATAGACATTTATAAGAACCAGTTGAACACTGATGTGCTCAATGTAAAACACTAAGGTGAATGGAAAACACTTCTTCTCCATTCATCATAATGACTTAAGCCTTTTTTTTGGTTCAGTGTTGCCATTACTACAGACAGTACATACATAAGTGTGTTGTACAATATTTGAGAATATTGTTTTTATACTCAGAACACACAAATACACGGTAACAAATATATTTTATTTTTCCCACAAAAACAATGTACATCCCATTCCCAACCAACACAGTTGCACATACAGTGGTCTACATACAAAACAGAAGAATTTAATGTATGCAGTTACAGTAAAATAAAATATGCTGCATCCTCTCTTCTGTTGCGGTCTGGCCACAGCACCTCATCCACATCACAAGCAATGTTTTCCCTGGCCAAGCAGCGGGGGAAATATGGCCTAGCATGGCGATTCCAGCCATGAAAAGCATCAGCTGCTTTATCTCCACATGCGTCTTCCATAGCTTGGAGAAGAGGTATACGCGTTTGTGGCGTTCGGTCATACACTTTCCATCTCCAGGCAGAAAACAATTCCTCAATAGGATGGAGGAATGGAGAATATGGAGGGAGATAAACTAAAAAGCGTGGGTGGGCAGTGAACCAGTTACGAACCAGAGCAGCCCTGTGGAAACTTACCTTGTCCCAAATGACAACGTACCTGAGCTGCTCTGGGCCATCTACCTGATCTGGTGGAATGAGTGTGTTGTGTAGGGTGTCCAGGAATGTGATCAGATGGGCGGTGTTGTAGGGGCCAAGGGTAGCATGGTGATGGATGACGCCGTGGTGGGGAATCGCTGCACACATTGTGATGTTCCCTCCGCGCTGGCCAGGGACTTGAACAATGGCACGCTGGCCGATGATATTCCTTCCCCTCTTTCGTCTTTTTGTGAGGTTGAATCCAACCTCATCAATGAAGATGAACTGGTGCTACTCTGCAGCCACCTCTAGCTCAAGGACTCTCGGAAACACACATGACAATATCAGAAATAGACATGGAATGGTCACTATTGTGAAGCACAATCATTATGATTACAATACTGAAATATGTATAATTTATACAGTGTTGAGAGTATGCATCAATTGTGGGATTGTATAGGACTCACTTGCACATAGTTATATCGCAATTCTTTGACTCTTTCTGAATTGCGTTCAAATGGCACCCTGTAGACCTGCTTCATCCTGAGATTATTTCTGCGCAAGACACGGTCCAGTGTTGATAAGCTTACCCTATCAATATTTTGAAATGTCATTATTTTCTATTATTTTTCTTTGTATTTGCCGTAATGTTATGGCGTTATTTTCTAGGACCATGTTCATGATTTCAGTTTCCTGTTCAGGACAGGAACACGTTCCCGACCACCTTGTGTTGGTAATCTTTCAGTTCTGCCAAACAAATAGTCAAATACTGTAAATACAAAGTAGGAATACATTTCCCAAATACTTGAAACACACTTTATTTTTCACAGTCCTACAGAACAGTCCACAGGCAATACTGTACTACTGTACTCATTGAGTACCATATTGATATGCAGTACTGCAATTTTCTAGTGAGAGTAGATTTCTTACCTATTCTCATTTCGGAATGTCCGGATGATGGATACTACAGTGTACCTGCTCAAATTTGGCTGTACTCTTTGCCCAGCCTCCCTCATTGTTAGACCATGGTTGACCACACGATCAACCAAAGTGGCTCGGATCTCATCAGAGATTACGGTCCTTAGGCCTTCCTCATCCTTGTCCTCCCCGTCGTCCTCTGGCTCTGCCTCTGTTTCCAATGTTGGCATCCATTGCTCCAAAACAGAAGAGCTCACCTGTTGCCCTTTTATGCTAAAGCTCTGATTGCTAATTGTAAAACTGTGTGATGGCTGTTTGCCCATGTGATGAGTCAGTGTGCATATTTGAATGGCAGTGTGTTCATTGTGAAAACAAGAGATTTTCTGCATGAAAATTGTGCCAAATGCAAAGAATTGTGTGTAGTGTTTTGAAAAAAGTGTTTTAGAACTGCAATTTGAGTGTAAAGCAGGAATTGTGCTTGTAGTTTAGCAGAATTGGTTCAGGGGGTTGGTGCATGAGTTACATGTTGTGGTCATTGTGTCTCAAGTACCAATATTTGTGTGTAAACAATTGAGAAAAACTGTAAACACTGTTTCCCAATTAATGAACATGCACCTGTGGAACGGTCGTTAAGACACTAACAGCTTACAGACGGTAGGCAATTAAGGTCACAGTTATGAAAACTTTGGACACTAAAGAGGCCTTTCTACTGACTCTGAAAAACACCAAAAGAAAGATGCCCAGGATCCCTGATCATCAGCGTGAATGTGCCTTAGGCATGCTGCAAGGAGGCATGAGGACTGCATATGTGGCCAGGGCAATAACTTGCAATGCCCGTACTGTGAGACTCATAAGACAGCGCTACAGGGAGACAGGACGGACAGCTGATTGTCCTCGCAGTGGCAGACCACGTGTAACAACACCTGCACAGGATCGGTACATCCGAACATCACACCTGCGGGACAGGTACAGAATGGCAACAACAACTGCCCGAGTTACACCAGGAACGCACAATCCCTCCATCAGTGCTCAGACTGTCCGCAAAAGGCTGAGAGAGGCTGGACTGAGGGCTTGTAGGCCTGTTGTAAGGCAGGTCCTCACCAGACATCACCGGCAACAACGTCGCCTATGGGCACAAACCCACCGTCACTGGACCAGACAGGACTGGCAAAAAGTGCTCTTCACTGACGAGTCGCAGTTTTGTCTCACCAGGGGTGATGGTTGGATTCGCGTTTATCGTCGAAGGAATGAGCGTTACACCGAGGCCTGTACTCTGGTGCGGGATCGATTTGGAGGTGGAGGGTCCATCATGGTCTGAGGCGGTGTGTCACAGCATCATCGGACTGAGCTTGTTGTCATTGCGGGAAATCTCAATGCTGTGCATTAGAGGGAAGTCATCCTCCTCCCTCATGTTGTACCCTTCCTGCAGACTCATCCTGACATGACCCTCCAGCATGACAATGCCACCAGCCATACTGCGTGTTCTGTGCGTGATTTCCTGCAAGACAGGAATGTTAGTGTTCTGCCATGGCCAGCAAAGAGCCCGGATCTCAATCCCATTGAGCACGTCTGGGACCTGTTGGATCGGAGGGTGAGGGCTAGGGCCATTCCCCCAGAAATGTCCGGGAACTTGCAAGTGCCTTGGTGGAAGAGTGGGGTAACATCTCACAACAAGAACTGGCAAATCTGGTGCAGTCCATGAGGAGGAGATGCACTGCAGTACTTAATGCAGCTGGTGGTCACACCAGATACTGACTGTTACTTTTGATTTTGACCCCCCCCTTTGTTCAGGGACACATTATTCTATTTCTGTTAGTCACATGTCTGTGGAACTTGTTCAGTTTATGTCTCAGTTGTTGAATATTTACACATGTTAAATTTGCTGAAAATAAACGCAGTTGACAGTTAGAGGACGTTTCTTTTTTTGCTGAGTTTAGTTCTTTCTGATGGCTAATCTGATCTTGCCCACTATCTCTAATTCCAAGAAGTGTCTTCTTGACCCTTTGATCTTTTTCCTTTAGTTTTACAGTCTCAGCCTCTTAAACAGAACGAGTGGGTAAAGTCCATCTCAGGGGCAGATTATTAACCTGGCTCATCTGGTCCCCTCAACCCCCATAAAAGGGCCCTGTACTCCTGTATAGGGCTGAGGTCACACGTGTGTTGGCTAGTTGAGAAGAGGGCAGCACCAAAAAAGGAAACGAAGGATCCATCACAAACAACTGAGAGTCCAGATGAAGAAGAAGCAAACAGAAATACGACCAGACCTCAAGGTAAAGTCATCATTTACTATAATTTCAATACATTGATGAGATTAGTTTTGTTGTGAATGTTTAAATTGTAATTGTACGTTGTCTGGCCTGGTAAGATGATGGGTTATGGTTGAGTTCATGTCTGGTGTGTAGGTCCTTAGTGAGCTGTATTTCTGTTAACTTGAATAATTTAGCTTTACACTTAGTATATTGCATAATTGGATGTTTTCGAAGTATTTCTGTTTACCTTTGGGGTGAAATGACCAAGGTGTGCTCAGATTAGGGGATTTACTGCCATGATGTCTAACTGAATAACAACTTGTGGAGAATGGTTCTGCATTGATATCTGAAACCATGCTTTTTGCGGAATATTTGTGGCTATTGTTTGAAGACACAATACCTCATAGCAAAAGTGGACACACTGAGTTGTAGAAGACAGTTCTAACATTGTTTCTCTGACAAAGATGTAAAGGTGATACATTTTGTTCACAGTGGAATGTATTGAAACACCAAGAGGATATTATTAACCTAGATCCCTGTACCAAAACTCTGTGTTACTCCAGTCTACTTTGATGAGTTAGTCATGGAAGTGCTCCTCTTGCATCATCTTTCAAAACAGTCAACACCGAGAACCATGACAACCGACCACGGTGATGGTGACATTCTTCTGGGTTATAACGTAATCCAGGGCCATGTCGATCATTCACAGAGTAGGTCAATTAAAGGAGATGTGACACCCAGTTGGTCTTGTGCCTGAGGGTTGGCCTCGGTGGAGATGGCAAGGCCATATGGTGGGCTCCCGAGTGGCACAGCGGTCTGCATCTCAGTGCTAGAGGCGTCACTACAGACCCTGGTTTGATTCCAGGCTGCATCACATCCGGCCGTGATTGGGAGTCCCATATGGTGGCGCACAATTGGCCCAGCGTCGTCCGGGTTTGGCCGGGGTAGACCGTCATTGTAAATAAGAATTTGTTCTTAACTGACTTGCCTAGTTAAATAAAAAGTATGGGACAGTGAAAAATCACGTAGGTGACAATCTTGTGCCATATAAGGTATTTTATATGACGTCTGAGAGGTCATCGGTTATTCCCAGTTGTTGAACATCGTGTGACTTTCAAACTTTGTGTATGCCAAGTTACCCCATCTTACGTTGGATGTGTGAATGTCTCTGTCTTCCCTTTCAGAGTTGTGATGTCCAGACTCAGACAGAGGAGCAGCAGGGTGCTGAGGAGGGGAAACTGGCCGCAGAGGGACAGGAGGAGGGTGCTGAGGGGGGGAAACTGGCCGCAGAGGGACAGGAGGAGGGTGCTGAGGGGGGGAAGCAGCGGCCAGGCTCTGACATGATCTACACCATAGAGGATGTCCCGCCGTGGTACCTCTGCATTCTACTGGGCCTCCAGGTACACAAATACACACTCTCTCACACACACACTCACACACTCACTCACCACATACTCTCTCACACACACACTCACACACTCTCTCACACACACTCAAACACACTCTCACTCTCTCTCTCTCTCTCACACTCTTAGTTTTCATGAATGGTTTTCTGACTCCGCCTTTCTATCAGTAGTTGTTTCTTCGTCTCTTGTGTGCCTTCTTTCCCCCAAATGTATCTCCCTCCCTCCCTCCCTCCCTCCCTCCCTCCCTCCCTCCCTCCCTCCCTCCCTCCCTCCCTCCCTCCTCCCTCCCTCCCTCCCTCCCTCTGTTTCTCCCTCCCCCTCTCCCCTCGCTCTCTCTCTCTCTCCCCCCTCCCTCTGTTCCCCCCCTCTCTCTCTCTCTCTCTCTCTCTCTCTCCCCCGCCCTGTGTTTCTCCCCCCCCCCCCCCCCCCCTCTCTCCATGATGATTAACACTGTGTCTTTAATCGCAGCACTACCTGACATGTTTCAGCGGGACCATCGCTGTGCCCTTCCTGCTGGCGGAGGCCATGTGTGTGGGACAAGACCAGTACACGGTCAGTCAGCTGGTGGGAACCATCTTCACCTGCGTGGGAATCACCACAATCATACAGACCACATTTGGAGTCAGGTACGTGTGTATGTATGTGCGTGTCTTCTAATGCTTGGAATGTATTGTGTAACATGTTTTATCTTCTATGTTTAGGTTACCTCTTTTCCAGGCCAGTGCTTTTGCCTTCCTCATCCCTGCCCAAGCCATCTTAGGGCTGGATAGATGGAAATGTCCCCCTCAAGGTGCACCACTCAGTCCCATCCTATGTCAGTAAAATATGGCCCAATCAAAGACAGAATCTCACTAATGAGCTATTGTGTCTGTCTTTCAACAGAGGAGATTTATGGGAACTGGAGTCTTCCTCTGAACACCTCCCACATCTGGCACCCAAGGATAAGAGAGGTACTTCCTGCCTCTTGTCACTGGGCCTCCATCTTGGGGTCCATCTTTCTGAACTGTAGCATCTCTCAGTGGGCCTCCATCTTGGGGTCCATCTTTCTGAACTGTAGCATCTCTCAGTGAGCCTCCATCTTGGGGTCCATCTTTCTGAACTGTAGCATCTCTCAGTGGGCCTCCATCTTGGGGTCCATCTTTCTGAACTGTAGCATCTCTCAGTGGGGCTCCATCTTGGGGTCCATCTTTCTGAACTGTAGCATCTCTCAGTGGGCCTCCATCTTGGGGTCCATCTTTCTGAACTGTAGCATCTCTCAGTGGGCCTCCATCTTGGGGTCCATCTTTCTGAACTGTAGCATCTCTCAGTGAGCCTCCATCTTGGGGTCCATCTTTCTGAACTGTAGCATCTCTCAGTGAGCCTCCATCTTGGGGTCCATCTTTCTGAACTGTAGCATCTCTCAGTGGGCCTCCATCTTGGGGTCCATCTTTCTGAACTGTAGCATCTCTCAGTGAGCCTCCATCTTGGGGTCCATCTTTCTGAACTGTAGCATCTCTCAGTGAGCCTCCATCTTGGGGTTCATCTTTCTGAACTGTAGCATCTCTCAGTGGGCCTCCATCTTGGGGTCCATCTTTCTGAACTGTAGCATCTCTCAGTGAGCCTCCATCTTGGGGTCCATCTTTCTGAACTGTAGCATCTCTCAGTGAGCCTCCAACTTGGGGTCCATCTTTCTGAACTGTAGCATCTCTCAGTGGGCCTCCATCTTGGGGTCCATCTTTCTGAACTGTAGCATCTCTCAGTGAGCCTCCATCTTGGGGTCCATCTTTCTGAACTGTAGCATCTCTCAGTGAGCCTCCATCTTGGGGTCCATCTTTCTGAACTGTAGCATCTCTCAGTGGGCCTCCATCTTTGGGTCCATCTTTCTGAACTGTAGCATCTCTCAGTGGGCCTCCATCTTTGGGTCCTTCTTTCTGAACTGTAGCATATCTCACTTTGATTGACATTATCAGAGACATCATGTAGACATAACTAGAAGCCAGGGATTGTGGGTCAGGTCAAATGGTGGTCCTAGAGATAGCTAATGATAATAACAGTTGGTCTCTCTGCCCCTGTAGATCCAGGGTGCCATCATAGCGTCCAGTGTGGTGGAGGTGGTCATCGGGCTGGTGGGTCTCCCTGGTCTCCTGCTGGACTACATCGGGCCCCTGACCGTCACCCCCACCGTGTCCCTCATCGGCCTGTCTGTATTCCAGACCGCTGGGGACAGAGCCGGGTCTCACTGGGGCCTCTCAGCACTGTAAGAGCACAATCCATCCTCCCTTCTTCTCTGTAATGTATCCTCCTCCCAGGTTTCTCTCTGCTCTCTCCATCTGATCCTCCCAGGTTTCTCTCTGCTCTCTCCATCTGATCCTCCCAGGTTTCTCTCTGCTCTCCATCTGATCCTCCCAGGTTTCTCTCTGCTCTCTCCATCTGACCCTCCCAGGTTTCTCTCTGCTCTCTCCATCTGATCCTCCCAGGTTTCTCTCTGCTTTCCATCTGATCCTCCCAGGTTTCTCTCTGCTCTCTCCATCTGATCCTCCCAGGTTTCTCTCTGCTCTCCATCTGATCCTCCCAGGTTTCTCTCTGCTCTCTCCATCTGATCCTCCCAGGTTTCTCTCTGCTCTCTCCATCTGATCCTCCCAGGTTTCTCTCTGCTCTCTCCATCTGATCCTCCCAGGTTTCTCTCTGCTCTCTCCATCTGATCCTCCCAGGTTTCTCTCTGCTCTCTCCATCTGATCCTCCCAGGTTTCTCTCTGCTCTCTCCATCTGATCCTCCCAGGTTTCTCTCTGCTCTCCATCTGATCCTCCCAGGTTTCTCTCTGCTCTCTCCATCTGATCCTCCCAGGTTTCTCTCTGCTCTCTCCATCTGATCCTCCCAGGTTTCTCTCTGCTCTCTCCATCTGATCCTCCCAGGTTTCTCTCTGCTCTCCATCTGATCCTCCCAGGTTTCTCTCTGCTCTCTCCATCTGATCCTCCCAGGTTTCTCTATGCTCTCTCCATCTGATCCTCCCAGGTTTCTCTCTGCTCTCTCCATCTGATCCTCCCAGGTTTCTCTCTGCTCTCTCCATCTGATCCTCCCAGGTTTCTCTCTGCTTTCCATCTGATCCTCCCAGGTTTCTCTCTGCTCTCTCCATCTGATCCTCCCAGGTTTCTCTCTGCTCTCTCCATCTGATCCTCCCAGGTTTCTCTATGCTCTCTCCATCTGATTCTCCCAGGTTTCTCTCTGCTCTCTCCATCTGATCCTCCCAGGTTTCTCTCTGCTCTCTCCATCTGATCCTCCCAGGTTTCTCTCTGCTCTCTCCATCTGATCCTCCCAGGTTTCTCTCTGCTCTCTCCATCTGATCCTCCCAGGTTTCTCTCTGCTTTCCATCTGATCCTCCCAGGTTTCTCTCTGCTCTCTCCATCTGATCCTCCCAGGTTTCTCTCTGCTCTCTCCATCTGATCCTCCCAGGTTTCTCTCTGCTCTCTCCATCTGATCCTCCCAGGTTTCTCTCGTGTTTTGACACTTGAGATCCATCTATGTTGTCTTGAGTTGTATTATTGTGTGTGGTATGTTGTTCTTACCTCCCTTCCTCACTTCTTTTGTTTAAATGGTTTACCTTGTTTTGGGCTTGAGACTCTTTATCGTCTTACGTCGAGGTCATTGAAGCTTTTAATCTAATCACATACTGTTAACGTAATTACTTTGTCCCTGTTTGATGTCTTTTATTGGGTTATGGTGTAACAATATCACTGCCTCTCCCCAGGTCCATCTTCCTCATCGTGCTGTTTGCTCAGTATCTGAGGAACTGGTCCTTCCCTCTCCCCTCCTACAACAGAAAGAAAGGCTTCAGCACCGCCAGGGTTCAGATCTTTAAGATGTTCCCGGTTAGAACCAACACAGCACACATCTGTCTCACAGGGATGTTAGAAAGTCATACTAATAACATGTTCTCATGTGGGGTTTGACCTATTGTTAAATACATCAGACTAATCATTCACGGCACATCATGTCATACAAATCTTGAACGGTTATAAGAGAATCGGAGGCCCATTTTACTGCAGTGCCCTGAATGCTACTGCCTTAGTGAGTGCTGCCAGACATGTGGTGGGGACACTGTCAGGCTATAGAAATGACTCACTGTAATAGACAGACACAGACGACAGGGATCATGTCACCGTTATGTTAAAGCCAAGAATTAGCTTTCTGATGAAAATGGCTGTAAAATAATATACAAATATGGCACAGACTAGGCACATCCAAAATTATAACTTGGAATCTCGGAATCCCTATGATTCCGTTATATGACATGTTATGTTGTTCTTCCTGTGTTCAGATCATCATGGCCATCATGTTGGTGTGGTTGCTATGTTACATCCTGACCCTGACCGATGTGCTGCCCAGTGACCCCAGCAGGTACGGACAGAAGGCACGCACAGACGCCCGTGGTGACATCATGACCCTCTCCCCCTGGTTCCGGGTCCCCTACCCCTGTAAGGGACCAGCATTACCTCCACTGTCTCACACACCGGGGCAGTTTGGACACACGAGCTAGAGCAAGGGTCAAGTTAAGAAAGCGGATGACACTGCTCATTTATTAGTCACTTTAGAATGACCTTGTATATCATTTTAAATGGGGAAATGATCTGAGTTGTCATTTATTTCCATTGCCTTTCATCTTGCTGCAAAGGAGGAGGATTCAGACGTGTGATGTCTGTGTGTCTCTGATAGGTCAGTGGGGGTTGCCCACGGTGACCATCGCTGGGGTGCTGGGCATGTTCAGCGCCACACTAGCTGGTATCGTAGAGTCTATCGGGGACTATTACGCCTGTGCCCGGCTCTCAGGGGCACCTCCTCCACCTGTCCATGCCATCAACAGGTGAGCATCAGTCTCCTACACCGGGGGTTCGACTTCTAACATGGACCTAAGGCTCTTATTGTCAAGCATCAGTACCCTGTGTTGATGTATGTCTGTGTCATGTCTTTCCCGTACTAGGGGTATCTTCACAGAGGGGGTGTGCTGTATTATAGCAGGACTGCTGGGTACAGGAAATGGCTCCACCTCTTCCAGTCCCAACATTGGAGTTCTGGGAATCACTAAGGTAAGGAAGCTTAGCCCCTCAACTCATTTTGACTAGATGGAGTACAGCTTATGACAAAATTGACTTTTTGTAGCAGGTTAGGAGAACTTACGCAGCATGTTAGGAGAATTAACATAGCTGGTTAGGAGAATTAGGTTATGGTTAGGAAATGGGTTAGCTAAAATGCTAAACGTTTCGACTTTTGATGTAAATTTGACATAAGGAGGCTGTCTAAATATGACCCTGTTGGCCCCTAAGCCCCTTGTCTTTCATCTATGTCATGAAAAACACGATTGTAGATATGTAATCTCAAGCTGTCTAGTTCAAGTTGGAATCAGCAAAATTATCTTTTTGAAACGGATAAAGGCTTATTGGCATGCTCTCCAGTGCAAGTGCTTTGTCACAATGCAAATCGATTGTTATTATTGCCACATGATTATTAGCTAAAGGTCTGCTCATCTTTACATGAACTCTTATGTTAATAATTATGAATAAACAATGAGCTGATACCAGAGGTTGCACAGTTCACATTGAGTCACGTTGTAGTATGTCTCTCTCTCTACACACAGGTGGGAAGCAGGAGGGTAGTACAATACGGCGCAGCCATAATGTTCCTGTTAGGAACTGTGGGGAAATTCACTGCCCTCTTTGCATCGCTGCCTGACCCCATTCTAGGTGGCATGTTCTGCACCTTGTTCGGTGAGTTACTAACCTCCTAACAGAGAACTCACACACAGCGTCATCTCTCAATTCAATTCAACTCAATTCAGTTCAATTCACAGGTCTTTATTGACAGGGGAAACACATGATAACATTGCCAAAGCAAATGAAGTAGATAATAAACAAAAGTGAAATAAAAAATAAAAATGAACAGTAAACATTACACTCACAGAAGTTCCAAAAGAATAAAGACATTACAAATGTCATATTATCTATAAATACAGTGTTGTAACAATGTGCAAATGGTTAAAGTACAAAAGGGAAAATAAATAAACATAAATATGGGTTGTATTTACAATGGAGTTTGTTCTTCACTGGTTGCCCTTTTTTTGTGGCAACAGGTCACACATCTTGCTGCTGTGATGGCACACTGTGGTATTGTCTCTCTCTCTCCCCCCCACCAGGGGGCAGTATGATCACAGAAAGCTCACCTCTATTTGAGAAGGGATGAGTAAATATGTCTCTAGCTAGAAACACAGATAACAATGAGACAATAATAACCTTATCCAGCCCTCTGTTGTTTGTGTCTATGCCCTGCAGGTATGATCACAGCTGTGGGCTTGTCCAACCTGCAGAGTGTAGACCTCAACTCCTCTAGGAATCTCTTTGTCCTCGGCTTCTCCATGTTCTTTGGCCTAATGTTGCCCAATTACCTAGACATGCATCCCGGCTGCATCCAAACAGGTGGGCTGCACATTGAAAAGGTTTTTACTGATATGAAAAGACATCTCCATCTTAAGAGGAAGTGTAGGAGTGGCTTTAGAGAGTTACAGTGTGTACAGTTCGACTGTTATCAAGCTTTAGTATGGAATATTATGTTGATGTTATGAATAATGATTAGGATAATTCATTTGGTAATACATGTTTTATTGCCGTCCTCAGGAGTTGCAGAGGTGGATCAAATCCTTACAGTGCTCCTGACCACGGAGATGTTTGTCGGAGGCTTCCTGGCGTTTGCTCTGGATAACACCATCCCAGGTATGCATGCTATGTGAGAATGTGAAACCTCATCTCATTAACAGGAGCTACCAGTCACCTTGTCACACGCTGATCAAAGAGATAATCAGTTGCTTTGTGTTTGTTTATGTGACACCACAATATCACTATGGGACACATCAATCTTTCCATTTTTGCTCAACCGTTGCCTGTAACTACCAATGTTTGTTTGTGTGTGTGTGTGTGTGTGTGTGTGTGTGTGTGTGTGTGTGTGTGTGTGTGTGTGTGTGTGTGTGTGTGTGTGTGTGTGTGTGTGTGTGTGTGTGTGTGTGTGTGTGTGTGTGTGTGTATGTATGTATGTATGTATGTATGTATGTACGTACACGGTTTAAACAGGCACCAGGAGGGAGAGAGGGCTGCTGGACTGGAAGGCAGATGAGAGCAGGGGGGAAAGCTCAGCGAATATGTGTACTTATGACTTCCCTATTGGAATGAGCTGCGTTAGGAAAGTCAGCTTCCTGCGCTATCTACCCATCTGCCCCAGCTTCCAAGGCTTCATGCGATGCAGACGGAAGGACAGCGTGCAGGAAAACATGGAGGATGAATTAAGAGAGAGGCATGAGAGTTTACGCATGGACACAACAATTACCTTGGCCTGCACCAAAGTATAGGAACCCTGCAATTATTCATCTTTAAGATCATTTCATACAGCTGTATTTTTCACAGCTATTTCTTGTTTTTGGACACTTACAGTTGTAATCGAAAAATGCACTGTCTGCAATGATGTTGCATTTTTGAAACTGGAATGTTAGCACATTCCTCACCACATTGATTTGGGAGGTTTGTCTACTGTCCACTACCACCTTACAGCATTCTGTTTCTAAGTTGAAGAACAAAGAGTCATATATTCAGATGCATACTGACCTTATACTTGTGTGTAGACTGTATTGAAGAAGCAGAGACAACATTAACAGGGTTTATTTAGTAAGTCTTTATAGTGTACAAAATTATAAGTAATGATAGTGTATCTCTTCTGATGATCTGAACTCAAACATTTATTCAAAAACATTTATGATATAAAACTAAAGTATAATTAAGGAAAGCATTCCTACTTTTGACTGTCAAATGTTTGTTTACATTATTAAGTGTTAGAATAACATGTTAAACAGACCAATGAGAGTAGAGACGTCTAGAGACGGATTTGACAAAGTGCCAGAAGAAAGAAATCCCACAGGCTTCTATGTCAAGTCAACATGGTAATTGTACTGTACTATTAACTGAGCGACTGTACTATTATCTGAGAGACTGAACCATGAAACAACACTGTACTATTAACTGAGAGACTGAACCATGAAACAACACTGTACTATTAACTGAGAGACTGAACCATGAAACAACACTGTACTATTAACTGAGAGACTGAACCATGAAACAACACTGTACTATTAACTGAGAGAGACTGAACCATGAAACAACACTGTACTATTAACTGAGAGACTGAACCATGAAACAACACTGTACTATTAACTGAGAGACTGAACCATGAAACGACACTGTACTATTAACTGAGAGAGACTGAACCATGAAACAACACTGTACTATTAACTGAGAGAGACTGAACCATGAAACGACACTGTACTATTAACTGAGCGACTGAACCATGAAACGACACCGTACTATTAACTGAGAGAGACTGAACCATGAAACAACACTGTACTATTAACTGAGAGAGACTGAACCATGAAATGACACTGTACTATTAACTGAGAGACTGAACCATGAAACGACACCGTACTATTAACTGAGAGACTGAACCATGAAATGACACTGTACTATTAACTGAGAGACTGAACCATGAAACGACACTGTACTATTAACTGAGAGACTGAACCAGGAAACGACACTGTACTATTAACTGAGAGAGACTGAACCATGAAACAACACTGTACAGATTGGAAGACTGTGACACGGGTGTGACCTCTAGAAGTGATTCTAAAAAGGCGCAAACCAAGAGGCTAGGATCTATTGATCTATCAAGGAAGCACAGGATCCGTATCTTTATGACTGTTCATGATTGATTTCACTGTGACATGATGGAAAGATGTTGAATTTAAATTTCCCTTCCATATTACACTCTGAGCCTTTTTCCCTCAGAGTGTCTGTCAATAGCGCCCATTGCAGTCTCCCTGGCGATTAGTTTGTAATCTGTCGACAGCTGCCCTCTCGCTTTGTTCAGGTCACGCTCTTCAAGTAAACAATGGTAAGATGGAAAAGACAACAAAGCTTATGCAGGTCATAGGAAAAATCTGGTCCTATCAAACTTTGTTGTTATTTTTAGAAAACATTTCACTCATGTAAAAAATATCAACCACTAAAAATCTAATTTCTACATTTCTCCTTTGAAATGTGGAAAAATATAATCTGTGTTTTTAAGAATGTGTTGTTCTATCTATATTACACAACTAGACATGAAAAACATTACCACCAACAACAAAGATCATCAGGTTTCTGCCCACAAATACACATTGTCAGTAGGAAGAGGAGGGTTCATGGAACCAGGGAGAAACACACTGTATGCATTTTAGGTATGCAAAACAACACATACAGTGCTTTCAGAAAGTATTCATACCCTATTGACTTATTCCACTTTTTGTTGTGATACAGTCTGAATTGAAAATGTATTAAATGTAGATTTTTTTTCACTGACCTACACACAATACCCCATAGTATCAAAGTGGAATTATGTTTCTCGAAATTTTTACAAATTAATAGAAATAAAAAAATGCTGAAATGTCTTGAGTCATTAAGTATTCAACCCCTTTGTTATGGCAAATCAGTTCAGGAGTAAAAATGTGCTTAAGTCACATACTAAGTTACATGGACTCTGTGTGCAATACTAGTGTGTAACATGATTTTTGAATGACTACCTCATCTCTGTAACACATACAATTATCTGTAAGGTCCCTCAGTCGAGCAATGAATTTCAAACACAGATTCCACCACAAAGACCAGGTTGTTTTCCCAATGCCTCACAAAGAACTGCACCTATTGGTAGATGACATTGAATTTCTTTGGATGGTGTATCAATACACCCAGTCACTACAAAGATACAGGCGTCCTTCCCAACTCAGTTACCAGACAGGAAGGAAACCGCTCAGGGATTTCACCATGAGGCCAATAGTGACTTAGAAACAGTTACAGAGTTTAATGGCTGTGATGGGAGTAAACTGAGCATGGATCTACAACATTGTAGTTACTCCACAAAACTAACCTAATTGGTAGAGTGAAAAGAAGGAAGCCTGTACAGAATAATAATATTCTAAAACATGCATCCTGTTTACAAGGCACTAAAGTAATACTGCAAAAAATGTGGCAAAGCAATTACCTTTTTGTCCTGAATACAAAGTGTTCTATTTGGGGCAAACCCAATGCAACACATTACTGAGTAGCAAGCTCCATATTTTCAAGCATAGTGGTGGCAGCATCATGTTATGGGTGTACTTGTAATCATTAAGGACTGGGGAGTTTTTCAGGTTAAAAAGAAACCGAATGGAGCTAATCACAGGTACACTCCTAGGGGAAAACCTGGTCCAGTCTGCTTTCCACCAGACACTGGGAGATTAAATCCCCTTTCAGCAGGACAATAACCTAAAACACAAGGACAAATCTACACCGGAGTTGCTTACCAAGAAGACAGTGAATGTTCCTGAGTGGCCGAGTTGCAGTTTTGACTTAAATATACTTGAAAATCTATGTCAAGATCTGAAAATGGTTGTCTAGCAATGATCAACAACCAATTTGACAGAACTTGAATAATTTTGAAAAGAATAATGGGCAAATGTTGCACAATCCAGGTTTGGAAAGCTCTTAGAGACTTACCCAGAAAGACTCACAGCTGTAATCACTGCCAAAGGGGATTCTAACATGTATTGACTCAGGGGTGTAAATACTTATGTAAATGAGATGTTTCTGTATTTAATTATCAACAAATTAGCATATTTTTTTATTTTGTTATTATGGGGTGTATACGGTTGAGAATGATTATTATTTTTCATCCAGCCTAACACAACCAAATGTGGAATAAGTCAAGGGGCATGAATACTTTCTGAAGGACTGTACATCAGCAGCCCTCTGTTCTCTCACACAGCTTTATGATGATGTAAAGTCCCAGTAGTTCTAATCTTAATCGGTATTGTCAGGAGTCTCCGAATCAGAGATGAGACACTGATTTTAATGACTATGATTGATACGCAAGATTTACTCAACCTGACAGTATGTAGCTGAGACTGTCTGATCTATCACTGGGTAGCCTTGGGTGGCTTACCCACACAGTCCATACTTCCTGGATAGTGCAGTGTGCAGTCATGTGGTAGTGTTCTGCTGTTGCAGTCCGGTAGACGTCTCAAGGCCCGGTGTGAGGCATCTCCTGTGGATGAGCCTGAACAGAGAAGCACTGTGGAGTGTACATGGCTGGGAATTGCAGTGAGTGGCCGGGCATTGCATACACTGGTGGCAGTACTGCAGTAGGCACCGTCTGCTGTGGCAGCAGCACCTCCACAAACTGGCAGGTTTCTGGATCGAACAGCATCTTGCGTTGTGGCTGAGGGGGAAGTTGGGGAACGTCGACGTAGAAACATCTCCCTGTCTCCGGGTCGATCAGCATGTGTCGGGGTCCCTTTCCATAAACCTGAGCTCCAGCCATCTCAGGGTACACCAGCCCTGCACTGCCCTGCCTGTACTCTGTGCTGAATGGGGCCATGAAACCCTGTGTGCTGCACATGTAGTGCTGTTGTTGTGTTTCTGGGGAGGGCATTTTGATTTCTCCATTCCCTGCTGGCTGCCGAGGGGCGTATTTTTCTCCGCTCAGCAGTTGGAAAGGCAGGTTTTGAAGTGAAGGCTGCATCAGTACAGGGGCCTGTATGAAACTCATCTTTCCTTCATGGGTGTGGATTGTGTGGTAGCTCATTGGGTTGGCTGGATAAAAGAAGGAAGACATCAGCGTCTTTGGAGTCCCAGTGGTGTTGAGCTGTACACAGGCAGGGGATGGTGTGCAAGCGAGTGTAGTTTGAGCCTGGTATCTGGGTGGTGGGCCCTGAATTTGGTTGTTATCCTTGACACTGGAACACTGATACTGTTCTGGCTGGTATGCTGCTGATGAGTAATAAGTTGGAACTGCAGTAAAACTATTTTCCGCTGGTGGTGATTTCTGTTTTCCATTGGTGGTGCCTGTCCTTTCACACTGTCGCTGATTACACTTACGAGGGAGCTCCACTGAATACCAGGTCTGCCGGGGCATCTCTGCTTTGTTTGGGTATTTTGACGTTGAATCAGATTGGTTGATATGAGGTTGGCTGTCTCTTCTCCCAAAAGGTTTTACAAGGCTTTGGGGTGTGACATTTGTAAATCCAGTGTTAGAAACGATGTCTTGTGATTCATGGAGAGCTGTGGCTTTGGTTACATATCCCTTCGGGGCGGTGTAAAGTAAAGCTGTATTCACAACATTCAGAGGTGCCAGAGGGGACACTTTCTTCACAAACAGCTTTTCATCAGGCCTGGCTGCTCTGACCCCACAGGCCTCTCTGTGGCTGACCTGGTCATACATAGACTGCTGATAGAAGGATGGGGATCTGTCCTCTTGTCCCAAAACAGTGTCCCCTACATTTTTGAAAGACAGGTTGTAGGTATTTTTCACCAGCCTCCTCACATCCCTCACAACATGCACTGGAGCCATGGCTTTAAGTGTCCCCATGTTCCCAGACGGTCCCAGGAACTGTACATCTCCCCTGTCCCCTGGCTCTATCACCTTTCCTGATAAACCTTTACGAATTAGTGGCTGCTGACCGTCTTGACTTTCCCAGAGTATATCAGTCCTCTGTAGTGCCTTAGGCAGGGGGTTCTGTTGTTTATGGACCCCCTCCCCTCTGTTGCATTCCTCTGGTGTGTTTTTCACCGGAGTCCGTTTGCCTCCAGTTCTACTTGAACCAGAACAACATGTGCTCCTGTTCTTGTCTTTTGCTGAGTCACAGGATAGTCCGTCCCCAGGGCTCCGGTCAGCGTACGGTAGAGCCCCTTCCCTGAGGTTTTGCCGTTCTATTTCCTCACTCTCTAGAGCGGTGGCTATTCCAGCCCTCTTAGTGAAAATCCTCTGAAACTCTGACCCTCCAAAGCTGCTCACCAGAGGAATTGAGTTCTGTTTGTAAAGCAGCTTTTGGTGTGTTTTGGCACTTGCAACCTGATGATATTGGATCGAGTTACTCTGTCTATGTGAATCAACGGAGCTCATATCAGTTGTGTTCTCTTTGACTGCCAGAGGGCTCTGGTGAGAGTCCTTAACGTTGCTCTGGACTTCTGCAGGTGCGAAGGCTCCTTCTTTCACTTCAGAGTTTTGAAGATTCTGCTCCAACTGCATCTTCTTTGACAGGACACTCTTAATGATACATGAGGCCATTTTGGTTTTTGTGGAGGTCTCGTCCAGGGAAACGGACTTCTGGAGCCTCTGCTTTCGCTCTGCCTGAGTTGTCCTGTTCTCCGACTCCATCCCATGTGACTCCTGGTGAAAGGCAGCCGGGGTGCTGTGCTGACGCATGAACACATCCCTGCGGTGGTTGACTGTACAGGGTGTACATCGGCCTTCATCTGTCACCTCACCTTTATCGCTGTCTTGTGATTCTGCCGTGTCCCGTCTCTTGAGTTGGATTTGCCTCTTGGGAACGGTTTTCATCCCCCCTCTGTACACCTCCCCTTGGTTTTCCATAGCCACATCAATGCATTCGAAGCTGCCGGTTTCTAAGCATGCTGTTGTGCTTTGGATGTTAGCTGACCCAACCGAGGACAGCTGGAGGGAGATATCATCTTCTGACCAGTCGCTGACTGTAGACGTTTGGGTCGAGGACCTACAGCTGGAGTTGTAGACATCCAAGTAGTCTGTCTGGGGGCAGTAGTATTTGCTGAAGGCCAGGTCTCTGTCAGTCTCGTAGAACTTGGTGGTCATGGTGGATGTCTCACCCCTGTGTTGTAGAGCTTTGTGGAGCCACCAGGTGCTTCTACAGGGTTTCTGAGGGAGCGGTCTGGATCTCCAGGCGTCTTCCTGGCTGTCCGTTGGCAAGCTCTGGGATCCGGGAGGGCTCTGTCATTGGTGTTGCTGCCCAGTTGCGAGGGAACACTCTGAATAACAACACGCTGGGATTCCTGACTGCAGATCCTGAGTGTCGAGATGCAGCTTGCAGGCGCTTTTCTATTTCTGGCTCTGAGTGACAGCTCCGTCTGCTCCTCTCTGTAGCTAGCCTCTGTGCAGTCCAACCCCTCCCACTGCTCCTCCTGACCACCCTCCATGGCGTTAGGGTTAGGGTTACCCTCCATGGGGTGTCTGCTAAGGAGTTTACTTTCAGTATCACAAATACTGGGAACCTCTCTGTGTTGTGGAAACCTCGTTAGGCTGTCTGCCAATGTGTTCTCGTCCCTTGTCCAGGTTGTATTGATTTGCCTTGGATCTGTTACAGGTGAATCTGGGTTGAGGGGAGAAGGACTTCTCATTGGTGTCAGTATCAGTGAGGATGGCAGCCACTGTGCCACTGTTTTTTGGATGCAGAAGTTTCATCTGATGTTTTACCTGACCCATCTGTACTCTTCCCCTCCTCTGTCAGGTTGGTTATACAGGGCTCAAACAGTAGAACAGCATCAGTAATTTGAGATGAAGGTGGTATTAGCAGGCACAGACTAGAGGCTGGGGGTCAGGAGACGGTGTTAACAGATCTCAGACTGGAGGCTGGGGGTCAGGAGACGGTGTTAACAGAGCTCAGACTAGAGGCTGGGCCGGGCGGTGCAGCGCAGACGGGCTGGGCGTCGGGCGGTGAACAGACGTCAGACTAGAGGCTGGGGCCGGGTGGGCGGCTCAGCGAGGCGGGCCAGGGCGGTGTTAACAGAGCCGCTGGGCGGGGCCAGGAGCGGTGCGACCGCGGGGCTGGGGCTCAGGAGACGGTGTTAACAGAGCTCAGACTAGAGGCTGGGGCTCAGGAGACGGTGTTAACAGAGCTCAGACTAGAGGCTGGGGCTCAGGAGACGGTGTTAACAGGGCTCAGACTAGAGGCTGGGGCTCAGGAGACGGTGTTAACAGATCTCAGACTGGAGGCTGGGGCTCAGGAGACGGTGTTAACAGAGCTCAGACTAGAGGCTGGGGATCAGGAGACGGTGTTAACAGACCTCAGACTAGAGGCTGGGTCTCAGGAGATGGTGTTAACAGACCTCAGACTAGAGGCTGGGGCTCAGGAGATGGTGTGTCTTTTGGTTCTTCCACCTCACCAAAATCACTTAGTGAACATAGGACAGCGCAGTAGGAACTAGTCCAATCACTGACGTCATCAGTTGGCGTCAAAGTCCCATTATCCTCCTCCTCCTCGTCGTCGATAATACCCCATGGAAAGGTCCTTTCCGACATGACCCCACTGTCACAATGCTCTCCTCTTTTAAATGCAGTGTAGGATGTCGTCCAAGTTACATCCTTAATAACAGTTCTTCGGTGTTTAAAGCTTGATTCAGTTTCTTTTTATCCGGCACCTTAATCAGAACTACAGAAAGAAAGAAGAATAAAACTTTGGGTTTACACAATGACGCCTTTAAATGAAAAGTAACCTAAATAAATACATCCTAACATGTACACTTGTGGCCAAAAGTTTTGAGAATGACACAAATATTAATTTTCACAAAGTCTGCTGCCTTAGTTTGTATGATGGCAATTTGCATATACTCCAGAATGTTATGAAGAGTGATCAGATGAATTGCAATTAATTGCAAAGTCCCTCTTTGCCATGCAAATGAACTGAATCCCCAAAAAACATTTCCACTGCATTTCAGCCCTGCCACAAAAGGACCAGCTGACATCATATCAGTGATTCTCATGTTAACACAGGTGTGAGTGTTGACGAGGACAAGGCTGGAGATCGCTCTGTCATGCTGATTGAGTTCGAAAAACAGACTGGAAGCTTCAAAAGGAAGGTGGTGCTTGGAATCATTGTTCTCCCTCTGTCAATCACCTGCAAGGAAACACATGCCGTCATCATTGCTTTGCACAACAAGGGCTTCACAGGCAAGGATATTGCCTCCAGTAAGATTGCACCTAAATCAACCATTTATCGGATCATCAAGAACTTCAAGGTGAGCGGTTCAATTGTTGTGAAGAAGGCTTCAGGGCGCCCAAGAAAGTCCAGCAAGCGCCAGGACCGTCTCCTAAAGCTGATTCAGCTGCGGGATCGGGGCACCACCAGTACAGAGCTTGCTCAGGAATGGCAGCAGGCAGGTGTGAGTGCATCTAAACGCACAGTGAGGTGAAGACTTTTGGAGGATGGCCTGGTCTCAAGAAGGGCAGCAGAGAAGCCACTTCTCTCCAGGAAAAACATCAGGGACAGACTGATATTCTGCAAAAGGTACAGGGATTGGACTGCTGAGGACTGGGGTAAAGTCATTTTCTCTGATGAATCCCCTTTCCGATTGTTTGGGGCATCCGGAAAAAAGCTTGTCCGGAGAAGACAAGGTGAGCGCTACCATCAGTCCTGTGTCATGCCAACAGTAAAGCATCCTGAGACCATTCATGTGTGGGGTTGCTTCTCAGCCAAGGGAGTGGGCTCACTCACAATTTTGCCTAAGAACACAGCCATGAATAAAGAATGGTACCAACACATCCTCCAAGAGCAACTTCTACCAACCATCCAGGGACAGTTTGGTGATGAACAATGCTTTTTCCAGCATGATGGAGCACCTTGCCATAAGGTAAAAGTGATAACTAAGTGGCTCGGGGAACAAAACATCGATATTTTGGGTCCATGGCCAGGAAACTCCCCAGACCTTAATCCCATTGAGAACTTGTGGTCAATCCTCGAGGCGGGTGGACAAACAAAAACCCACAAATTCTGACAAACTCCAAGCATTGATTATGCAAGAATGGGCTGCCATCAGTCAGGATGTGGCCCAGAAGTTAATTGACAGCATGCCAGGGCGGATTGCAGAGGTCTTGAAAAAGAAGGGTCAACACTGCAAATATTGACTCTTTGCATCAACTTCATGTAATTGTCAATAAAAGCCTTTGACACTTATGAAATGCTTGTAATTATACTTCAGTATTCCATAGTAACATCTGACAAAAATATCTAAAGACACTGAGGCAGCAAACTTTGTGAAAATTTATATTTGTGTCATTCTCAAAACTTTTGGCCACGACTGTATTTACACAGTTTTGAATCATGTTTTGTTCATCTAACTTTTGTATTCTATTTTTATGTAACAAATCTAAAAGTGCTGCATAGTATAAAATAAAATGTATCAAGGTATTTAACAGTTAATGTATAACATCTACATTATCTATGAAACCTCTGTCAGTCTTGTGAAAACCTCATAGTTATCAGGTAAGTGGGATTCTGAAGGCCTGCACATGCATCTGATCTGACTTAAAGGTATTCTCCCCTGACCGTGTGTTTGTAGCTGGCAGTGTCTGTGAAAGTGAGACCTGACACTTCCAGTAAGACATCTACAGTTACCTTGATGTGAGGTAGATGAAGGCCCCCCTCGTGTCATGTCAGCTGTGAAGAGAACCACAACCTAATTCCTATGAACAGATCCTACAGCCCAGCCTGGAGAAAATTCTTCACACATCAACCACCAGTCCAGTCAAATCCTCCTCCAACAAAACCTGAAACCAAAGAACCACAGGCCTTTATATGTCTAGACATCTCAAATACAACAAAAAATAGAAATCAAAACAAAATTAACTACGCCAACCTTCTCCTCTTCACCGTCTAAAATAAATGGATGACTGGAGACTGGATGACTGTCTGACCTTCTTTTCTCGTCTCTTGAGGTTTGGCCCTGGGCCCTGGGGCTATGTGGTCCTGGCCCAGCAGGAGCTGACACGACAGCCTGGCAGTAAACTCGAAGTAGCAGGTGCTGGTTGGGTTGTGCTGGAGCTGAGCATACCACTGGAATCCACATAGCAATGCCAGTTTACACACAGTCACAGGGCTGGCTAAATATAGCCGCTGCAGCCCTATAGCGCTATCATTGGGGAGATAGGGCTGTGGCCACTAAATGACTCCTCTAAATGGAATGGTTGATCGGTCATTTGAGGATGGTGATACACTGTATGTACTACTAGCTGGAAACCTACAATTTAGTTTATGTAATAGTTCATTTTTACAGAAGGGCACATAGTAGGCACCTAATACATACATGAACTTTGATAGCTATAGTATAAGTGTTTATTCTTTAGAATGAACATCATACCATTTTGAACGTTTTGTATTATTGACTGTTGTTGCAGCAGTGCTGCTGTGGGATCATGATTCAGCAGTTGAGATAACCAACCCCCCCCTGTGATAAATGTGTCGTGGTGCAGTGCCAAATGTGTCTGATGGGACACTACCGTGCCGACCATACCAAGAGGACAGGGAATGGACATTCGGTCAAATTTACCACCGTGGCAGCGCCAAATAGTTTGTTGGTATGGAATACATTGCATTTTAACGAGCTAATTGGTATAGCTTGTGTGGTAAATACCCACTCTGCTAGATGTCTGTGGTGTGCAGATCCCCAGTCCCTGCAGATCAGCAAGCATCAACTGGAACACTCCGGTGTTAACCTGTGTGTTTGTGTAAGGCTCAGTGGAGGCTGCTGAGGGGAGGATGGCTCATAATAACGTCTGGAACGGAGCGAATGGAATGACATCAAACACCTAGAAACCATGGAAACCATGCGTTTGATGTAATTGATGCCATTCCACCTATTCCACTCCAGGAATTACCACTAGGCCGTTCTCTCCAATTAAGGTTGCCACCAACCTTCTGTGGTAAGGGTCTACACTGTCTGGGGTGACTGTGGGGGTCTGGCCCTGTAGTGATGCACAGGATGTGATTACTCTTCTTCACTCCTCATTAGATTGCATGCTTTCTTTATTTTCTTTGACTCTTCTAAACAAATAAAACGAGAAACAAATTGCATCAAATTATGCTGACCTGAGCAAATGGAAAGTGCAAGAAACATAAAACCCTACAGATCATAAATGTTTAGGCTTATATGGCAGTAGACATAATTAAACTGTGCAATCATTGAAAACAAACACCCACCCACACATACAAACACACACGTGACCATTCACTCAGCAATAGCATGAAAGTGTCTCTATGTATGACACAAGTGTATAGTATGTCCAGGCTATAGAGATAGATAGAGGACTCATCTTTGTATCTGTGCCATTATTATTTTGTTTTTTTAAAATGTTACCATTATTTTACCAGATAAGTTGACTGAGAACACATTCTCACTTACAGCAACGACCTGGGGAATAGTTACAGGGGAGAGGAGGGGGAAGAAAGAGCCAATTGTAAACTGGGGATGATTAGATGACCGTGATGGTATGAGGGACAACTTGGGAATTTATAGAGTATGTAGCATATATGACAGCATGGGCAGAGCCACTCAAATCAAATAAAAAATCGAATCAAATTATATTTGTCACGTTCGTAAACAACAGTGAAATGCTTACTTATGGGACCTTCCCAACAAAGCAGAGAGAAAGAAGTCTTATGTCTTCTAGAATCTGTTCAGGGTCCTGTTTGTTCCAGACTTGGTGAACCGGTACCGCTTGCCATGCGGCAGCAGAGAGAACAGTCTATTACTAGGGTGACTGGAGTCTTGGCCATTTTTAGGGCCTTCCTCTGACACCGTCTGGTATAGAGGTCCTGGATGGCAGGGAGCTCATTCCCAATGATGTACTGGGCCGTACACACTACCTTCTGTAGTGCCTTGTGTTCGGATGCCAAGCAGTTCCCATACCAAGCAGTGATGCAGCCAGTCAAGATGCTCTCTATGGTGCAGCTGTAGAACCTTTTGAGGATCTGAAGGCCCATGCCAAATCTCTTCAGCCTCCTGAGGGGGAAGAGGACTTGTCGTACCCTTTTCACGACTGTGTTGATGTGTGCGGACCATGATAGATCCTTAGTGATGTCCTCCTCCACTACATCCCTGTCGATATGAATGGGGGCGGACTCGCTTGGCCCTCCGTTTCCTGTAGTCCACGATCAGCTCCTTTGTCTTGCTGACGTTGAGGGAGAGGTTTTTGTCCTGGCACCACATTGCCAGGTCTCTGATCTCCTTCCTATAGGCTGTGTCATCGTCATCTATGATCAGGCCTATCACTGTCGTGTAGTCTGCAAACTTAATGATGGTGTTGGTGACGTGCGTGGCCACGCAGTCGTGAGTGAACAGGGAGTACAGGAGGGGACTAAGCATGCACCCCTGAGGGGCCCCCGTGTTGAGGTTCAGAGTGGCGAATGTGTTATTACCTACCCTCACCACCTGGGCACGGCTCGTCAGGAAGTCCAGGATCCAGTTGCAGAGGGAGGTGTTTGGTCCCAGGGTCCTTAGGTTAGTGATGAACTTGAAGGGCACTATGGTGTTGAACCCTGAGCTGTAGTTGATGACCAGCATGCTCACGTAGGCGTTCCATTTGTGTAGGTGGGAACAGGCAGTGTTGAGTGCAATAGAGATTGCGTCATCTGTTGCGGCCGTATGCGAATTGGAGTGGGTCCAGCGTGTCTGGGATGATGGTGTTGATTTGAGACATGACCAGCCTTTCAAAGCATTTCATGGCTACAGATGTGAGTGCTACGGGGCGACAGTCATTCAGACAGGTTACCTTGGCATTCTTGGGCACAAGGACTATGGTGGTCTGCTTGAAACATGTAGGTATTACAGACTGGGTCAGGGAGAGGTTGAAAATGTAATTGAGTCTATCTCCATTTTAAAGTATTAAATTTTCTTATTCACGAATGACTGATCCCTCCTGATGACCCGATTGGACATGACTCCCACAGGGTCACCATGAAGGATCAGCCAATGAAGTTGGACTACATTAAAATGGTGGAAACCCTCAACGTCGCTGCACATGCTAATAAGGCCTTTTTGGCCCTGGAGTCCTCTATCATTCTCTATGGTCCAGGCTGACAAAAATGGATACATGGCCAGTGGTGGAAAGAGTACCCCAGTTGTCATACTTGAGTAAAAGTAAATATACCTTAGTATTTATTTATTTGTTTATCTAACTAGGCAAGTCAGTTATGAACAAATTCTTATTTACAATGACGGCCTATCCCAGCCAAACCCGGACGATGCTGGGCCAATTGTGTGCCGCCCCACGGGACTCCCAATCACGGCCGGATGTGATACAGCCTGGATTCGAATCAGGGACTGTAGTGACGCCTCTTGCACTGAGATGCATTGCCTTAGACCGCTGCCCCACTCGGGAGCCCATAGTAGAAAATGACTCAAGTAAAGGTCACCCAGTAAAATACTACTTGAGTAAAAGTTTAAAAATACTTAAGTATCAAAAGTAAATCTACTTTTGTAAATCTTATTCTACTACAAATCTACCATTCCAGTCTTTTACTTGCTATATTGTATTTACTTTGCCACCATGGCCTTTTTTGCCTTTACCTCCCTTATCTCACCTCATTTGCTCACATTGTAAATAGACTTATTTTTCTACTGTATTATTGACTGTATGTTTGTTTTACTCCATGTGTAACTCTGTGTTGTTGTATGTTGTCGAACTGCTTTGCTTTATCTTGACCAGGTCGCAGTTGTAAATGAGAACTTGTTCTCAACTTGCCTACCTGGTTAAATAAAGGTGAAATAAATAAATAAATAAATAAAAAATATAATTGCTAAAATATACTTAAGAGAATAATTTCAAATTCCCTATATTAAGCAAACCAGATGGCAACATTTTCTTGTTTTTATTTTATTTACGAGAGCCAGTGGCACACTCCAACACTCAGACATCATTTACAAACTAAGCATTTGTGTTTAGTGAGTCTGACAGATCAGAGACAATAGGGATGACCAGGGATGTTCTCTTGATAAGTGTGTGAATTGGACTATTTTCCTGTCCTGCTAGCCATTCAAAATGTAACGAGTACTTTTGGGTGTCAGGGAAAATGTACGGAGTAAAAAGTATATTATTTTCTTTAGGAATGTAGTGAAGTAAAAGTTAATGTGGTCAAAAATATAAATAGTAAAATAATGTACAGATACCCCCAAATAACGACTTTAGTAGTACTTTAAATTATGTTTTACTTAAGTACTTTCCACAACTGTCCATGGCAGGCATCTAGCAGTTGATTTCATGTGCCACCTGTTGGTCAAACAGAGAGATGACATAAGGATCACACTGTGGTCAATGCCATTGTTCTACATGCTGGATCTGATTGTATTGACACGTGGTTTTGATCATTTCTCTAGTTCACAAAATATAGATTCTTATTTTTAAGTATTAATTTTATGAGTGTGTCCAGAAGACCTATACGACCTGCACCACCATGCATCAGTCAAACTCAATAGCCTTAATGCTGTCATTTCAAATAGGCCTGCCCTGATCTTCCCAGAATATAAAACACGTAGTTCAAATCCTGTAATAATGTACAAGTGTAATATAGATGTTACATAGAATATCCGCCAGAAGTTGATTTTAGTTGAATGCTGTCTGGGGGCGCTGTCAAAACCCTCCCCATTCAAGATTTTCTCCACCGTACCAACAGGGAGAACAGCGTGTTGTCTGACCAGGTTCCATTGAGTTGAAGGGAACACATCACAGGGGGGTGAATCGAGAGGGGCGTCGAACAAAAATATCATTCAAACTCAACATACCAGTCTTTGGGTTTGAGTTCATGGATCTGTGCCGATTAGACTAGGAGTTGATTATTTTGCTGTTATTTTTCTGTTGTTGAAGGTGTTTTAAAGGTGTAGGGAAATTGTCGGCGAAGATTTTAATCAGAATGCTGCTGGTCTGAAACAAAGGGGTCGCGACTCCGGAGTGCTGCAGTGGTAAAAGCAGGTTGAAAGGTAACATTTTAGTGGATACTAGCCTACAAGTCCAACATGTGACTAGCTTTGCACGTTGTCACCATTCCAACCTCTTTCCGGTATGTACTGTGGTACAGTCATGTGTAGAACAATTGTCAGAAATATCCGCTTGGTCACCATAACTTTCTAGTGTGGCGAGGTGAGTTGCCACGCGTGGTAGATTAGTAAGAAATGTATAAGCACGAATATAAACAATGTATCCGAACATGAGCATGCCTAGTGCAATACAGATGGCGAATGTGAGGGAGTCGCTTTCTTAAATTACATTTCTGTGCTGTAGGCTAGCTTACATATTTATTGAATTTATCAAAGTGTAATGAAAACTGTTGTACAATAAGCAATACGCGGTAGTATCTGAAATCAATGAGTGCACACTAGGCTGGCTACCCTAACGTTACTTCCTAAAATAACCGAACAAAATCTGAGTAACGTTAAGTCAGTTTGAGTGCATTATTTTGCTGCAAATCCAAATGATTTGGATACCATAACACATAAAATCATACAAAAATTCAAGTTAAACCTGTCAGTTTCCCAAAGTTTGCCTTGATGATATAATTGATGTTGATCGGACAGGTATCTAATGTGTTTCTGGGCACTGTTTGGCGTTTTGCTCAGGGTGGACAGTGGCCACAACTCACCACTGGCAAGATGGAGCGGGAGGAGCAGTGGTGGACGTGCCAACTCGCTGCAGACATCCACCAGTCTCTACGAATAAAGGTGAACGTCTCATTCTGATTCTCTGATCGTTTTTATCCACAGCAAACATGGTGCTTAGTTGAATTTCACAAATACCATCAGAAAATGACGTGTGTGTATTTTATTTGCCTGTAGTGAGTTAATCTATTCCTGTACTATTTACTGTCTTTGATGCTGAGGTGTGAAATGTCACATGCCCCCCTGAAGCTTGGGCCTAAACCATAACACTTGAGGTCGTTTCCCTGTCTGCTTAGCAGAACCTCTACCACAGCCTTGCCTAAAATTGGCTGTGTTTAGACAGGCATCACTGTTCTTTTCACATCAGATCTGGAAAAAAAATATCAGATTTGCGCTGACTGTCTAAACGCAGCCATCTTATGTATTTCAATAAGACCAAGAGATGCATTTGTTTGACCCCATGGTATCATTATATTTTGTAGTTCAGGATTTCCACGACCTATCAGGGATTGACACTTAATGGTTGTGAACAATAATAAACCCAAAGACGGCTTCAAAATAGATGTATTGATCAGTCATCTTAAATTGTAATTAGTCAAATTGGCCGCGCTATTGTGTGCAATTGCTGTCCAAATGAGCTGATGCAGCCAGCTGAGCTGAGAGAAGATCTGTGAAGTGGGTTAATGGGTGGAGGGGGTTCATTCAGGGCAGACTGTAATTGTCTGTGTTGACTGGATTAGAGAGCACTGAGGACCTGACGACTCTACTCAGCCTGTTGGCTCTGTTAGTGTTTGTCTCCTGTTTATGGCACGGCTGTATATCATGCCCACTTCCTGTAGGCGCTGCTAAGTGGAAGCTTTTTGGCTGTATGTGGAGCGTTTGCTTTTATGCTAATTTAGGATCTTGCTCTCTTGCCAAAGACTCAACATTGTTAGATCCAGGGGTGCATCTTTCACTGGGGACGTCCACATTCTGAAATTGCATTTTTGGAATGTGACACAAAATGAGGCAACGGTGTGCTTTAGGACCATGCGGACGCCGAGCGGTCGGGTAGGCTGGTTGGAGTGTTTATCTGACTGGATTAAAAATAATTATGTCCCCGCCCCCAATTTCTAAAACCAAAGTTGCGCCCCTGGTTAGATCTGAAGTTCCTCTTGTCCTGCCTGTTACCCAGTAGCCAGATAATGGGGCTGAAGTGATGTGTAACTTTATGCTGACATTACTTGGTCATCGTGAAGGAATGCAATCTCCAGAGCTTTGATGTTTACACTTACACCGTCCTTGTTCTAGTTTGAAACAATTTACAAGCTGGCAACTACTGGCAAGATCTGATTTTTATCAGTAGCTATTCAGAAATAGAATTTGACAGGCTTCATGGAATAAATATTTTAGCAAATGGGTGCATTAGAGCTAAATCTAGGTGCTTTTTCACAAGGATGGTTTTTCATGAGAGCTTTGATGCATCTGCAGGGTTACAGTATGATAAATTGCACAACTGATTCTTTCCCACAGACCGTTGCTATGGAGGCCTCTCTACCTGTGTCCTCCTGCTCACCAAAGGCTGTTGAATGTATTAATAGCGCTTCTCTGTATAAAAAGGCACAGTTTGCTGCTGCCGGGTTGTATGCCTAGTTTGTTGCTGCACTGCTAATTGCATTTTCACGATAATGCAATTCACAAGGTTGAAGTAAAACAATTGAAATTGAAAGTGGAACAATAATATTAGTGATTTTGAATGACCAATTCATTAATACATTCCATTTCACAATTTGACAAGAATTTCCTGTAAGTGTGATGTTATCAAACCCTTCAGAATCTTTCAAAGTCGTATCACCCACTGTCCTGGAGAAAATGAAATACTGAGAATCCTGCACCAGAGAATGTTGACCCAATTTGACCTGCGTTTCAGAATAGGGTTGTGCCGATATTCCGACAAATCCAATATCGTAATATTTGACATTGACGATATATTGTGAAGTGCAAGACGATATGACTTGAATGTCAGTTTAAGGCAGTACCTCTCTGATTCAGAGGGGTTGGGTTAAATATAGAACACACATTTCAGTTGAATACATTCAGTTGTACAACTGACCAGGTATCCCCCCTTTCATTCAGTTGGACAACTGACCAGGTATCCCCCCTTTCATTCAGTTGTACAACTGACCAGGTATCCCCCCTTTCATTCAGTTGGACAACTGACCAGGTATCCCCCCTTTCATTCAGTTGGACAACTGACCAGGTATCCCCCCTTTCATTCAGTTGGACAACTGACCAGGTATCCCCCCTTTCATTCAGTTGGACAACTGACCAGGTATCCCCCCCTTTCATTCAGTTGGACAACTGACCAGGTATCCCCCCTTTCATTCAGTTGGACAACTGACCAGGTATCCCCCCTTTCATTCAGTTGGACAACTGACCAGGTATCCCCCCTTTCATTCAGTTGGACAACTGACCAGGTATCCCCCCTTTCATTCAGTTGGACAACTGACCAGGTATCCCCCCTTTCATTCAGTTGGACAACTGACCAGGTATCCCCCCTTTCATTCAGTTGGACAACTGACTAGGTATCCCCCCTTTCATTCAGTTGGACAACTGACTAGGTATCCCCCCTTTCATTCAGTTGGACAGCAGACCAGGTATCCCCCCTTTCATTCAGTTGGACAGCAGACTAGGTATCCCCCCTTTCATTCAGTTGGACAGCAGACCAGGTATCCCCCCTTTCATTCAGTTGTACAACTGACCAGGTATCCCCCCTTTCATTCAGTTGGACAGCAGACCAGGTATCCCCCCTTTCATTCAGTTGGACAGCAGACCAGGTATCCCCCCTTTCATTCAGTTGGACAACTGACCAGGTATCCCCCCTTTCATTCAGTTGGACAACTGACCAGGTATCCCCCCTTTCATTCAGTTGGACAACTGACCAGGTATCCCCCCTTTCATTCAGTTGGACAACTGACCAGGTATCCCCCCTTTCATTCAGTTGGACAACTGACCAGGTATCCCCCCTTTCATTCAGTTGGACAACTGACCAGGTATCCCCCCTTTCATTCAGTTGGACAACTGACCAGGTATCCCCCCTTTCATTCAGTTGGACAACTGACTAGGTATCCCCCCTTTCATTCAGTTGGACAACTGACCAGGTATCCCCCCTTTCATTCAGTTGGACAGCAGACTAGGTATCCCCCCTTTCATTCAGTTGGACAACTGACCAGGTATCCCCCCTTTCATTCAGTTGGACAGCAGAATAGGTATCCCCCCTTTCATTCAGTTGGACAGCAGACTGGGTATCCCCCCTTTCATTCAGTTGGACAACTGACTAGGTATCCTCCCTTTCATTCAGTTGGACAGCAGACTGGGTATCCCCCCTTTCATTCAGTTGGACAGCAGACTGGGTATCCCCCCTTTCATTCAGTTGGACAGCAGACTGGGTATCCCTCCTTTCATTCAGTTGGACAGCAGACTAGGTATCCTCCCTTTCATTCAGTTGGACAGCAGACTAGGTATCCCCCCTTTCATTCAGTTGGACAGCAGACTAGGTATCCCCCCTTTCATTCAGTTGGACAGCAGACTGGGTATCCCCCCTTTCATTCAGTTGGACAACTGACTAGGTATCCTCCCTTTCATTCAGTTGGACAGCAGACTAGGTATCCTCCCTTTCATTCAGTTGTACAACTGACTAGGTATCCCCCCTTTCATTCAGTTGGACAGCAGACTAGGTATCCCCCCTTTCATTCAGTTGGACAGCAGACTAGGTATCCCCCTTTATATTGTGATGTGCAGGACTTTACTCCATGATTGTTCTTTTATTGTTGCTCTTATTTTTTACTTTAGTTTATTTAGTACATATTTTTCTTAACTGTGTTGTTGGTTCAGGGCTTGTCACTAAGCGTTTCACTGTAAGGTTCACTACACCTGTTGTATTCGGCGCATGTGACAAATAACATTCTTTTATTTTTACGATTAAAAACAGTGCAGTTTTATCAGTTAGGATGTGTCAATGTGTTGAAAAAGAGGTCTAAATGTATTAATTAAGCCTTATTTCTTCGGCATTCAAATCACATTTTTTTGGTCGCGTGAACATCGCAGGTGCAGCGAAATGCTCATGTTTCTAACTCCAACAGTGCAGTAATATCTAACAATACACACAAATCCCCCAAAATTAAAATGAAGAAATATCAGAACTAATATTACATACTAATATTATTTAATGAGAATGTGACTATAATATCGTAAATAAGATGACAAATTTCACAGTCTAGAATTATCTAGTCATAAATGGTGCAAAACAATTTATATCGGATATCTCGATATTTGAATTCGCATATCGTAGAAGAGCTCTCCCCAAATAACGGCCAACCCTAGAAGACAGGAGAATGTTGACCCAATTGGAACCGCGTGTTGCAGAATATCAAGACCATGCCTTCAGCTGATCAAGAAGCAGCTGTAGAGTTCCCTAAATGAAAGCCGTGCTCTACAAAAGGCTGTGTTCAGAGGGTCAGGCCCAAGCCCCTCATCCCCAGGGAGACAGATGGCTGTGAGACATGTGGCCTGGCTGGCTGGGCTTGCACAAACATGGGAGACTCCCTGGTTCCCACAGCAGACTCCTTGAATATGAGCTACGTATAGATGGGAGATATATGGAACAGTTGGATTTGGATCTTCGGTGTCTTCCTTTGCCTAGCAACAGTGACCTTGCCAGACACATAATTAAATAGAGATATGTATGTCAATGTTTCCAGGTCTGAAATAGGATAGGTTGTTCACATGGATGTCTG
Organism: Salmo salar; assembly: GCF_965601325.2. Lineage (NCBI taxonomy): Eukaryota > Metazoa > Chordata > Actinopteri > Salmoniformes > Salmonidae > Salmo > Salmo salar. Next base: position 85,603,129 of record NC_138294.1, on the reverse strand, counting down.
TGGGATGCATATTTTTAAATGATCCATAACATATTTAATAAAGGTTAGTGGGTTATTTTAATATTTCATTTCCCTCCAACATTAATGTTAACAATTTACGTGAAGAATAGGCTTTTATAGCTGGTGACGGGTCTGGAAGGCATGGGATAAACAAGTCGCTTAGTTCCAAAAAATATAAAACTAATTCATAATATTTTGAGTAATCTTTTAGGCCCATTGTCCAGAATGGGTTGCAATTTCTTGGCAGTTCTTCACATTTTAAAGTGGAGCCTTGGCACATGCTTTTACATCGGCAAGGTCACCTGTGATACAAGTCAGAATTCGACGTCCGTCCATGTCTGAGGACGTCGGGAGATGAAGTGGAACCAGGCCACTAGGGGCAACAGTGAGCTCTGTTACCTTCCAGTAGGTTTTGCTAGAGCTTTGTGGAAAGGGATGATGGATGGGCATAAGCATCTGCTTCTGATTCCAAAGGTTGCGTGTTTGAATCCAGCGAAAGAAAGTTGTTTTTTATATTTTTGTTTTAAGCCTATCAAGCCTATCCCAAACCTTTGCCTTAGCTGTTCAGATTTAATGCCTAAACTTAACCTTGACAATGTGGAGTTAATGCCTAACCTTAAACACTTAGAAATTTGATGTTTGAGAAACATGGACGAATGTCTAATTATGACGTGAGACTGTGAGAGCTTGTAGGTTACATTTCTCCAGACAAAGTGCTGTTTGTTTTCTGTATACCCAATTCAACTGTGCAATACCTTAGCCCCTCTCATTTGTCTTGTCTCCTCTCCTTGTCTCCTCTCCTCAGGAGCTGAAGTTGCCTACCTACAAGGCCCACTCTCCTCAGATCAGGATGCGGCGTTACTTTTCTGACCTGCTGGCTGTCCTCAGTAACCGCTACCAGCTGTGCCCAGCGGCTCGCCACCTGGCCATCTACCTCCTGGACTTGTTTATGGACCACTACGATGTGGCAGTCCGCCAGCTCTACATCATCGCCCTCTCCTGTCTCCTCCTAGCCAGTAAGCAAACAGCAACACAGTCGATCCGGTAAAGATGGAGCAGCAGTAAGACTACCCTCTAGAACATGTCATCTCATAGTGACAAGTACTTCAGTTATAATGTCCTTCCTTTACAAGGACAGATGTAGGTTGTTTGCTCTTGTACAGAAAGCTGCATTTTCAACTACATCTGTATATATGTTTTAGAATCATAATTGATGTGAAAAAGTAAAGTGGGGATTGTGGAGCAGCCTGTGACTGCGTGGTTTGTCTGAGGCGCTGTGTTTAGTGTGAGCTGTGTGTATAAGAGCCTCGGCCTCCCCCAGACCTCTGTCAGTCACCAAGGGAACTTATCACATGTAAAAACCAGTAGGCCTGCATTACCCAGAACCCTGGCCTGCATTACCCAGAACCCTGGCCTGCGTTACCCAGAACCCTGGCCTGCGTTACCCAGAACCCTGGCCTGCGTTACCCAGAACCCTGGCCTGCGTTACCCAGAACCCTGGCCTGCGTTACCCAGAACCCTGGCCTGCGTTACCCAGAACCCTGGCCTGCGTTACCCAGAACCCTGGCCTGCGTAGTAATTAAAGTTGTTGAAGAGAACAATCACAATGGTGACTTCTAGAGATTAGATGTCTTCTAGAGATTTAGATGTCTTGTCTTCTAGAGATTTAGATGTCTTGTCTTCTAGAGATTTAGATGTCTTGTCTTCTAGAGATTTAGATGTCTTGTCTTCTAGAGATTTAGATGTCTTGTCTTCTAGAGATTTAGATGTCTTGTCTTCTAGAGATTTAGATGTCTTGTCTTCTAGAGATTTAGATGTCTTGTCTTCTAGAGATTTAGATGTCTTGTCTTCTACAGATTAGATGTCTTGTCTTCTACAGATTAGATGTCTTGTAGAGAATAGATGTAGACCTGACTAACGGAACAGTTGCCGTGGACAGGGTTGCCGTGGACAGGGTTGCCGTGGACAGGGTTGCCGTGGACAGGGTTGCCGTGGACAGGGTTGCCGTGGACAGGGTTGCCGTGGACAGGGTTGCCGTGGACAGGGTTGCCGTGGACAGGGTTGCCATGGACATTGACAACATTTGTGTTTTAGATTGAGAGGTCTCATTGTTTAGGGCTGTTTTTGCTTTCTGTTGTGGAACAATGATTACCCCTGCACCTCTCTGAGAGGGGAAGTGCTGCTGGGATGATTTTGCTAACAGAGAAGCGTTAATAAGTACTGTTGGGCCTTTTCAGTGAATGTTGCTGGGGTGAATATCTGCATGAATGTTTAATGACTTAAAAAATGAAAAGTGGGGTAATTATTTGCCCCCTTCTCAAACACACACACCCTCCAGTGATCTGTTGAAAGGGCCTCTCCCTGAGTGCCCAGGACTGGTCTCCAGAGGTCAGGGCTTCTGCATTGTTAGAGCATCTGACTCTAGGGGGATATGCATGATGAGGATTTAGCTGTGACCAGTGAAAGGGAAGATGGAGGTGTGTGTGTGTGTGTGTGATGAATTATACATCTATAAGCAGTCTTTTGAGCACACTCAGTATTTTCTCACACGACCCATAACATGTGTTTGATTTTTCACTCACTATAACACTGTTTCCCATCCAGGTAAGTTTGAGGAGAAGGAGGACTGTGTGCCAAAGCTGGAGCAGCTCAACTCTCTGGGCTTCATGTGCAGTCTGAACCTGTCACTGACCAAGAAGGATCTGGTCAAGATGGAGCTGCTTCTCTTAGAGACGTTTGGCTGGAACCTGTGTATGCCCACGTCAGCACACTTCATAGACTACTACCTCCATGCTGCTGTACAGGACGGAGACCTGCACAACGGCTGGCCTCTCTCCTCCCTCAACAAGACCAGAGCCTTCATGGACAAATACACACACTACTTCCTGGAAGTCTCCCTGCAAGGTGAGGAGGAGATTAGGAGTGGAAGTTCATAGTGACAGCAGTGGGTGGTTTAATGGGCAAGACAGATTTCCTCTTTAGTGGGGCCGTCCGTTGTTGAGTAAATGTAACTGATGATCTGTGTCTGTGTGTCCCAGACCATGCCTTCCTGGGCTTCCGGCCGTCCCAGGTGACAGCAGCTTGCATCGCGGCGTCCCGCATCTGTCTCCAGATCACCCCCAGCTGGACCACCGTCCTCCGTCAGCTCACCGGATACTCCTGGGACCACCTCACCCAGTGCATAAAGCTGCTGCTGCTGTAATACTGCTTTACATAACGTGCTGCACACCCACATTAATCTGACCACAAACCATGCTGATGGCCATCTGCCTAGGCTTCATTTATCGTCTGCCATGTCTAAAGTCAGCAGTTTTTGTGTTTGTGTTGTGTTCTTCCCATGTATGCACTTTTCCTTCATGGTGGGTTAATGCAAGGTTAATATTCTACAGCTTTTTCATACTGTCAATACCATTGACCCTTAGTTATTTCCTCTATATATTGATGTTTATGTCCATCAGCTAAAGGTCGTCAAGTAATGATTTTCACTCTTTTCCTCCCTGTAGTGCCCATGACAACGATGTGAAACAGGCCAACAAATCCAAGTCCAACTCTCCGTCTGGCCAGAGTCCTCTCCAACCGCAGGCCTATCCCTCGCCCTCCACAGCCTCCTGCTCCACCCTGATACAACCCTCTTCTGGCTCCCAGCAGCTGCTCTTCCAGACAGGCGGCTACCAGCAGCACCTCACCCAGCACTCTACTTCTGTTTCCCACATGGACATGCTAGGTGAGTCCCAGGCTCTAGGCCCTGTTGGGTCTCGGGACTACCTCCAGTCCCACCAGACAGGGCTCCTCTCAGGCTCGGTTTCTCAGGGAGCCTTCCCCCCATTCCCCAGCCTGACCTCAGGACTGGGCTCCTCCCTGCCCCTCCAGGGACCCATCTCCATGCAAGTGGTCCTTGCTGCAGAGCCCCGTCACTGTCTCGGCCTGTCCTACGGGGGAGGCTACCTGGGCTCCCATCACACCTTCACAGCAGGCTGCTTCGACAGGTGACGCCAGGAGAGGGAGGACGAACTGAACCTGGGCCAGTCAGTGTCCACCACCTGTCCTGACACCCTGTCCTCCTCCACCTGTCCTGACTCCCTGTCCTCTTCACCTGTCCTGACCTCATCCACCAAGGACGAAGGAAACCAAAAGGAAGAAGCAATGTCAATGCAGATATTGCTGCGGTTTTGACCTAACAAAGGTCCTAACTATTTGAAATGACACACTATTTGTGATGAGTTGTTTACATACAGTATGTTCTGTTCTTTTCACAACGTGCTTGATCTATACTGAGAGACTGTGAGGCTGGTTTGGCCACTGTGATTCTGACTCCCTGCTTCCACACCATTTCTCTCAATGTGGAACATCTGTTTTTTTTATACTAGTATCTTTCAATGCTGCTGCCTTAAACAAAACGATGGCTTTATGATCATGCAAGTGGTCTGTCTTTGGAGTTGTTTACATCCGTGGTTCTCAAAGCTCTCCTCAGGGACCGCCAGACATTTCACCATTTTGTTGTAGCTCTGAACTAGCTCGCCTGATTCATCTACTCAAGGGCTTGATGATTAGTTGAATCAGGTGTGCTAGCTCTAGAATAAATAAAATACCTGGGCCGGCTGGGGGTCCCTGAGATGTTTGAGAACCACTGGTTTACATGAACAATACCATATATCAGGGTGTTTTGATGGATTACTTGGGGGTGAAAGCTGTATTTTAACAGCTGTGTCAATTAATTCCTTTTTTTATGTTGTGTTTAACTTCTATTGGTTAAAGACGTGTATATTGTAATGTAGGAGATATGTCTCACTGGGATTTCTGATTTAATTTTTTTTTTGTATGTAACCTTTATTTAACTAGGCAAGTCAGTTAAGAACAAATTCTTATTTACAATGACGGCCTACCCCGGACAAACCCAGAGGACGCTGGGCCAATGTGCGACGCCCTATGGGACTCCCAAACACGGCCAGATGTGATACATCCTGGATTTGAACCAGGGACTGTAGTGACGCCTCTTGCACTGAGATGCAGTGCCTTAGTCCGCTGTGCCACTCGGGAGTAGACTCTGTCTTGTTTTGCTGTTCTGGTGCCACTGCAGGCATGGAGCCATGGTGTCCAGGGGAACAGACACATCTGTCCTCTCAGCAAATCAAACCACAGGGCAGGAAGTGATACTTTACTAGCTAGTCTCCGGGGGGGCGAAGCCACGCTTTCTCCTCAGTTGTCATGTAAATTCTCCTGACTGGTACCATTTAATATGTGTGTCTTTGACTGAAACCCATGCCAGTCACACAACCCTCGCTGGAACAGCTTCTGCTGCTCTCATTGTCACAAACACCTTGAGCAGTTAACGACGCCATGAGAATGTTGCTGCACAGGATATCTTGTAGCATCCATCATATTGTTCTGTATTACTGCGCTGTTGGAGATAGAAACACAAGCATTACGCTGTACCCGCGATAACATCTGCAAATCTGTGTATGCGACCAATAAACTTTGATTAGCACATACAACTACTGATGTCCTACCTCAGTCACTCTCCAGGCTTGTCCTGTTATTACAACAAACCTGCTGTAAAATTCACCTTGCCGGGTCAGATGTTTGGAGTGCCACCAAACATGAGATCCTATAAAATGAGCTAAATTATAGTTGACCGTAAGATGTTTTGTGATTTATTGGTTACCTTGGATACGACCCATTGAATGACAGTAGAAATATCTCTGACAATAGAAGAACAGAAGTATAATAACAAAATTTGACTTTTTTCTTTGATGCTTACATGGAATATTGCCGCGTTCACATGCTAGTCGGAATTAGGGATCTCTTGACATTTCTGACTTGCTAACTGGTTGAATGCTGCACGTGTATAACTACAACCAGTTAGCAAGTGGGAAATGTCACAGTTTCCTAATCCCGACTAGCATGTGAACGCGACGTGAGCTTGACGTTTGTATCGTGAGTCATGACACTGTCATTTAGCGACGTCTAAATCCAGGCAGGCCAGACATGCTGTTACCATTTAGCGACGTCTAAATCCAGGCAGGCCAGACATGCTGTTACCATTTAGCCACGTCTAAATCCAGGCAGGCCAGACATGCTGTTACGTCTAAATCCAGGCAGGCCAGACATGCTGTTACCATTTAGCCACGTCTAAATCCAGGCAGGCCAGACATGCTGTTACCATTTAGCCACGTCTAAATCCAGGCAGGCCAGACATGCTGTTACCATTTAGTGACGTCTAAATCCAGGCAGGCCAGACATGCTGTTACCATTTAGCCACGTCTAAATCCAGGCAGGCCAGACATGCTGTTACCATTTAGCGACGTCTAAATCCAGGCAGGCCAGACATGCTGTTACCATTTAGCCACGTCTAAATCCAGGCAGGCCAGACATGCTGTTACCATTTAGTGACGTCTAAATCCAGGCAGGCCAGACATGCTGTTACCATTTAGCCACGTCTAAATCCAGGCAGGCCAGACATGCTGTTACCATTTAGTGACGTCTAAATCCAGGCAGGCTAGACATGCTGTTACCATTTAGCCAAGTACACGTGGGTCCGGTGTCCGTGTCTCAGCTTTGATGGGGTGAGACGTTTTTTTTATAGAGTATTAAATATTTTACACATCAGATCCTGACCACAATGTCTGTCTGCTTCCACTACTGTTGACAAATGGCATGAAGGACCCATAGGCCTCTAGTTTAGTGGGTCTCAGATAACAAAACCATTCTTCTGCGTACCTTAACTTTGACCTACCTCTATATATAGTGCAACCTATGTTTTATCATTAGACCAAATGTTTGTAGATTTATATTTGATCTACAACTTTTTTATCTTTGTTTTTTTATTTTTTATTTTTGTTAACTGTGTGTTTTGTTAGAATAGATGAAGAGTTCAATGCACCATCAAGGACCAATGTAGTGTATCTTGTGATCTGTAGCCTAACGGTTGGTCATTTTAGATAAGACTGCTTTCAATCACACTGTCATCTTACATTTTAAAGGTCACCTTTTTTTTTTTTGCTAATGTTTTTTTTAGTACGTGTGTGTTTTTAACTGCTTTAAGGCAGTGGATTTCTTTACCTTAAATGAAAATGTTGTACATTGCAACCACCTAGTAGCCTCAACTCTTGAAATCCAAGTGGCCCAACTATATCCACTCCAATGGAATAATGATTACGGCTGTGAGCAGGAGAAGCACATTGAGGAAGGGAATCAAAAAACAGTGTTTACTCTGTCAAATGAGGTGCAAATAAAACCCAAAAAATCCAGTCTGGCAGTATCGTTCCTCCACCCTTTGTTTTTGGTCTTTGTCGAGAATATGCGTAGCTAGAGGTATTGCAAGCCTCTCTGAAGTCGATTAGCATACCCCAAGGGGAATAGTTTTAATATGAATGTCTCAACTCATTGCACATGAAAAGGTCTTCAATGGGGGTGAGAGGAGGGGGCTCTACCAATTAGCTCCACCCTCTAGATCAGTAACCTCACCCCAGCCTCTCTTGATGCTCCCTCCCTTCCTCTACAGACCTCAAGACAATGGAGGAGATTCCTATCCCTCATGTTTACCCTCCCTTTCCCACTAAACAAATGAAGTCAAGACACTGGAGACTATCGATACTGTAGGTGTAACGGGGATTTGTATCTCACAATGAAAAGACCAATGTGATTAAGTGTAAAGAAGAAACTGTATGTGTGAAGAATCATTGCAGATGAAGAATTATGAAAACATGTTAGTATCTCTTGAGATACAAACCACAACAGAAAGACAAAATAAGGAAGTAAAAGCAGTGCATAGGATGTCCTGTATATAGAGATACTCAGTTCAAGGGTCTTTTAGTGGAGTTTTGGTTAAACTCCAACAGGAATTAAATTCAGGAACAATGCATAGACTTTGCCTGTCAACTGTACGACGAAAGACTGATATACGATAAATGCAGCTTTTCCCCCCGATTTATTTCAGCAGTTTTTTCCTGGTAATTTTCAGAGCCTTTCTGAGAGGTTTCGTAACATCATCCTTTGTGGCCTGTATTCATTCACCGTTTCCATGAAAATAGGCTCCCGAGTGGCGCAGTGGTCTAAGGCACTGCATCTCAGTGCTAGAGGCGTCACTACAGACCCTGGTTTGATTCCAGGCTGTATCACAACCAGCTGTGATTGGGAGACCCATAAAGGCAGCGCACAATTGGCCCAGCGTCGTTAGAGTTTGGTTGGGGTAGGCTGTCACTGTAAAATAAGAATTTGTTCTTAACTGACTTGACTAGTTAAATAAAGGTTAAATAAAAAAGAGTTCTAATTTCAGTTGATCACTGATGATAGGAAAGTGAGTGAGAGGTTATAGTAGCCCCCCTTCAATGGACAGCTTGGTAGGGGGTACTGAAGTGGGGACGCTGGGGTGGGCAAGGGGGGGTTGGGTAATGGATCATTCTCGCTAGCTTTGTTTACAGAGGGGGGAGGGGTTGGCTAGCATAGTCCTCGGCTTACCCAGGGGCACTGACTCACCCGAGACATCCTCTTCTCTGCCTAGCATTTTATTGTGTCTATCCCAGAGAGCTTAATGGCTAAATAACAGTGAGGCACAAACCTATTGATTGCATGTTAATGTTTAATACTAAAACTCAATGTACATCTGTCATGGTGGAATGAGAATCAAACTCGTTTCCACATTCTGTTCTACACACTGCTTAATCTTGATGTTATCCGGTTTGAACATTTCTAGCAAATCTTGATAAAGACTTATTTCAACCTTTCAAATAGTCTGAAGTTACTACTACTGTGTATTTTGTATTGTGTTTAAAGATAGATTGCCCCCAGTGGTTGTCTCAGGATAAACATAGTGACATTTGGCAAGACTTGAGGTTCTCTTGTACCCATTATATGTGGCAAATGTCATCAAGCGTAAGAAAGACATTAAGACAAAGGCAGCAAGTTGGCCAGTGCAGTCTCATTTTATTGACTTATTATTTAATTAGAGTTGTTGTTGTTGTTAATAACACGGTCACAATATCTTTAGATCTTCTTGCTGGTTCTTTTCAACACGACCGAGCCCACGGTTGAGGTCTAAACAGCGGGGGAAAAGACGTTAAACATCACTTGGAACTGCCAAAACGTATTTTATCCTCTCTCCTAATATACACCATCTTCTGCCAAAGTGCCTGCCACTCTTACCTCAATCAGCTTTCCTCCGCTGATTTCAGATGTGTGGTGGTATTTGGGGAATTTCGTGCTCAGCTTGCCCCCCTCCATTGTAACGGTGGCCTGAAATGGATGGACATAAAAATGCTTTTTATTCAAACTATAATTTATTCAACAAACAACCTCAGTTTGTTTGATCTACATGTCATATAATACATGCATCCAAGTTCCCCTAAACATAGATTTATTTTGACGTTTAGCAGACACTCTTATCCAGAGCGACTTACAGGAGCAATTAGGGTTAAGTGCCTTGCTCAAAGGCACATCGACATACTTTTCACCTAGTCAGTTCGGTGGAGTCAAACCAGCAACCTTTCGCTTACTGTCCCAACATGCTTAACTGCTAGGCTACCTGTCGCCCTTCTGATCTTCGCTTTGCTATTCAAACCCTCCAAAATATTAGACAAACTTGCTGCAGATTTCATTATGTGAATTTGAATGTCAATATACACATGATAACTGTCTATCTTGTCTGAATGTCATCTTTACGGCTGTTGACCCTGACTACTGACTATATGAGACTTGAGTCTGAAATACAACAGCAGTTTACACAACAGACACCGGCACAAAACTCTCTCATTTCTGATCTAGAGATGTTTACCTTGAACTTTTTCCCACCGATGGTCTCCATGTCACATTCCTGGTCAATTACAAACTTGTTGGTGACGCTCTTGTTTGTGGGATAGAGCTGGGACCATGAGAACTCATTGCCGTTCTGCACCACCTCAGTGATGAGTTTGTAATCGCGACCCTTCTCAATGATGTCATCAGGGATGCCTTGGATTACAAGAAAATATGTAGTTAGACTACGGGGTAATGAGGCCATTTTGAATCATATGTGTTTTGAATCACATACAATCATACGTTTGAGCACTGTCATTTTTCCACACTGACACTGCTAATCACCAATGAATGTGAATACATCCCTTTCAATACATTGCATAATCCAAGTTAATTCAAGATGTCAAGACAAATAGTTTTTATAGGCTCTAGGCTAGTAAGCTTGAGTAAATGCCTCACCAACGAGCTTGCAGAATTCTTCGTATCCCTCCTGGGTCTCAGTTTCCCACTTTCCAGCAAAGGCCATGGTGTACAGAGAGTTGATGGGTTGAGGAGAGGTGAGCGAAAAATCAATTCCAAGGCAAGCAGGGAAGCGTAAGGTACTGAGTGACAACCTGTCCCTCTTTAAATACAGTCACCATCTCCACCCATCTCTCATGACACTTTTGGTACAGCACTACCATAACTACACCATAAACATTTATGGTGCCACCTGGGTAATATGGCGAGTCATCAGAGAGCTGTTGACCATGGGGTCACTCACCTTTCCACATAGTATAGTAGCCTATGGTGAAATACCCACTGCACCGAATGTTAAGCCCTTAAACAACACAACCAGACGTGAGCCCGACTGAATAAATTGAACTTTGAACAATATTTCAATACTACATCAAATGGCAGCATAGAGGTCCAAAGTGTCTCAGAAAAGTGGACAAGATTGTACTGTACAACTCCTTTTTAAATTTGTTAGTAAAGGGGAATCACATTGTGAGTTTACTGACTGCTTCAGTCTAGGCCCCTAAGGCTACCTTACATAGAGATGAAACAGGCTCTCTGAATCAACCACCATTTTGTCTTGCCTGTTTAGTTCTCCTCTGTCACTGGGAGTGTTGTTGTAACCCCTGATGGACAGCCACAGAGGTGTACTGTGCATTTTCCACTCTTGACAAAAGGGCCTGCAAAGCTGTGATGAGGCAAGATCTGGGACTTGGCAGTACACAAGATCAACTCATGTAAGGACAGTAAGCTCTTTAGATCAACAGCCACAACACCAGGGTGTGTTGTCTTCAGGTGTGGACATGGGAAAGCACACCTATCCTCAGACCTCTCCCAAAAATTCACACACCAATGCAATTCAGTGTTCCACTACTCAGATGCTACTCAGAGTAAATATCTCTTAACACACACACACACACACACACACACACACACACACACACACACACACACACACACACACACACACACACACACACAGTGTGTTTCATAATTATAAAGTCATTTTTGAGGAAGCAACACATACTCCAGGTCAATACCCTTAAGTGATAGGGGTAAAACCCATTGCTCATCATATAATCTCTACTGGTATATACCTTTTCAAAATGCAAGCCACAAGACTGTTGCTTTCTGCCCATGTTTTTGATCATTCCTTGATTTACGAAATGCTCTAATAGTTTTTTGTTTGTTGAAATGCTCATTTGAAATGCTTACAACAGTGAGACGAAGTCATCCCAAAGTCTATTCGGGTTACAGTTACTCATTGACTTAAACTGTCACCTTTGATTTCATCACTAGTGTCGTTGTTGTACTATGCCATGAGAAAACATAAACCTCTTTCATGATTGTATGCTCAACTGATTGTATGCTCAACAGTGTCCTTCAGCGCTGAGCCAAATAATTTTATTCCCCTCTCAGGGTTGAATCAGTTTGAAGAACGTAAAACACAGTGAAACATCAACTTTTATAGTGCACCATACTAATTCAAAGTACACCTTACCAATGACTCCCGAGTGGCGCAGCGGTCTAAGGCACTGCATCTCAGTGCTAGAGGTGACACTACACACCCTGGTTCAATCCTGGGCTGTATCACAACCGGCTGTGTATTAGGAGTCCCATAGGGCGGGCGCACAATTGGCCTTGTGTTGTTAGGGGAGGGTTTGGCTGGGGTAGACTGTCATTGTAAAATAAGAATGTGTTCTTAACTGACTTGCCTAGTTAAATAAAATGACAAATGTAATACTTGCCAAATGTCATACAAATCAGAATTAATCTTTGTAAGTAGGTGCTCTCTCTTATTGATAATCTGTAATTCACACAACTGACACAACTAACTGTCTTTGTCCATAAAATATGGCCTATACTGTATTCTCATATTCCATAGTATGCAATCTGCAAGGTCTTTCAACAAGGAGTATGTCACATTTGTGCTCTCAAACCTTATAGCACGTAGGGTCTGTGGCGTGATTGTATCTGTCTGATTTCTTTGCAAAGTACTAATAAACTATTTGAATATGTCCACATTTCCTCAACTCAAAATGTAGTTCAGCTGCCTAGTCAAATAATTTATCTCCCATCCACCCCAACGGTATTTCCTGCTGAGATGCTTTGACAGTGCTTTTCAGAGGGAACACTGTTGACCAAACACTATCAGTTTGAAAAAAATCCTGTATCCATTGAATAACATAGATGAGGGATATACAGTAGTTTGCATTGTAATTCTACAATTGATCGTTTTTTGGGATCCTGTCTTCAGAAATGGAGAAACTGTAGCATATATAGACCTTCTGGTAAATGGGGATTCTATAGAGACATACAAATAATGTGAGAAAATAAGAGAATAAAATACAAATTTGCAATTATGGCCTAGGACTTTGAAAACCCTTGCACCACCCAGTAATCCTGAAGCTGAGGCTACACCAAGGACTTGAGCCATTTGTTGTAGTTTGAACAGTAAGAAAAGACTGCTCAAAGTCATTGCAGGCATTTTACTGTATATTGTGTTTGATCTCAGCTTTTTACTAGAGTCCCTTCCTGGTGAATTTGCAGTGACTTATGTTAAACGCAATGCATGGAGTGTTGCTCTGAATATGTTTGTTTTTTAAAGGGAGGGATAGAACTGCCCGGGTAGAGATGCCGACGATGAGTATGACGGGTCTCCTCTCTAACAACCAGGAAGTTACGATTCAAACTCCCATTAGACAACTCTCCATGCGTTTTAATGTCAAAATACGTTTTTTTGCTCACCAAATATAGAGTTTCGCTGAGCATCTATCTTAATTTAAGCCTGTAATGTATTGTAACGACCCAGGGTCATTACAAGTATGCACTTCCAAAACAAAAAAGAATTTACAAGCAACCGAAAATATGCCTATTCGGCCCGTCCAATTCATCACTCATTACTGCAAATACAGGTTTGAAGGCTACAACAGCTAAATGTTTTATTTATTTGTAACCTTTATTTAACTAGGCAAGTCAGTTAAGAACCAATTATTATTTACAATGACGGCCTACCCCGGACAAACCCTAACGACGTTGGGCCAATTGTGCGCCTCCCTATGGGACTCCCAATCACGGCTGGTTGTGATACAGCCTGGAATCGAACCAGAGCCTGTAGTGACGCCTCTAACACTGAGATGCAGTGCCACTCGGGAGCCCAATAAATACATTGGAGGTGCCGAATCAGCAATTTTCCGGTTACTTTATGTACACCTTTTTAGAAGTACAAACCGGAGTAGATGAAGCTAGTTGCTCAACGAAACTCCATATTTGACATTAAAACGCTTGCAAAGCTGTCTATTGGGAGTTTGAATTGGAGCTTCCTGGGCGTTAGACATCTCTTAACGCACAGATACTGGGACAGTATTGAACCAAAGACAAAGGTCCTAATGTCACTGGGCCTACTGTAAATGTTGTAACATTTCTGTTTGAACATCGCTGGTGCCTAAAATACAATACAATATCGCCCCTTGTGGCAAATGTTTACAAAACCAGACAAAGGGAGCCAATTACAAAAGTGTTTCCAGGGGTTTCTGTTGAATTACGTAGATATTGACCAGTCAACTACAATTTTGTAGTTTGCTGGCCAATCCCAAGTGTTCTTGGGTTTTAAGTAGGCGGGCTCTATCGCTATCACAGGGAGAGGACCTGGCCGTACACGCAAAGCGGAAAGAAAATGGCGGCCGTGGCTGCGGAGCCAGGAGCTGCTGCGGCATCATCATCAACAACAACAGCGGGGAACAGTGGTGAGTTCGAACCGGAACCGGTGCCGGAGGCTAAAATCGACTTCGATGCGACACAGGAGTACGCACCAGTAATGGACCATGTTCACCAACTCAAGGATGGGGATGCAGTTCAGGAATGCAACCAGGTCCAAATGGAGCTAGTGAACAGGCCAGACCTAGAAGCAGCGGGAAAAGCCCTCGCTGCTAGTGCAGAGGATGAACAGATAGAGGCAGGCTGTCTCGGTGTCGGCGTAGAAAAAACGGAGAACCATGCTCTCGAGGGCTTTGGTTCCAAATACACCATGTCCCGGGCGGAACGGTTGAAACAGTTTTTTTCGCCGAATGTTGAACCTGCAAACGAGGTCAGTAAGCACGAGCCCTACGCCTGCATTCAGAATCGCTCCATCTCCGATTCACAGCCATCGGTGGTCTTTTTGCATTCGTTCCCTGCGCAACCTGTGGCTACGGAGGCTGGGCTGTCGTTAGCAGAACCAGCGGAACCCATTATAGATTACGATAAGAACCCAGAATTAACCAAACCTACTAATATCGAGTGTGACTATAGGGCTTTAATTAAACCGTCTCACGAGGCTGAACTGGATCCCGAACCAACAGATGAATTCCCTTCCGTCTCCGAGTTCAAGAATGACGACTCCTCAGAAGCTGCTTCGCTTGAACGTCCCCAGTCCATAGACCACGTCGACTTTCTACCAATTCAAGAGAGGGAAACAGTCCTTGGGACACCCATGGAGGCTGGTTACATGTGTGACTTTTCGAGCATAACAACCCAGAACATTCCGAGACCCGAGGTTCCTGTAATGCCAGTGGACCAGGTACCATCCTCGGCAGAACTTGGAGACTCGTGCTCACCACAGAGGTTCGAAACGAATTTCAGTGAAAGAGATCCAGTATCGAAACCCTCTCCTCATGTGTCTGGTGCTGAAACTGAGGAGGTACAGCCTGATTCTGTGCACAACCTGATACCTGGGTCCGAGGTTCTAGTATCTCTGGATCACATAATCGACGACGCACTGGTGGTGTCCTTTCAGTTAGGCAAGAAAATCTTCTCTGGGGTTCTGATGGACCTATCTAAAAGGTATATTATGATCCTTCTCAGAAATGTCTCTTATGTTTTTCTAGCTATGTCACTTTCTGTCACTTTTTTTTGTTTTCTGTTCTTAAATTTAGGCCTACACCTTGGAATCATATCACTTTGTTTGGTTTACTACTGCCATCCATGGCACATACAATGTACACTCCTGAAATATGTGGTGCGTCTACATTCCTAACTTGTGCTTTGCAAACCCATCTTCCTAACCTTAACAGACACAGTTTTCTACTCTTGCCACAGGGCTAGGGGTCAAGCTACCAAGTGACCTCTATAGTTTGACAACCAAGTCACAAAAATACAGAGAATAACTGCTCTTATCCCCAATTATGTGGGCTGTGCTTTTGGTTTTAGTCTTTTCAGTTTACAAAACTCATCTTGGGTTTTATTTACTAAGTCCAGTTATATCAGAGGTCAACTGGAGAGGAGGATCACATGAACAGTCTATAGTGTAAGGTCAGTCTTATGATGCATTTCCATACAGGATTTACCCTAGTGTTTTACCCAAAATGCTCAGACTTTTCTGTTTCCATTTACGTGAGCCGGCACCCGTGCCTCAATGGGCCATGGCTCCGGCAGCCCTGCTCTCACTTGGGGCCAAAGCCAGGCCACTGGTACTTTTCAGCTGTCATTTTACATAACAATGGCTAACTGTGAACTTTTAACACCTTCGCACAAAGCAACACTTTTTATTATGCAGAGGTCGTTGATTCTGCTTTTCACAAGTCCTCACTGTCAGCCCTAGCTATGTAAACACAATGCCCTTAGTATACCATAAGGGTGTATACTAGAGGTCGACCGATTTATGATTTTTCAACACCGATACCGATTTATTGGAGGACCAAAAAAAGCCGATGCCGATTTGTATTTATTTGTGATAATGACAATTACAACAATACTGAATGAACACTTATTTTAACTTAATATAATACATAAATACTAACATTTTAGCCTCAAATAAATAATGAAACATGTTAAATTTGGTTTAAATAATGCAAAAACAAAGTGTTGGAGAAGAAAGTAAAAGTGCAATATGTGTCATGTAAAAAAGCTAACGTTTAAGTTCCTTGCTCAGAACATGAGAACATATGAAAGCTGGTGGTTCCTTTTAACATGAGTCTTCAATATTCCCAGTTAAGAAGTTTTAGGTTGTAGTTATTATAGGACTATTTCTCTCTACGATTTGTATTTCATATACCTTTGACTATTGAATGTTCTTATAGGCACTTTAGTATTGCCAGTGTAACAGTATAGCTTCCGTCCCTCTCCTCGCTCCTACCTGGGCTCAAACCAGGAACACATCGACAACAGCCACCCTCGAAGCAGCGTTACCCATGCAGAGCAAGGGGAACAACTACTCCAAGTCTCAGAGCGAGTGACGTTTAAAACGCTATTAGCGCGCACCCGGCTAACTAGCTAGCCATTTCACATCGGTTACACCAGCCTAATCTTGGGAGTTGATAGGCTTGAAGTCATAAACAGCGCAATGCTTGAAGAATTGCGAAGGGCTGCTGGCAAAACGCATGAAAGTGCTGTTTGAATGAATGCTTACGAGCCTGCTGGTGCCTACCACCGCTCAGTCAGACTGCTCTATCAAATATCAAATCATAGACTATAATATAATAAACACACAGAAATACGA
Organism: Salmo salar; assembly: GCF_965601325.2. Taxonomy (NCBI): domain Eukaryota; kingdom Metazoa; phylum Chordata; class Actinopteri; order Salmoniformes; family Salmonidae; genus Salmo; species Salmo salar. Next base: position 85,586,430 of record NC_138294.1, on the reverse strand, counting down.
GCCTTAGGTCATTAATATGGTCGAATCCGGAAACGATCATCTCGAAAACAAAACGTTTATTTTTTCAGTTTAATACGGAACCGTTCCATATTTTATCTAACGGGTGGCATCCCTAAGTCTAAATATTCCTGTTACATTGCACAACCTTCAATGTTATGTCATAATTACGTAAAATTCTGGCAAATTAGTTCGCAACGAGCCAGGCGGCCCAAACTGTTGCATATACCCTGATTCTGTGTGCAAGGAACGCAAGAGAACTGGCACAATTTCACCTGGTTAATATTGCCTGCTAACCTGGATTTCTTTTAGCTAAATATGCAGGTTTAAAAATATATACTTCTGTGTATTGATTTTAAGAAAGGCATTGATGTTTATGCTTAGGTACAGTCATGCAACGATTGTGCTTTTTTTCGCAAATGCGCTTTTGTTAAATCATCCCCCGTTTGGCTAAGTTGCCTGTCTTTGTTAGGAAAAAATAGTATTCACACAGTTCGCCACGAGCCAGGCGGCCCAAACTGCTGCATATACCCTGACTCTGTTGCAGAGGTGACACATTTTCCCTAGTTAAAATAAATTAATGTTAGCAGGCAATATTAACTAAATATGCAGGTTTAAAAATATATACTTGTGTATTGATTTTAAGAAAGACATTGATGTTTATGGTTAGGTACACGTTGGAGCAACGACAGTCCTTTTTCGCGAATGCGCACCGCATCGATTATATGCAACGCAGGACAGGCTAGATAACTACACATGGGTGATGATATTACTAGTTTATCTAGTAATTATGATTGATTGTTTTTTATAAGATAAGTTTAATGCTAGCTAGCAACTTACCTTGGCTTCTTACTGCATTCGCGTAACAGGCAGGCTCCTCGTGGAGTGCAATGTAAAGCAGGTGGTTAGAGCATTGGACTAGTTAACCGTAAGGTTGCAAGATTGAATCCCCAAGCTGACAAGGTAAAAATCTGTCGTTCTGCCCCTGAACAAGGCAGTTAACCCACCGTTCCTAGACCGTCATTGTAAACTAAGAATGTGTTCTTAACTGACTTGCCTAGTTAAAAAAATATTGTTAAAAAAAAAATCTGCAAATCGGTGGCCAAAAATACCGATTACCGATTGTTATGAAAAATTTTAATCGGCCCTAATTAATCGGCCATTCCGATTAATCGGTCGACCTCTAGTGTATACACTAGTGTAACACTGGTGTTAAAGTCAAAAAGCAGCATTGGAGAATGGTGCAGTTGGTAGAGTAGAACTATGCTACTGTTACCCCCCCCCCCCCGGTTTCTGTCTTATTTCCTCTTTGTAATTTATCACCCGCCTCATCAACACCTTTCCTCTACCCACCCCACCCCCCACTTCTTTCTCTCACTTATCAGCTGCAGATCTATATTTAGGGTCATTGTTAAACTTTCTTATTTTTGCCTGGGGGCCTATGTAAATTATCCTTATTATGTTAAGCAAAGGTGACATCTGCACACACAAACTTTACTAAACTATCAGAGGAAATCGACACTTTGCGGTGTTTCGTTTCCCTTCACAAGCTGCTCTTTGTGGAGTGGTTCTTTAGATGTTCATATCATTTCAGGGTATAATATCAGGATATCTTCGTATAATATCAGCATATCGTCATATCATTTCAGGATATCTTCATATCATTTCAGGATATCTTCATATCATTTCAGGATATCTTCATATCCTTATATGATATCCTGATATTATACCCTGAAATGATATGAAGATATCCTGATATTATATGAAGATATCCTGATATTATACCCTGAAATGATATCTTCATATAATTTCAGGATATTTTCATATCATTTCAGGATAGCGTCATATCATTTCAGAGTATAATATCAGGATATGTTAATTTCTGGTGTTATACCATGTAGACCTAGGCTATTAATATAGTCTATCAATACATGGAATAATATATGCTATAACTTGGGAAGCCACATTAGTTTAAGTTGCTATGATAAGATCCTGAGCAGCGGTCATCTCAAAGACAATGGTCAGTTCATTGCAATGACAAGATGGAGGCCACTAAAACCTTAGGGTTTCCTTTTACAATCTTACAGCACTGTAGATAATCAGCACCAGCCCCCTCTACAAACAAAATACAATTATATATTTTTTTAGATCCTCATTGTTGAGTCTAAGCAGAGATCTGTATATAATGACAAGATGCTTATTTCTCCGCCTTAACAAGAGAAGTCTTTGTCCCAAAGAGGGGAAGGCAGGCAACATAGAAACTCATTGGGCTTATTTTGGACAGATTTTGGTGAGAGTTAAACCTCTTGTTTCGCATTTTCCTCTCTAGTTTAAGGGATCGGTTTATGGCTTTTGGTTTCCAAAAGTCCCCAGAGTGCAGGCCTTGTGCCGGTGATTGGCCAGAGTGTGTTCCATAACATAGTTCATTAGAGAACGACTGATATGGATTTTCTTTAGGGCCGATACCGATTTTTGAGGGTCAAGGAGCCCAATTGACAATATTTTAGACTGATATTCAATATCATTAAATTTTTAAATGTTGATTACAAAATTTCCCAGAGGTAGCCATTCATTTAAAAAAAATCTAACAAAAAATGTGATTGTTTTATCAAAATCTAACTACATAACATAATGGGATTCATTTTATTTGAATGGTCTCTTGATAAACACGGTAAATTAGGATGGCAAAGGCTTACTCACAATACAGGTGAATGCATATTCAATAGGAGTTATTGAGCTTGTTTTGGCTGACCAGTGTCTATGGTGCTACAGATGACAATCTGTACTCCTTCCATGTAGGACTTCTATTAGCCTACTGATCAACAACGTTTGCATAGAAGCATCACTCCATGTCAAGCCTGTATGGAAGGACATCATATAGGCACTGCTTTTAGTTTGACTATATTGAATAACATCTATTCAGTCCAAATGGGTCCAAAGTAACTTAATGATTTGGGATCACGGATGCTTATGAAACTAGTATTATTTTGGTAATTTTCTGTGATCAGGATTTTTGATTTTTTTTTTTCAGATGTCATGACTCATCTAAACAGCTCCGCTGCTAGATTCTACTGCTATGATTGGATAGTGAGGCTGTTACTCCACTTCCTTTCACATCCCTCCATCGCTCATATCACTTGGTGCTGTTTACTGCTACTATGAGAATTAGCTCAATGGCGATGACATTTGCTACCAAGTCATAATGTGCATAATATCTAACGAGAACGAGGTTAGGAAAAAAAGATCACATGACGATGCAAGTTCTATCCGAAGGACTCAAATCTGAGAAGTGAGAATGCACACAAGCACAGAAGACACATTTCAGTTGAAAGCATTCAGTTGTACAACTGACTAGGTATCCCCCCTTTCCCTCTACAGATTTCTTGGTCCATAAACAGGAAGATTTTTAGCTAGCCAAACCCATTACCCTGTATTTAGATATTTTAAAACACTTGCTTCTTTCCTTATTATGACAATAATCTAATTCAACTGTCAATATACGGATACAATTTCCTGTTGGTCAAATCAACACACCAGTAAATAGCTAATGTTACACTGCAAGTCAGATGGCTCGTTGACGAAAATGGTGCATGTTCAAAATGATAAGAAACAAATTCTTATTTATAATGACGCCTTACCGGGAAACAGTGGGTTAACTGCCTTGTTCAGGGCCAGAATGACAGATTTTTACCATGTCAGCTCAGTGATTCGATCCAGCAACCTTTCAGTTACTGGCCCAATGCTCTAACCACTAGGCTACCTGCCGCCTCCCAAGAGAAGGCCCGATAGACTAGAAAAGGCCTATATCGGCTTGGCCGATTATCGGTCTTTCTCTACAGATCATATGGTGGTGTTGTTTTCCCCATTGGATGTGTGCTCAAAAGACAGGTGAGGTGAGTTGCTGTCGGTTTGGACTATAGACCTAGGCCCGGTTCCCCAAAAGCAACTTAAGGCTAATTCATTGTTAGAATCATCAATGGTTCTAACGATGAACGATAAGATGCATTTGGGAAACCGGGCCCTGGAACATTCCATATTCTACTTAAGCACTTATCAGAAGAAAAAAAAATCGGTATTACAAATGATGGTGGAAATTCCACCCACTTATCATAAGGTGACACTACTACCATATTGCCTGTACCTATCCAATAGTGATGAGGGGGGAATCGATAGTTACACGTTACAAATTCCACCCACTTCTCATAAGGTGACACTACTACCATATTGCCTGTACCTATCCAATAGTGATGAGGGGGGGGATCGATAGTTACACGTTACAAATTCCACCCACTTCTCATAAGGTGACACTACTACCATATTGCCTGTACCTATCCAATAGTGATGAGGGGGGGGATCGATAGTTACACGTTACAAATTCCACCCACTTCTCATAAGGTGACACTACTACCATATTGCCTGTACCTATCCAATAGTGATGAGGGGGGGGATCGATAGTTACACGTCGCATTATTATATTAGGGACGATATTATATTGATCCTTTAACTCCAAGTATGGATTTAAATGTTTGCTTGTTTTTGTTGCTCTGTAGCATGCAGGTAGTCTAGTGGTTAGAGCGTTGGGCCAGTAACCGAAAGGTTGCTGGATCAAATCCCTAAGCTGATAAGGTAAAAATATGTCGTTCTGCCCCTGAGCAAGGCAGTTAACCCACTGTTCCCCAGGCGCAGAAGAAGTGGATGTCAATTATGGCAGTCCCCGCACCTCTCTGATTCAGAGGGGTTGGGTTAAATGCAGAAGACACATTTCAGTTGAATACCTAGTCAGTTGTACAACTGAATGCATCTCCCTAATTAGTGCTTGTCGGCTATACCTGTGCCAAAACCCCAGTATTTTCCATCCTATAGCTTGTTCTCCATCTTTTTAAACACTGAGCCAACATATTTTCAGTACTTTTATTTCAATTACTGATCAAAACTAATTTTCTCAAAGCTCTCTCTTCTCTCTGCATCAGATATATAGTGAGCAATATGTTTGAAACATCAGATCGCAATACATATAGAATGGTGAGAATCACAATACATATAGAATGGTGAGAATCACAATACATATAGAATGGTGAGAATCACAATACATATAGAATGGTGAGAATCACAATACATATAGAATGGTGAGAATCACAATACATATAGAATGGTGAGAATCACAATACATATTGTATCGGCCGCTACGTATCGTGATAATATTGTATCGTGAGGTCCCTGGCCATTCCCAGCCCTATACTATCCAATAAGCCTATTTCAGATCTAGGGGTAGAATCTGTTTCTTGACCAAGCCATATTTTTGTCCAGCATCCCTTGATAAGGAAGGAGAAGATGGTGGTTGTGTGACAATGAAAGGTGTTGGTTGATAAGGAGGCTGCTGTGATGGAAACCAAAGGCAGTGGCAAGGAACTGCATGTTCTCCTGTTCATGGCTGTTTCATTAGTTGTGATCAGTGTATGAGTCTTCCTAATCCTTGTGCAATTTTACACTTTGTGTCGGCTGTCACAGAGGAATCTGCATCTTTCGCCAGTTTCAAGGATGTTTATAAGTAGGAACGGATGGGCTTATGGCCAGATTAATGCAAGGATGGATGTACTTGCTTTATGTAACTGCCAGGGAAGCAATTCATTTGAACTGGACACATCCTGCTGATTTAGAGAGATGGAATGTTTGTATGTAGCCTTCAGTGCAGTAATTAAGTACAAGCATCCCAACCCTCCACGTTTAACGTTATGCTCTGAAAAAGGCCGTAGCCTACCACATTGTCCAGTTACATTTTCAGTTTCCATGATGGCTCAGTGCAGTCCAGGCCTCGTCCAAGGTGACTTCTGGGGAATCCTTTCCCCCTATTCTATTAGAGAATATTCTCTATCTATCCTGTGCAGACTGTTCCACATCTTGACCCAGTGCTGTGGTGTATAATTCCTAGTCATCTGGTGGTTAGCTAAAACACCATGGCCTATCATCTCTGCTCTGCTGGGAAAAAATATTCCTCCATCCTCAACCTGAATCTTGATTGGTATTGTTTCATACCGTCTCCTCGCCTATGTAAACAATGCACAATCTCTCTTCAAATTAGACAAATTACATTCTCCTTGGCCTAAATTATATCATTATAATTAGTGGTTGTTGTGACTGCAATTTGATCCGTTACTGAAATTGCCCTCTCCCATGAATGGCAAGTGCATTGAAAAGCAACATTTCTCGGCATACGTTTACTCTCCCATTTGTATAATCATGTTTTGCCGTTGCATTCATTTACAAGATGCTCATGGAGACATGACATAAGGAAATGGACTATTTGTTTTGAGTGTATCTCCTAATACCATGTTACAATGAATGCTCATATTAAAGGGATGCAGCAGAGCTTTTTGGGTAATTTCAGCCAGTAGTTTTGAAAGTAGCTCACAAACCAAAACGGCCCCGATAAATTGTGCACAATTTTGTACGTCATCCAATTCGTATATATGTTACGTACTGCAAAAATCTAATAAAAATCCTGAAATTTGTATGATACAAATCCCAATTTGTACAATATACTAGGAATTTGTAAATGCTTAAGATCCCATTCAATCTCTTTAAGGAAGAGTATAGATCCATTGTTTTGTTCTCCACCCGGCACAGCCAGAAGAGGACTGGCCACCCCTCAGAGCCTGGTTCCTCTCTAGGTTTCTACCTAGGTTTTGGCCTTTCTAAGGTGTAGAAGTACAGTGGCTAAGGAGAAACATCTGCATTGTTTGGGGTTTTAGGCTGAGTTTCTGTATAGCACTTTGTGACATCGGCTGATGTAAAAAGGGCTTTATAAATAAATTTGATTGATTCTCCAAAGGGGAGGAAGGGTAGTTCAGTACAGGCCCACTAGAGGTAGGATATGACCCATCCTGCCTGCAATCCTTACATTGTAGTGCAGCAGGAGAGTGTGCTTTCATCACTATAGCACATTCAGAGATCGATTTATAGCCATTAATCCCAAATAATAAATAGGTTTTAAACCAAAAACACTTTGTTTGTCATAGATGGATAATATATGAGATGAAAGGCAGGTTCCTAACGAGTTCAGGAAGCCAAGCTAGTGCTCTGTGAGATGTTCACAGCGATGAGGACAGATGTTTTGATCAAGAGAGACCTTTCAAGAATAAAGACATTTTCTCTAATACTAAACATACAAATATGTATTTTGCAGTTATAAGGAAGGTATATTCTTCAAGTTAGTGGTTTTATAATTTGATTACTTATATGCTCTCTAAATATAGTATAATTTCAAGCCTTATTCATCCAGTTTTGTTGAATAGGAAATGCGTCGTATAAAATATTTCTGATTTTTATCATATTTGTCCTCAAGTGACTACACCTCAGCCATGTATAACTATTTTGACCAGAAAGGTGAGATTTGAACCTTTGTTGGAGTATGCAGCATTACTAGTTATTGTTTATGGTCTTCTCATGATAAATAATTACTTTCGGGGATTACATAGATTACATGGAGTTACATTTAAGCGATTTTAAGACTTCATTGTTTCTGACTCATTTTCTCTTTTAATGAATAAAGTTGGAGGGAAGTTGAGCATTAATATTGTAAACAAAGCTGTGTTTCCAGGGCCTTGTGCACTCTAGTTACCTACGGTGGTTTGGGTTTGTCTGTGGGAACCCCTTTGATCTCGTGCAACACTAATTTAGTGTGCTGCTGTTCTTCACAGCACTCTTTGTATGTCTGAAACTTTACTCCTTGCATGTTCAGGATTGAATGGCTTTAGATGTATGTACTAAATTTACCTAAGTAGGCCTGAAATTAGAAATGTCAGAAATACAAGAAACTTAAAAACAAACAAAGCCAATGAAATTCTGAGTTATTTTTTGTTGTTGAGTTATCCACAGTTTCTAAATCCTCTCAACTTTCTATTCTCAGGTTTGGACCCTATGGAATTCCAATCACTCTGTTCCCCGAGAGAGAATACAAGGATAAACCTGAATCTATGCAGCTGAAGACAGAACATCTCCAACCAGAGACTGAGAATGTGGAAAAGCCAGTCCAGGAAAACCCTGATGGCCAAGTCGTCACAGTGGCCGAACCAAACCCTGACCCCCAGCCTAAGCCTAACCCATGGACTTCAAAACCTCCGCCACTGTTTCAGGAAGGAGCCCCTTACCCTCCCCCTTTGTTCATCAGGGACACCTACAACCAGTCGTTACCTCAGCCGCCGCCCCGCAAGATCAGGCGGCCCAAGCGCAGGCTGTACCGCGAGGAGCCCACCTCCATCATGAACGCCATCAAGTTGCGGCCCCGTCAGGTGCTCTGTGACAAGTGCAAGGGCGCTGTCACGACAGTGGACAAGAGGGAGCCACGCAGAGGCCCTGTGTCAGACTCTAGGAGCGAGGACGCCAAGCGGAGACGCAACGACAGTGCAGCAGCCACTGTCAGCAAGCGGCTGCGCAATGACCCCCGTTCAGAGGAGAAGAGCCGTGCTGCTGAGGTGGCCAAGCGGCAGGTCTCCTCTTCTTCCTCCTCTCTGGGCCAGGTGAAGGGCGGAGCTGGAGGGAACAGGGTTCTGAGGGCGACCACCACAACATCATCACCGGTGAACAGTGGCTCCAGAGTCCAGCTCAATGCCAAGAAAGTGCTACAGAGCAAAAATGTTGATCACTCCAAGGCCCGGGAGGTGCTGAAACTGGCCAAGGCCCAGAAGAGGCAGAGGGAGACTACGGTGGTCACTGACAGCAGTGGCAATGCCAAGACGATGACGAGGGCAGCCGCCCTGCAGGAGGCCCACGCACACCAGAAGGTCCACTTCACCCGGCGGCTGCAGCAGATCAGCGGGGTGGGACCAAGCAACGCCACCCCTCTCCCACCCAGGATGCGCATCAAGCCTCAAAGGTACCGTAATGAAGAGAATCACTCTTCTACATGTAAGCCGCCTTGCCTGGAGAAAGTGCCGGGAAGTGGCTGTTTGTCCCCTCCAAAGCCAGACGCGCCCTGCTGCACCGCCACACGCTCCTCCTCCTCCTCCTGCTCCACAGGCCAGGCCGCTGCTGCTGAAAGCCAGGGCCCAGATAACGGGCCAGAACCTGAGGTTTGTCCTCAGACCCAGCCCCAAGTGGAGCCCCCCACAGCCACGGAGCACGGTGACCCCAAGGTGGAGCCAGAGGAGCAGGGGGGGCAGGAGGAGAGGCGGGAGACGCGTGGCAGCAAGGCTGGCAACCTTGTGGTTTTCATGAACCTTAACCCCGGCCAGCCGGACTCCTCTAATACCTCCATGTGCAGCGTTGATAGTGCAGACGACTTAAAGTCCTCAGACTCAGAGTGTAGCTCTACGGAGAGCTTTAACTTTCCCCCTCCCGGTCGCCCCTCGCCCCCCGTCCCCGGCACGTCCTCAGCAGTCGCTGACCCGTCGCCTGCCCCTACGGAAGAGAAAAAGCCCTGTAAATCTCAGAAAGTGTTTTCTAAAAATGTGTCTAAGTGTGTCTCTCTGGAGGGCAGGACCATTTGCGTAGGGGACATTGTTTGGGCCAAAATATATGGCTTTCCCTGGTGGCCAGCCCGCGTCTTAGGCATCCAGATCAGTCGCAAAGATAATGGGCTCTTAGTCAGGCAGGAGGCCCGTGTTGCCTGGTTCGGTTCCCCCACCACCTCCTTCCTGGCTCTTGCACAGGTCGCCCCTTTTCTAGAAAGCTTCCAGTCACGCTTTGACAAGAAGAGAAAGGGCTTATACCGTAAAGCCATCACAGAGGCAGCCAAGGCTGCCAAGCAGCTCACTCCCGAGGTTCGCGCCTTGCTTACGCAATTCGAGACGTGAGGTGGAGTGCTTTGGGGGAAAAGGAAAGGTAGGCAAAAATGGCACCCACTTTCGTCCCCCCCTGCATCTCTCCCCTGCTCGTCACCTGCTGGGCCCCCTCACCTTCCAGGGAGAAAGAAACTAAATATTTCAGGCCAGAACACAACCAGTCATGTTTTTTGTTGTTGTACTCTTGAAAAGGGACTGGATGGTATGGGGTTATGAACCTTGCTGGGTATATAAGGATGGCAGTGTATTTTTACTTTATCCTATCAAACATCACTTTTTCCAACCTGGTGGAAATCTGGTAATTGTATATTTTAGGAAAAATGTTATTCACTGGTCGGTGATTTTGAATATTCTCCTTACTTCTTAAATTGAAGCCTTTTAAATGTCACTATTTGTGCAAAGAAACTTAGGTCATGTTCTAACACCGCGGGTTCATAGGTCGATCAATCGAGTTTCGCTGCCAATTGTCAAAACCTTAGAGACAAAATGGTATTTCTTTCAGTCTATGCAACAAACGGTTCAGTGTCAGATACTGTGAATGGAAAGATACAGGATCTGATTAGGAGTAGTAGATATTATGTATCTGTACGGGTGGAAAACATGCTGTAGCTGTGATGTGACCAGGAAGTGGACACTTGTGGATTTGAAGAGAGCAGGCATAGGGGATTATGTACCTGCTGTACCTCGGACATAGTCATAGCTGCCTGGCTGTGGGAGCTGCCTGGCTGTGGGAGCTGCCAGCCAGGACTTTCCAGACGGTTGAGCCTTGGTAGCGAGGATAGGAGGTGCCTTTAAGCCAGACAGGTGAGCCGGGGTGGTGAGGAGAGGTGCCTTTAAGCCAGACAGGTGAGCCGGGGTGGTGAGGAGAGGTGCCTTTAAGCCAGACAGATGAGCCGGGGTGGTGAGGAGAGGTGCCTTTAAGCCAGACAGGTGAGCCGGGGTGGTGAGGAGAGGTGCCTTTTTAAGCCGAAGTCGCCTCAAGTGGAGGTGAGAGGAGGATGGTGTGCCGCTCCTCATCCCCTCTCAAAATAGAGATGGCTATTGATACAATACCCCCCCCCACCCATATTTCTACAGTGCTACTACATAATCTAGTTCCCTTGACTCTACTGAGTTACCCAAGACTGTTCTATTCCTACTTCTCTAATCTTCCTAGCTAGCGCTTTGGTTTTTCATACATAAAATGATGCCCAATTGTTTTAAAATCACTGATTTAATGAATTGTCTGCATCGGGACATTTTCAACAATCATTTAGTTGATGCAGTGAAAGCTTCCCAATGATTTTGAGTCGACTAGCATTGGCGGTGGGAAGCCATTTTAGTTACTCCTCTCATAGACAGATGTGGTATGGTAGCACGTTACATGGAGTGACTATATTTTTGCTAATTTTGTTAAACTTTTCCTATGGGTTTGCCATATCTTGTTGATTTACTAAGTTGCCCAGTGATTTCTCAGTTTCCGTTGTTAGACCTACTCCACCCTAATTTGAAGTGGGAAATGTGTGTTGACTTTATTTGGTGCGTCTGAACTTTATCTTCTATCAGTTCCTTCACTGCTTGGCTAATCTCGTACGACTGTGAATCTTGATTTTATATATTATGTACAGTACAATCTGTATCACATTATTTACAACTGTCATGATGATTAATGTTAAAAGGTTTTCTTTAGTCTGACTGAGGGGAGGGGGGTTGTGGAAAGGTGACCTCTCCTGCTGGCTGAAGGGGGGGGGGGGTTGTGGAAAGATGATCTATCCTGGCTGAAGGGGGAGTGAGGAAAGGTGACCTATCCTGGCTGGGGGGGGGGGGGTTGTGTGGAAATATGACCTATCCTGGCTGGGGGGAGTGAGGAAAGGTGACCTATCCTGGCTGGGGGGGGGGGGTTGTGTGGAAATATGACCTATCCTGGCTGGGGGGAGTGAGGAAAGGTGACCTATCCTGGCTGAAGGGAGGGGGGGGTGAGGAAAGGTGACCTATCCTGGCGGAAGGGGGGAGTGAGGAAAGATGACCTATCCTGGCTGAAGGGAGGGGAGGGGGGGGGGGTGTTGTGTGGAAAGATGACCTATCCTGGCTGAAAGGGGGGGTGTTGTGTGGAAAGATGACCTATCCTGGCTGAAAGGGGGGGGAGTGAGGAAAGATGACCTATCCTGGCTGAAAGGGTGGGGGGGTGAGGAAATATTACCTATCCTGGCTGAAGGGAGGGGAGTGAGGAAATATGACCTATCCTGGCTGAAGGGAGGGGAGTGAGGAAAGGTGACCTATCCTGGCTGAAGGGAGGGGGGGTGTTGTGTGGAAAGATGACCTATCCTGGCTGAAGGGAGGGGGGGGTAAAGATCTGTTCTGTAATTATGGGTTCACTTCAGATTTGACCATTTCATCACAAAAATGATGAATTACATTTCCTAAATATGTTACTAGCCACTCTGACTAAATATGAAACGACAGATTTTCTATCACTCCGAATGAAAATCTATCAATCGCATTTTAATGGGGGGAAAAACATTTACTACAATGTAAAAAACAATTTAAACTGAGCCATGTTGGTTTAAAAAGCTGACTCTTCCGAATTAAAATCTATCACTTTAGATTTTAATTTATAGATTTTAATTCATAAGAGTCAGCTTTTTAAACCATCATGGCTCAGTTTAAATTGTTTTTTACATTGTAGTAAAACAAAATCTCATTTGATATGTTTTCCCCCCCCCCATTAAAATGCAATTTGATTAAAATGAATGCCTTCAAGTAAGACTAACATTGCCTCACTTTTGGCCCGAACAGGTAGAGATCAGAGGCCTATTGCTTGGTAGCACACACTGACCTGACCATTGTTACAAGCAGAAACGTGTATGGTTATGACAGTTGGCTGTTTCTTTCTGACTTCTATCATCTGTTTGCAGATCAGAGAATGCTGTATAGGAGACAAAACCGTTGAAAAGTAACATTTGATGAACACTTGTGTAAATGTTTTCTGCTGTTTTTAAAAAGTATATAAATAAAATGTAAACTTTAAAGAATCTTCCCTAGTTGTCGTCATTTTAGTGCTCCTACTTCCATTAACACCTACAAATCCAATGACGTTTATAAGCCTTCAGTTTCACCTTGAAACAAGCTGTTATAAAGACATTGATGGTCATTTGGAATTTGAGATACTTCTATTGTCTCTTTTGCACCAAATGGGCCTTTTAAATTGACAATGGCCACGCCTTTTAAAATGGGGCTTGTGGTCTTTATATTAGCTGCGATTTTACTGCAACATTTTGTGGGGCTTTTATGAAATAGCAGACCTGTAGAAAAACACATTTGCCAGTCAAGCCCCTGTCTGTCACCTGGGGCTGTTAGCCAGTCAATCCCCCGTCTGTCCCCTGGGGCTGTCAGCCAGTCAATCCCCCGTCTGTCTCCTGGGGCTGTTAGCCAGTCAATCCCCCGTCTGTCCCCTGGGGCTGTCAGCCAGTCAATCCCCCGTCTGTCTCCTGGGGCTGTTAGCCAGTCAATCCCCCGTCTGTCCCCTGGGGCTGTCAGCCAGTCAATCCCCCGTCTGTCTCCTGGGGCTGTTAGCCAGTCAATCCACTGTCTGTCCCCTGGGGCTGTCAGCCAGTCAATCCCCCGTCTGTCTCCTGGGGCTGTTAGCCAGTCAATCCCCCGTCTGTCTCCTGGGGCTGTTAGCCAGTCAATCCCCCGTCTGTCCCCTGGGGCTGTCAGCCAGTCAATCCCCCGTCTGTCCCCTGGGGCTGTTAGCCAGTCAATCCCCCGTCTGTCTCCTGGGGCTGTCAGCCAGTCAATCCCCCGTCTGTCTCCTGGGGCTGTCAGCCAGTCAATCCCCCGTCTGTCTCCTGGAGCTGTTAGCCAGTCAATCCCCCGTCTGTCTCCTGGGGCTGTCAGCCAGTCAATCCCCCGTCTGTCCCCTGGGGCTGTCAGCCAGTCAATCCCCCGTCTGTCTCCTGGGGCTGTTAGCCAGTCAATCCCCCGTCTGTCTCCTGGGGCTGTCAGCCAGTCAATCCCCCGTCTGTCCCCTGGGGCTGTCAGCCAGTCAATCCCCCGTCTGTCTCCTGGGGCTGTCAGCCAGTCAATCCCCCGTCTGTCCCCTGGGGCTGTTAGCCAGTCAATCCCCCGTCTGTCTCCTGGGGCTGTTAGCCAGTCAATCCCCCGTCTGTCCCCTGGGGCTGTCAGCCAGTCAATCCCCCGTCTGTCTCCTGGGGCTGTTAGCCAGTCAATCCCCCGTCTGTCTCCTGGGGCTGTCAGCCAGTCAATCCACTGTCTGTCTCCTGGGGCTGTTAACACATGAACGATAATGGGAGGAAAAGGGGGAATATGGAAGACAAAAAGTTGCGCAAAATCATTCCTTTTATTGAACAGATTTTCTTACCTGCAAACAGATATAGGACCTAGCTATTAAACACATCACCTGTTCAGACCATTATTACTGTTCCAACTAGCTGATAGGCCTTACAGTAATAATGGTCTGACTAGGCGATTATTTAATAGCTAGGTCATACAGATCAAATCAACTTTTATACGTCACATGCTTCCTAAACAACAGGTGTGGAACAACAGTGAAATGCTTACTTACGGACTCTTCCCAACAATGCAGAGAGAAAGCAATCAGAGACATAAAAGTAAAACAAGTAATAATATTAATAATATACACAATGTAACAATAACTTGGCTATATACACGGCGTACCAGTACCGCGTCGATGTGCAGGGGTACGAGTTGAGGTAAATATGTACACAACCAGTCTAATGACTTGGAGGTAGATGATGTTTCAGGGTCCTGTTGGTTTCAGACTTGGTGCATCGGTACCGCTTGCCGTGCGGCAGCAGAGAGAACAGTATGACTGACACCGTCTGGTATAGAGGTCCTGGATGGCAGGTCATTGACTTCATAGGCTAATGGAAAAAAACAGCCATTGCTAGAATGCTGTCAGTCAGTGGATTGAAAGCAATGCTTTTGTAAATGAAATGGTACTGTGAAGTGATGTTTTGGCTTGAAATACAAATTATAAGACAACCTATATATTTATGTTAAGGAGCAGCATACACAACCTTACATAAATAAAACAATCCACTTGGCAGCAGTCTAGGTTATCTGGCTTGAATCTCAAGGACATTTGAATATTCCGTTGAGTTAAATGCATGGCAGACCAGCAAACTGCTGAAACGTTTATGACAGAACACGATGACTCATTTGTGATGTCTATCTTGGTTTGCCACTGTCAGATACTTGCTAGGCTGAGACATCCGTACAGGACAACTCAGGTAGAGATCCCTCATTGAGACATAAAGGACCGCTCCCAAAACGCCTTAGGAGTGTTCTTCGAGTTTGCAAGTAAAGCCATTGTAGCGTGAACAATGTACCGTTTACTCAAGGAGTACTAGGTTAATTCCTGAGTTCACTGGAGTCCCCTCAAAAACCTTGTTGTTGGCTGACCAATGACCTACAGTCCATATTCAATGAACATTTTAGTATTTGGATGAATGGCCGTCCTGCCAGGTACCATAGGATCGCCTTTTTCAATAATGTCTGTGCTTGGATTTTTTTTTTAATGGCTATTGAATGTGCTTTCTTACGGCCAAATACAGCAAGAACATGCCCTCTGATTTGGATGAAAAGGTCCCTGATGTGTCCATCTCTCTCTCTCTTCCAGCGCTGCAACGCTGAAGGGCTGCTGATGGTTCCTTGACTCCTAACACCACCATTGGTTGCAAGACTGTCGGACGGAAGGACGTGTCCAGAATTGATGGGAGACATGTCATGGACATAATTATTTTTTATTTAAGTATCGGAAGAAGGAACATTTATATATTTATAATGGAAAGCAGACCTACTCCTCCAGGTCTATCCATCTGATTTGTTTTGAGCAGGCGTCCATTTCCTCAAGAATGTGATCTTGGTTTGAGTGGAGACTTCTGCAGTAGACAAGCACACGTGGGTTCTCTGACTGTTATTGATATCTATTACAGACGTTGTGACAGGACACAGGACTTTGCAGGGTTTTATAGTAGGTTGATCAGTGATCTTGAAATGCAAAGATAGAGAGCTTTGGGCCAGTAACAGGTCGCTTGTTTGAATCTCTGAGGCGACTAGGTGAAAAATCTTATCGATGTGCCCTTGAGCAAGGTACTTAACCCGACGAATTGCTCCTGTAAGTCGCTCTGGATAAGAGCGTCTGCTAAATGACTAAAATGTAAATGTAAAAAAAAAAAAAAAAGGAATAAAAACAATATTATGTAAAATAAAATAAAAAATGTAGTGCAATAAAGATTGCATGTGCTATGCTATTGCAGTGCAGTCGCAGAAAAATGGGTTTTGTTGTGCGGGAAAAATGATCCCGGTGTCTCAGTCTCTGCCACAACCGTAAATTAGCTCCTGTTATTCCACAGTGAGCTACAAGCAGCCTTAGGGCTCGATTCAATCCGTATGGCTGAAGTCCAGCATTTTATAACGCCATTAACATTTAGTAACACGGGAACATTGCTTTTACATTTCGATCGCGCTTGTAGCGCAGCTCTTCACGGATCGAATTGAGCCCCGCTGAACACCTCCGAATGTCTAGAATGTTCCTGGGGAGCTGTAGTGTTGCAGTACTTGAGGTGTGTCGTCTACAGTTGACAGTCAAATACAGGAAAACAAAGATAGGCCTATATCACACTCCCCCGCTCAGTGTCATGTGACTTTCACACTGTCTTTCACCTTCCCTTGTTCTCTCCTCCTTAATCCAGCTCAAAGAGGTTATGACATTAAAATGTGCAAATTTAAGAATACATGTCATTTTCCTTGCCAGCTGGGTCAAACCAACCTACATACAGTATTCTTCTTCCTCCCCGAGTCCCCCCCCCCCCCCCCCCCCACATCAAAACACATAGGGCCAGTTGACTGGACTCTGGAGGCCATTATGTGATGCAGGCCAGATTGGGGATTCCAAAAGGGAAATGTTCAGTCAGTCAGGTGCAGCTGAAGAGAGCCACAGTGACTGAATCAGCTGTGGCTCATCTCTCTTTCTCGTGTACATATATATGCGTTTCAATACAATCAAATAGTTTCTTGACTAAACATACGACTGACTGGTGGTTGTGGGACATCCTGTTATTACTGTATCTGTATCTTAAAAATCAGTAAATTTGCTGTTTGCCTTTGTACTTTGTGTGAGTATTTTATTCTATATTGTACTTCGCCATCCTCTGAATATTTAAGTAAAATAAAAAAGTAATTCATCTTTCAATTCAATTTAACTACTACACTATGGCCCTGTACACACAGAGGTTGTACAACCCATTTGACAAAATGGTGTGATACCACATAGTGGGGCAAAAAAGTATTTAGTCAGCCACCAATTGTGCAAGTTCTCCCACTTAAAAAGATGAGAGAGGCCTGTAATTTTCATCATAGGTACACATCAACTATGACAGACAAAATGAGAAGAAAAAAAAATCCAGAAAATCACATTGTAGGATTTTTAATGAATTTATTTGCAAATTATGGTGGAAAATAAGTATATGGTCACCTACAAACAAGCAAGATTTCTGGCTCTCACAGACCTGTAACTTCTTCTTTAAGAGGCTCCTCTGTCCTCCACTCGTTACCTGTATTAATGGCACCTGTTTGAACTTGTTATCAGTATAAAAGACACCTGTCCACAACCTCAAACAGTCACACTCCAAACTCCACTATGGCCAAGACCAAAGAGCTGTCAAAGGACACCAGAAACAAAATTGTAGACCTGCACCAGGCTGGGAAGACTGAATCTGCAATAGGTAAGCAGCTTGGTTTGAAGAAATCAACTGTGGGAGCAATTATTAGGAAATGGAAGACATACAAGACCACTGATAATCTCCCTCGATCTGGGGCTCCACGCAAGATCTCACCCCGTGGGGTCAAAATGATCACAAGAATGGTGAGCAAAAATCCCAGAAGCACACGGGGGGACCTAGTGAATGACGTGCAGAGAGCTGGGACCAAAGTAACAAAGCCTACCATCAGTAACACACTACGCCGCCAGGGACTCAAATCCTGCAGTGCCAGACGTGTCCCCCTGCTTAAGCCAGTACATGTCCAGGCCCTTCTGAAGTTTGCAAGAGAGCATTTGGATGATCCAGAAGAGGATTGGGAGAATGTCATATGGTCAGATGAAATCAAAATATAACTTTTTGGTAAAAACTCAACTCGTCGTCTTTGGAGGACAAAGAATGCTGAGTTGCATCCAAAGAACACCATACCTACTGTGAAGCATGGGGGGGAAACATCATGCTTTGGGGCTGTTTTTCTGCAAAGGGACCAGGACGACTGATCCGTGTAAAAGAAAGAATGAATGGGGCCATGTATCGTGAAATTTTGAGTGAAAACCTCCTTCCATCAGCAAGGGCATTGAAGATGAAACGTGGCTGGGTCTTTCAGCATGACAATGATCCCAAACACACCGCCCGGGCAACGATGGAGTGGCTTCGTAAGAAGCATTTCAAGTTCAGCAGTGTGTGAAAACCTTGTGAAGACTTACAGAAAACGTTTGACCTGTGTCATTGCCAACAAAGGGTATATAACAAAGTAGAGAAACTTGTTATTTACCAAATACTTATTTTCCACCATAATTTGCAAATAAATTCATTAAAAATCCTACAATGTGATTTTCTGGATTTATTTTCTTCTCATTTTGTCTGTCATAGTTGATGTGTACCTATGATGAAAATTACAGGCCTCATCTTTTTAAGTGGGAGAACTTGCACAATTGGTGGCTGACTAAATACTTTTTTGCCCCACTATATATTCTTGAGAAGTTGTGAAATTTGTTGTACATCAATTGTATAACCTGAGTGTTTACAGGCCAATAACACTTTCGATCTTGACGTCAAAGTGGCGGCAAATGAAATCGCTCCATAAAAAATAAATAAAGACAACGCAGCAAAGTAACAGTCACTGATCATTTAATGGCCTTTTCAGACTGTCCACCATCTCTCACACAATCTTATTTAACCATGACAGACTGTCCACCATCTCACACACAATCTTATTTAACCATGACAGACTGTCCACCATCTCACACACAATCTTATTTAACCATGACAGACTGTCCACCATCTCTCACACACAATCTTATTTAACCATGACAGACTGTCCACCATCTCTCACACACAATCTTATTTAACCATGACAGACTGTCCACCATCTCACACACAATCTTATTTAACCATGACAGACTGTCCACCATCTCACACACAATCTTATTTAACCATGACAGACTGTCCACCATCTCTCACACAATCTTATTTAACCATGACAGACTGTCCATCTCTCACACACAATCTTATTTAACCATGACAGACTGTCCATCTCTCACACACAATCTTATTTAACCATGACAGACTGTCCACCATCTCTCACACACAATCTTATTTAACCATGACAGACTGTCCATCTCTCACACACAATCTTATTTAACCATGACAGACTGTCCATCTCTCACACACAATCTTATTTAACCATGACAGACTGTCCATCTCTCACACACAATCTTATTTAACCATGACAGACTGTCCATCTCTCACACACAATCTTATTTAACCATGACAGACTGTCCATCTCTCACACACAATCTTATTTAACCATGACAGACTGTCCACCATCTCTCACACACAATCTTATTTAACCATGACAGACTGTCCACCATCTCTCACACAATCTTATTTAACCATGACAGACTGTCCACCATCTCTCACACAATCTTATTTAACCATGACAGACTGTCCACCATCTCACACACAATCTTATTTAACCATGACAGACTGTCCATCTCTCACACACAATCTTTTTTAACCATGACAGACTGTCCACCATCTCTCACACAATCTTATTTAACCATGACAGATTGTCCACCATCTCTTACACACAATCTTATTTAACCATGAAAGACTGTCCACCATCTCTCACACAATCTTATTTAACCATGACAGACTGTCCACCATCTCACACACAATCTTATTTAACCATGACAGACTGTCCATCTCTCACACACAATCTTATTTAACCATGACAGACTGTCCACCATCTCTCACACACAATCTTTTTTAACCATGACAGACTGTCCACCATCTCTCACACACAATCTTATTTAACCATGAAAGACTGTCCACCATCTCACACAATCTTATTTAACCATGACAGACTGTCCACCATCTCACACACAATCTTATTTAACCATGACAGACTGTCTTGGATTTCAAACGGATCCCACTCTGACACGCCAGTGGAGGGTCCTGACTGTCTGTCTCTTAGCTCTGAGGATGGGTGGCCAAGCCAGGTGTGACGACGGCTCTCAGACAGGCTCCTCATGCTGTGATCTGTTGTTGTTGTTAGGATTCTGAACAAAGTTGACAGAGTAGGATCCAGTGCCTGAATCCTGGTTTACCTGGAAGTTTGATGTGGACAGACCAAATGGCCGCAGGAACATATTGCCCAAGTCCTTCAGTTTGCCTAATGACAGATAGATAGGGAGAGACATTAAAAAGCTAAATAATGACAAAAACAGAGATGAAAACAATAAAATGACATTTAATTGAAGTCAGTATTTTTCCTGTTGATAATTGCAAATGAGAGGATATTCCAATACAACGTATGCTGAGCTATGTTCTACTCCACAAACGTAGTACATTAGTGAGCAGTTTTCCCCAGCACAGCTCCAAGGCTGCCTCCCTACACACCGCTTTGTGGTCAATTTCAATTCCAACCAGTTGATATGGGTTCCTCACTCCCAGCCTAGTGAGTAACATCTGGGTTCACACAACCTTATAGTTGACCATGATGGAACAGAACCAGCCCTACACTTAGGTTATTTTAGGTCCACGCTCACCTGCCAACAATATGATTTAAAACATATCACAAGGCACCATAGTTTTTTTTATTGCTAGTCAGTGAATGTACTTTAGTCTTTAAAAACAAGTTGTAGAAAACATCTCAAGGATGATCAACGGAGGGAAAAAAAATTATGGACCTGAGCTCAATTGAGTCTCAAAGCAAAGGATCTGAATACATATGTAAAATAGGGATCTGTTTTATTTTTAATACATTTGCAAACATTTCTAAAAACCTGTTTTCGCTTTGTCATTAAGGGGTATTGTGTGTAGATTGATGAGGATTTTTTCAAATCCATTTTAGAATAAGGCTGTAACATAACAAAATGTGGAAAAAGGGAAGGGGTCTGAATACTTTCCAAATGTACTGCACTTATGTCTTTGAAATGTTTTCCTGGGGGTGCAATCTATGCAAAACAAATGAAAAGCAGTTGGTGATCTCATACCCATCATATCGTCCTTCAGCTTCTCATTTCGCTTGTGGATCTGTTGTGGAAGCCGCTGTACGGAGGAGAGGGAGAGATACAGTCAAGGTAAATGACTAGCCATGTGCCTGGTTGCCAGTAGTCTTCACAGCAGATACGGTTTACCTTCTGCTGATCTTACCACAACAACCTTATATTCTACTCATCCTACTCATCCTACATCCCACTGTTAGGAATGGAACTTCACGGAATAAAAACACTTACTACTACTTTAACTTCAGGTTGTCTTGGCAACATCCCTGTGGTGGGAACAATGCATTACACCTAACCCCTGCACTAGAGCTAGCAGGAGGTAATCCTTCACAGTAACAGCTCATCCATTTCAAGCCAGAAGGAGCCCTTTCCTCTGCTTTGTAATCACTGGCATCTTCTATTTAGGGCGCTGCAGGTCTACACAGCATCTTCTCTCTAGGGCGCTGCAGGTCTACACAGCATCTTCTATCTAGAGCATTGCAGGTCAACACAGCATCTTCTCTCTAGGGTGCTGCAGGTCTACACAGCATCTTCTCTCTAGGGCGCTGCAAGTCTACACAGCATCTTCTATCTAGGGTGCTGCAGGTCTACACAGCATCTTCTCTCTAGGGCGCTGCAGGTCTACACAGCATCTTCTATCTAGGGCGCTGCAGGTCTACACAGCATCTTCTATTTAGGGCGCAGCAGGTCTACACAGCATCTTCTCTCTAGGGCGCTGCAGGTCTACACAGCATCTTCTCTCTAGGGCGCTGCAGGTCTACACAGCATCCTCTATTTAGGGCGCTACAGGTCTACACAGCATCTTCTCTCTAGGGTGCTGCAGGTCTACACAGCATCTTCTCTCTAGGGTGCTGCAGGTCAACACAGCATCTTCTCTCGAGGGTGCTGCAGGTCAACACAGCATCTTCTCTCGAGGGTGCTGCAGGTCTACACAGCATCTTCTCTCGAGGGTGCTGCTGGTCTACACAGCATCTTCTCTCTAGGGTGCTGCAGGTCTACACAGCATCTTCTCTCTAGGGTGCTGCAGGTCAACACAGCATCTTCTCTCTAGGGTGCTGCAGGTCTACACAGCATCTTCTCTCGAGGGTGCTGCAGGTCTACACAGCATCTTCTCTCTAGGGTGCTGCAGAGGTCTACACAGCATCTTCTCTCTAGGGTGCTGCAGAGGTCTACACAGCATCTTCTCTCTAGGGTGCTGCAGGTCTACACAGAATCTTCTCTCTAGGGCGCTGCAGAGGTCTACACAGCATCTTCTCTCTAGGGTGCTGCAGGTCAACACAGCATCTTCTCTCTAGGGTGCTGCAGGTCTACACAGCATCTTCTCTCTAGGGTGCTGCAGGTCTACACAGCATCTTCTCTCTAGGGTGCTGCAGGTCAACACAGCATCTTCTCTCTAGGGTTCTGCAGGTCTACACAGCATCTTCTCTCTAGGGTGCTGCAGGTCAACACAGCATCTTCTCTCTAGGGTGCTGCAGGTCTACACAGCATCTTCTCTCTAGGGTGCTGCAGGTCAACACAGCATCTTCTCTCTAGGGCGCTGCAGGTCTACACAGCATCTTCTCTCTAGGGTGCTGCAGGTCTACACAGAATCTTCTCTCTAGGGTGCTGCAGGTCAACACAGCATCTTCTCTCTAGGGTGCTGCAGGTCTACATAGCATCTTCTCTCTAGGGTGCTGCAGGTCTACATAGCATCTTCTCTCTAGGGTGCTGCAGGTCAACACAGCATGCCTCCAAAGACAGAAGTTCTCATCACACATTATCCATTCTAGACCAAACTACACTGAACAAAAATATAAAAACGCAACTAGAAATATTTGATTGAGTTAGTTCATAAACGCAGCAAAAAAAGAAACGTCCTCACTGTCAACTGCGTTTATTTTCAGCAAACTTAACATGTGTAAATATTTGTAACAAAATTCAACAACTGAGACATAAACTGAACAAGTTCCACAGACATGTGACTAGCAGAAATGGAATAATGTGTCCCTGAACAAAGGGGGGGGGGGGGGGGTCAAAATCAAAAGTAACAGTCAGTATCTGGTGTGGCCACCAGCTGCATTAAGTACTGCAGTGCATCTCCTCCTCATGGACTGCACCAGATTTGCCACCAAGGCACTTGCAAGTTCCCGGACATTTCTGGGGGGAATGGCCCTAGCCCTCACCCTCCGACCCAACAGGTCCCAGACGTGCTCAATGGGATTGAGATCCGGGCTCTTTGCTGGCCATGGCAGAACACTAACATTCCTGTCTTGCAGGAAATCACGCACAGAATGAGCAGTATGGCTGGTGGCATTGTCATGCTGGAGGGTCATGTCAGGATGAGTCTGCAGGAAGGGTACCACATGAGGGAGGAGGATGTCTTCCCTGTAACGCACAGCGTTGAGATTGCCCGCAATGACAACAAGCTCAGTCCGATGATGCTGTGACACACCGCCTCAGACCATGACGGACCCTCCACCTCCAAATCGAACCCGCTCCAGAGCACAGGCCTCGGTGTAACGCTCATTCCTTCGACGATAAATTCGCGAATCCGACCATCACCCCTGGTGAGACAAAACCGCGACTCGTCAGTGAAGAGCACTTTTTGCCAGTCTTGTCTGGTCCAGCGACGGTGGGTTTGTGCCCATAAGCGACGTTTGATGTCTGGTGAGGACCTGCCTTACAACAGGCCTACAAGCCCTCAGTCCAGCCTCTCTCAAACTATTGTGGACAGTCTGAGCACTGATGGAGGGATTGTGCGTTCCTGGTGTAACTCGGGCAGTTGTTGTTGCCATTCTGTACCTGTCCGACAGGTGTGATGTTCAGATGTACCGATCCTGTGCAGGTGTTGTTACACGTGGTCTGCCACTGCGAGGACAATCAGCTGTCCGTCCTGTCTCCCTGTAGCACTGTCTTAGGCATCTCACAGTACGGACATTGCAATTTATTGCCCTGGCCAGATCTGCAGTCCTCATGCCTCCTTGCAGCATGCCTAAGGCACGTTCACACAGATGAGCAGGGACCCTGGGCATCTTTCTTAGGGTGTTTTTCCAGAGTCAGTAGAAAGGCCTCTTTAGTGTCCTAAGTTTTCATAACTGACCTTAATTGCCTACCGTCTGAAAGCTGTTAGTGTCTTAACGACCATTCCACAGGTGTATGTTCATTAATTGTTTATGGTTCATTGAACAAGCATGGGGAAACAGTGTTTAAACCCTTACAATGAAGATCTGTGAAGTTATTTGGATTTTTACGAATGATCTTTGAAAGACAGGGTCCTGAAAAGGGGACGTTTCTTTTTTTGCTGAGTTTAAGGAAAATCGGTCAATTGAAATAAAGTCATTAGGCCCTAATCTATTGATTTCACATGACTGGGAATACAGATATTCAACTGCTGGCCACAGACCCCTTAACATTTTTTTTTTCTTTAAGGTAGGGGCGTGGATCAGAAAACCAGTCAGTATCTGGTGTGACCATTTGCCTCATGCAGTGCGACACATGTCCTTCACATAGAGTTGATCAGGCTGTTGATTGTGGCCTGTGGAATGTTTTCCTACTCCTCTTCAATGGCTGTGAGAAGGATCTGGATATTGGCGGGAACTGGAACACGCCGTTGTACACGTCGATCCAGAGCATCCCAAACATGCCTGGTGAGTATGCAGACCATTGAAGAACTGAGACATTGTCAGCTTCCAAGTAGTATACAGATTATCATGCTGAAACATGAGGTGATGGCGGTGGATGAATGGCATGACAATGGGCCTCAGGATCTCGTCACGGTATCTCTGTGCATTCAAATCGCCAGTGATAAAATGCAATTGTGTTCGTTGTCCGTAGTTTATGCCTGCCCATACCCTAACCCCACCATGGGGCACTCTGTTCACAACGTTGACATCAGCAAACCACTCACCCACACGACGCCATACACGCTGTCTGCCACCTGCCTGGTATAGTTGAAACCAGGATTCATCCGTGAAGAGCACACGCCTCCAGTGTGCCAGTGGCCATCGAAGGTGAGCATTTGCCCAGTGAAGTCGGTTACGACGCCAAACTGCTGTCAGGTCAAGACCCTGGTGAGGACGATAAGCACGCAGATGAGCTTCCCTGAGACGGTTTCTGACAGTTCCTGCAGAAATTCTTCAGTTGTGCAAACCCACAGTTTCAGCAGCTGTCCGGGTGGCTGGTGTCAGACTATTCTGCAGGTGAAGAGGCCGGAAGTCCTAGGCTGGCGTGGTTACATGTGGGCAGCGGTTGAGGCCAGTTCGACATACTGCCAAATTCTCTAAAAGGGCGTTGGAGGTGGCATATGGTAGAGAAATGTACATTCAATTCTCTGGCAGCAGTTCTGGTGGACATTCCTGCAGTCAGCATGCCAATTGCACACTCCCTCAAAACTTGAGACATCTGTGGCATTGTGTTGTGTGACAAAACTGCACATTTTAGAGTGGCCTTTTAATGTCCCCAGTACAAGGTGCACCTGTGTAATGATCATGCTGTTTAATCAGCTTCTTGATATACCACACCTGTCAGGTGGATGGATTATCTTGGCAAAGGAGAAATGCTCACTAACAGGAATGTAAACAAATTTGTCCCCAAAATTAGTTAAAAATAAGCTTTTTGTGAGTATGGAACATTTCTGCTCACGAAACATGGGACTGACACTTGTTGCCTTTATATTTTTGTTCAGTATAATTAACTGGAGTTGTTGGGAGGAGTTGATTCTCTGGTAAGTGTATGTACACGTGTGTGTCGGGGCTGGGGAGATAAGACGAGAGTATTTTGAGACCATGTAGTGTCAGATAGTGCATTTCAGATGGAGAAAAGCTTCTATTCCAGGCCAGTCCAAGCCGCGCCTCAAATGGCACCCTATTCTCTATATATTGCACTTAGTGTACTAGTTAGTGCACTCTAATAGGGACTAATAGGATGCGATTTGGGATGCAAGCGCTGTGAGCTTGTGTTGTGTAAGCCTCCCCCTCATGGCTACATTAGTAAGAGCTGCTGCTTGGCTCCAGTTATTATTGCAGGGCCTCATTCAGAACAAAATCAGGAACATGGATACAGTCAACCACAAACCTCATTGAATGGAAAGACGAAAAACACGTCTTTGTCCAAGACATTTCAGTTTGCCTAGCATTCAATATTTCATGTTAAACAGTAATGCATTTTTTTATTTGATGAATTTGACAGCCTCGCTATTAAACAAGCAAAATCAATGAAACGGTTTAATAACGGGCCTCACATCAAACTCTTCATTATTATTGATTATAATGACTCTTCGGGTTTCGCCAAAGGCAAACCTATCAACATTCAATGTTGGTAAGCAAGAAGAAAATGTAAAACCAACCCTTACACAATACTGTTCATGTGTTAACTCCGACATCACATGTGCATTTACTGAAGAGTGTTGTTTTGTTGTATACGTTTTTGGGGAGGGTATTTAACCCCCCTTTTCGATCTTGTCTCATCGCTGCAACTCCCCAACGGGCTCGAAAGAGGCAAAGGTCGAGTCATGCGTCCTCCGAAACATGACCTGCCAAACCGCGCTTCTTAACACCCGGAAGCCAGCCGCACCAATGTGTCAGAGGAAACACTGTTCAACTGATGACCTGCAACTGTCAGCCTGCAGGCACCCGGCTCGCCACAAGGAGTCTCTAAAGCATGATGAGCCAAGTAAAGCCCCCCCGGGCCAAACCCTCCCCTAACCCGGATGACTCTGGGCCAATTGTGCGCCGCCCTATGGGACTCCCGATCACGGCTGGTTGTGATACAGCCCGGGATCGAACCTGGGTCTGTAGTGATGCAGTGCCTTAAACCGCTGCGCCACTCGGGAGGCGAAGAGTGACTTAAAATGTAAGCCTTCTCTATTCTGCTAACAATTATATATTAGAGTTAAATGTCAGTGGTTGCTACTAACCATGCAGGCCTCTCTGGCTGAAGGCAGGTCGGGGTCTTTCTCCAGAGCAGCCTTGTAGTCTTCCAAAGCCTCATCCAGCTTGTCTGTTTTCTCATAGAGCTCTGCCCTCCGCAGGATCGCTCGCATGTAGTTTGGGTTCAACTCTATGGCTGGAGGTGACGAAACAAGGACACATGTTCAGAGTGCTAGTTACGTAGCGATGGGTATGAATAATAAAAATGGCATTTATCCAAA
Organism: Salmo salar; assembly: GCF_965601325.2. NCBI lineage: Eukaryota > Metazoa > Chordata > Actinopteri > Salmoniformes > Salmonidae > Salmo > Salmo salar. The sequence goes on along the minus strand of NC_138294.1, from coordinate 85,559,234 downwards.
TCTGCAGCTGGTGTTCGTGATTTTGATCATGGCAACTGTAATTTAAGGAGATACGCCTGGATTGGTTGAACAGAATTATTATTCTATATTTTTTAAAACAGTGTTCTGGAGTGGGAATTGTGTCTTCTTCACACACAATATACTGGGAAAGAAGCACACCATGTCCCAGACAGTTCAACCGTCTGACATGCCATGTCCCAGACAGTTCAACCGTCTGGCATGCCATGTCCCAGACAGTTCAACCGTCTGGCATGCCATGTCCCAGACAGTTCAACCGTCTGGCATGCCATGTCCCAGACAGTTCAACCGTCTGGCATGCCATGTCCCAGACAGTTCAACCGTCTGGCATGCCATGTCCCAGACAGTTCAACCGTCTGGCATGCTATGTCCCAGACAGTTCAACCGTCTGGCATGCCATGTCCCAGACAGTTCAGCCGTCTGGCATTGTGGAATTAGAACAGAGACGTAACAGACTCACCCTTTGTGCAGTCAGCGATGGCTCTCTCATTCTTATCCTATTAGGGGGGGGGAAGGTGTTTCAAACTCAGCAGTCACCATTTTGTTATGTATTTGTTTGGGTGGAAAGGTTATGACAAGATGACATCAACTCCAAATGACCTATTGATGTCTTGACCCGAGCCATCTGAATAACCAGGTAGGATTGTATTTGCCAGTCAAACCCATCCTAAACTTATGTAGTATGTAGCTACAGTAGAGCACCACTAGGGGTCACAAGAGATCTGTCTCTCTTAGCCCCACCCTCTTGCGAGATAATGGTGGTTTACTCAGCGTTTCATTTTAACCTGCTAGAACAGAATCCGGCAGAACGGCACCTCTCCATTTTGGACTGTTTAATTCCAGAACCTATTTGACCGGATCCGGTACCTATCGTGGCATGAAACATAATTTTCACTTTTTTGCTATGTAAAAATTCAGATAAAAGAGATCAAAGTTAATTTGTGTTGCCTCTTTGTTAATTCTCCTTCCTCCCCACTCAAAGACGTGATGTGATAAAAGTCGATTTTCAGCCCAGGCTTGATATTCTAAGAGTTGATTCGGGTTGGGCCGGTCAGGGCTTAAGGTTTGTACAACGTTGTAACCCATGCTTGAGACCAACAAGTGGCCGTGTCTGTGTGAGAAGCACACCAGTATCTCTCACAGAACTGGAATGAGATTTACTTTATATGATCTCCCTCTCTCCGCTCTGATAGACATGACCCTGCAACTCATGTATTTCCTTACAGATCATATAAAAGGGTTCTGAAGGAGCTATATAAAGGGTTCTGAATAGCCTAGCACACCATGAGAATGCCTATAATTTGGCCGCAGAAGATCAATAGCTTCTTTAAAAATAGCCTAGCTGTGGATGGTATGTAGCCCAATAACAAAGCATGCCTACAGTCAGGAATGCGTGGCAAATCTGTCAGCGAACAGCATGCAGACAAAACAGGGCTTTAGCAATATTTAAAATACAATCGTGTGAAAACACAGGTTGGAAAGCAAATGGCTCTTGCTGAAAAGAGAAGACTAAATCAGTTTGTAGGCTACCAAAATATTTGATCAAATTTCAACAGTGGAGGCTGCTGAGGGGAGGACGGCTCATAATAATGTCTGGAATGGAATTAATGAAATGGCATCAAACATGTAAACCAGGTGTTGGATACCGTTCCATTGACTCCATCCCGGTCATTATTATGAGCCGTCCTCCCCCCAGCACACTCCACTGACTTTAAAATATTGTTTTACAAAGTAAAACAAGAGAGGCTTTTGGCACGAGCTCGTCGGCCATCACCAGCGACTGAGCTAAGCATCACTGGGTGAGTCAGTGAAACTGGAAAGCATTTTTAGGACTATAATTTCCTCCTCATATTGTAGCCTACAATGTCTCCACACACCTTGGCTATTGATGGATTCAAGACAAGGTCGTTTTTATTGATCACAGACTCTGTTTGTCAGTGTCAAAGTAATGTCCGGTAAGCACTGGGTTTCCGTGATACAATTGTGCAATAAAATGTAGACTTCAGCTGTCTGAGACTGACATTCAGGAGACCTCAGAAGGGTTATAACTACCCAACCTGATTACCTCAAAATGGGTCCTCAGAGTTCCCCACTTGGTTACGTTTACATGTTACTAGCTATCACTCTTACCAGGTGCAGGCGGGCAGCAGCACGGTTAGAGAAGAGGATAGCTCTCTCCTTGCTGTAACACACAGGGCATAATCCTAAAGCTGCAGTGTACGAATCCTCTGCCTCAGTGTGCTCTGGGAAGATATGAAGAAGTGTCAGTCAATTATCCATCCAAGTAAGCATTGCTGCTGGTGCACACATACATACAGTATACAGAGCATTCGGAAAGTATTCAGACCCCGTGACTTTTTCTACATTTTGTTACGTTACATCCTTATTCTAAAATTGATTACATTCCCCCACCTCGATCTACACACAATACCCCATAATGACAAAGTAAATACGGGTTTAGACATTTTTGCAAATGTATAAAAAGAAACAATGAAATATGACATTTACACAAGTATTCAGACCCTTTTACTCAGTACTTTGTTGAAGCACCTTTTGCAGTGATTACAGCCTCGAGTCTTCGTGGGTATGACGCTACAAGCTTGGCACACCTGTATTTGGGGAGTTTCTCCCATTCTTCTCAGCAGATCCTCTCAAGCAGTCAGGTTGGATGGGGAGCGTCGCTACACAGCTATTTTCAGGTCTCTCCAGAGGTCGGTTGACCGGTTTCAAGTCCGGGTTCTGGCTGGGCCAATCAAGGACATTCAAAGACTTGTCCCGAAGCCACTCCTGCGCTATCTTGGCTATGTGCTTAGAGTCATGTCCTGTTGGAAGATGAACCTTTGCCCTAGTCGCAGGTCCTGAACACTCTGGAGAAGGTTTACATCATGGATCTTTCTGTACTTTGCTCCATTCATCTTTCCCTCAATCCTGACTAGTCTCCAAGTCCCTGCCGCTGAACAACATCCCAAAAGCATGATGCTGCCACCACCATGCTTCACCGTAGGGATGGTGCCAGGTTTACTCCAGATGTGACACTTGGCATTCAGGCCAAAGAGTTCAATCTTGGTTTCATCAGACCAGAGAATCTTGTTTCTCATGGTCTGAGAGTCCTTTAGGTGCCTTTTGGAAAACTCCAAGCGGGCTGTCATGTGCCTTTTACTGGGGACTGGATTCCGTCTGGCCACTCTACCATAAAGGCCTGATTGGTGGAGTGCTGCAGAGATGGTTGTCCTTCTGTAAGATTCTCCCATCTCCACAGAGGAACTCTGGAGCTCTGTCAGAGTGACCATCGGGTTCTTGGTCACCTCCCTGACCAAGGTCCTTCTCCCCGATTACTCAGTTGGCCAGGCGGCCAGCTCTAGGAAGAGTCTTGGTGGTTCAAAACATCTTCCATTTAAGAATGATGGAGGCCACTTCTTGGGGACCTTCAATGCTGCAGCAATGTTTTGGTACCCTTCCCCAGATCTGTGCCTCGACACAGTCCTGTCTCGGAGCTCTATGGACAATTCCTTCAACCTCATGGCTTGGTTTTTGCTCTGACATGCACTGTCAACTGTGGGACCTTATATAGACAGGTGTGTGCCTTTCCAAATCATGTCCAAATCAAATCAATTGAATTTACCACAGTTGGACTCCACTCAAGTTGTAGAAACATCTCAAGGATGATCAATGGAAAAAGGATGCACCCGAGCTCAATTGAGTCTCATAGCAAAGGGTCTGAATACATACACACATATTTTATACATTTGCAAAAATGTCTAAAAACCTGTTTTCGCTTGTCATTATGGTGTATTGTGTGTAGATTGATGAGGAAAAATGTTATTTAATCCATTTTAGAATAAGGCTTTAATGTAACAAAATGTGGAAAAAGGGAAACGGGTCTGAATACTTTCTGAATGCACTGTCTACACAGACAGCCTTAATGTGAACAGTATGTTAACACTAAAGCACATTTTGGGGCCGATTCTCACTAGCTAGGATCCCATCCAATTGGTGACGGTTTTTCATGTGAATATTCAAAAATTAGAAAACTTGTTGTGGATAAAAGACTGTCATCACGCACATAGTACACATAAAAATACCTTTTGTGGTTAAATTCAGAAGTACTGAATAAAATATACAAGTTAAATGGATTTCCATCGCATTTTCAACCCTACTGATGGTTTTCTCACCAAGAAAATTGTGTTATATAGCGAGTGTGCCCACTCTGGTATTGGCAAATGCCTTTTAGCCAACAGCTCGCAGATTCAGTTACTGTACCACCCACTGAATGATGCTCTGTCCAGTGTACCCCTGAAGTACCCCATCTTGTGCATTTTACCAGTATGCTATTGGTCTCATGAGTCTTCTCAAGTACCTCTTGTGGATAGACCAGGTATCCCCAGGGGTCATAGCACTCCTGGTTGGGAACCACTGGTTATACTTGATGAGATTATTATGGACAAAAGAGCGAGATTATTTTTATTTGTCAACCAGCAGCCAAGTATCGATCATCACGTCACCAGAATAAGACCCTCGATATTTATTGGAAAGAAGCATGAAGCTCATCCATCACCCTGTGAAGTTAATCATCATTTATTTAATCTGTAGCTTGATAAACTGCATGCTTTTCCCGACGAGTCGTAGTGGGAAGACCACGCAACATGTCATCACGTGACTCCAAGTTTACTTTGATGATTATTATGTCAATATCTACGCACAAATGCGTTTCCACTGACATTTCTCGCATAATTAACTTTACCGACATGTACTTTACTCACGTAAAACGATTCGATATCAGCAATAGTTTAAGTGACTCATTCTGTAAGATCCTGTTGGCCACGTTTTCTCAAACATCCATCCTCCAGTAGTATACAGTTTAGCCTACAGCAGCTTACCTCCACTCTTGAACTGACTGTTCCCCTTGTCCTTCAGGCTCATGCTCTCCTCTCTGCGGCTCTATGACACAGCAAAAAAACAACAAACACATCAGATTGAGCTCTTGTAACGCCAATTTACTGACCACCAAATGATGGTTGTAGAGTTTCAAATTGTGCAATCTTTGTTGTTGTTGACTAGGATGAAGAAGTTCACCTCTGTTTCCTCCTCTGTCATGTCTTTCTCCACTTGTCTCAGATACTCATCATCAAACTCAGGAGGGGCGTTCTCTTCTTCATTCAGTTCAGTATCAGAATCTCCCCCTTCAACTGCCACACTCTTGTCTTCTTCAGTGCACTCATCCCAAGTTTCTTTTTCCTCCTCCTCTTCACCTCCCAACAATGTAGTTCTCTCCCCTGACAACTCAGCTTCTTCTCCTAACTCTGCATTGACGTGTTCTTTCTCTGTGTTTGGTGAACATCCCTCTGTTTCCTGGCATAATGCCGGGGCTTCTGAACAGTCAGTCCTTCTTTGCCTGTCACCCATGGAGCCGTCTGCTCCATCCAGAGACTCCTCACAGTCAAAGAAGGCATCGTCCCCCTGCTCAGTACCCCTGTGGGCTGCAGTGCTTTGGCCGTCTGGACATTCATGCTGTTCAGATACTCTCATAACATTGGTCAGAGTGTTGATCATCCTGTCAAGGAGTGCCTCAGACTCCTTGTCTGCTGAGGATTCCATTGAATTTTCTCCCTGTACAAAACTTCACACAGGAGGATTTGCAGTCAGTTTTTACATTGTCAATTTAACCTGTATCTCAGTTTAATCTTGGGATGATTGTCAGTCACATTACACTGAGATATAGAAATCTGACCATAGAAATCATATAATTCACATTCTCTATCAATTCTGTGCCAGTGACATTGCTAGCTAGATCAGTGGTCTCTAGCTTTCAGTCAGAGAAGAAGAGAGGCCCAACTCAGCAAAAAAGCTGGCATTTTTTCGTTGTTCCGCCCACCTAGCAAGGACTTTTTGTATGGAGGTCAATGAGTGTCAAATTTGGTCAACAAAAAATGAATGGCTTATTTGCTATGTGAGGTTTATTTGCTCAAATATAAGTTTTGTAATGTTTATTGATAGAAGTAAAATACGTGACATCCAGGCAACTTTGAGAAAAAACACTTTATATCGCAGTTGTCTCAACATGGCTATGGATATTCATGAAATGAGGCTAGTAACATAGCATTTCTCTCCATTGAATACAGGCAGTTGACGTCAACACCCTTCATCGAATATTCAAAAAGGGATTACAATAATGAGATGTATTCACCAAGCCAAAGAGTGAATATGAAATAAATATATATAACCTTGAGCATATATATCGTTTTTTATTTTATTTAACTAGGCAAGTCAGTTAAGAACAAATTCTTATTTACAATGACAGCCTACCCCGGCCAAACCCTAAACTGGACTCAGCTGGGCCAATTGTGCGCCGCCCTATGGGACTCCCAATCACGTCCGGTTGTAATACAGCCCAGGTTCAAACCAGGGTCTGTAGTGACGCCTTTAGCACTGAGATGCAGTTACTTAGACCGCTGCCCCACTCGGGAGCCCAATGATAGGCGGGAGTTGGACGGCTCCCATTGTTAAGGCAGATATCTTGTCAGTATATCCATAATCTTCTGACTGTTCAGTTGCACCCTCGGCTAGCTAGCCTAGTAACGTCAGCTTGCTCTTTAACACAAAAGTAGTAGAGCCACTGTTCTTTACTGTTACTAGGCTAGCGACATATAACATAATAATAATAGTTACCATTAGGTTTGTTTATCTATCTAGCAGCTAACTTTATCCCAACAATTTTTTAACTTCAGCGACAAAGCTATCTTTCTGGTTAGTCAGCTAATGCTAGCTACCAGTTACAGACCCAAATGATACATATTGTGACATATTTTCTATATCTTTGAATACTTGAAACTTAACTATGTAAACATACACAAAATGGGTTGTTAATGGGTATAATACTGCATATTTAATACATTGTGGCTACAGTCCTACCTGTACTCAGGATTACATTTCCTCTGTAAACATCTTTTCCGGCTGCTTATCAAATCAATAGGACGCTGAGGCACTCTGGGAGATGTAGTCATTAAGGAAGCAGTTGGCTCAAAGAACGTTTCACCCTCAACATAATCATTAAAGTCCCAGTGCACACACTATGAGGTTGGAATAATTTTTTGAAAATTATGATAATGCCCTTTTAATGTAAGAGCATTTTGAAAAGACCGCCTGAAATGTCAGCCTGTTTTGGTGGGAAGGAGTTTTGGCCTGCCTGGTAGTGGTGACCCGTCATTCAGGGCCAGTGGGGCTGAGCCTTACCTGTTCAGCCCCCCAACAATGAGAAAAATAAATGAATACAAGTTTGCCTGTTTTTTGCATGTCACATATCAGTTTACAAACAGTGTAAAAAGCCATTCCCTTACTTAATAAAGCCGCATACAAACATGGTCTCTTTATTGAGTAAGGCAGCTCCAAAATGCAGGTATTTTCTGTGGTGGAGGGGCAGCCAGCGAATGCACATAGCGTAGACATTGGTAATCTTCTCTAGTTGCGCCGTGATTGGCTCAGTGTTCTGTCACTCATATGCTCAAGATTATATGTCTCTCCCTAGTCCAAGATGGCATCTTTGTCCCGTGTATATCACTTTTATCTTCGCATATATTTCATATATATTTTTTAAATGTTTTTTAAACCTCAAGTCCAACATACTCTCCTGCGACCCGCCTCACCCAATGTGGTATGGATCTGTTATTTTCTTTACTTTAGAACCGGAACCCTCAACAGAAGCTAGCCAGCTAACTAGCTACTAGCTAGTAGTCAGCTAGCCACTGCTAGCAGTCATCAGCTAAGCTTTAGCCCGGACAACTCCTGCCAGTCTGCACAGCGCGATTCAACCCAGAGCATACTGGACTCTTTTCCCCCACATCTCCGGATTCCTACCACAAGCTCTGAACCTTTTCACCTGGATCATCGCAGCTAGCTAGCTGCTATCCGAGTGGCTACTCTTGGCTAACGTCCCTGCCGATCCATCACAACTGGTCTGGTCCCCCTAAGGACCTTCTGCTAGCCTGCTAGCCCCGGCCTGCTAGCTGTCTGAATCGCCGTGTCTCCAGCCCGCATAGCTACTCACTAGACCCCATGATCACTCGACTACGCATGCCTCTTCCTAATGTCAATATGCCTTGTCCATTGCTGTTTTGGTTAGTGATTATCTCTTATTTCACTGTAGAGCCTCCAGCCCTGCTCAATATGCCTTAGCTAACCATTTTGTTCCACCTCCCACACATACGGTGACCTCACCTGGTTTAAATCGTGTCTCTAGAGACAATATCTCTCTCATCATCACTCAATGCCTAGATTTACCTCCACTGTATTCACATCTGACCATACCCTTGTCTGTAGATTATGCCTTGAATCTTTTCTTCCGTGCCCAGAAACCTGCTCCTTTTACTCTCTGTTCCGAATGCACTAGACGACCAGTTCTCATAGTCTTTAGCCGTACCCTTACCCTACTCCTCCTCTCTTCCTCTGGTGATGTAGAGGTTAATCCAGGCCCTGCAGTGCCTAGCTCCACTCCCATTCCCCAGGCGCTCTCATTTGCTGACTTCTGTAACCGTAAAAGCCTTGGTTTCATGCATGTTAACATTAGAAGCCTCCTTCCAAAATTGGTTTTATTCACTGCTTTAGCACACTCTGCCAACCCGGATGTCCTAGCTGTGTCTGAATCCTGGTTTAGGAAGGCCACCAAAAACCCAGACATTTCCATCCCTAACTATAACATTTTCCGACAAGATAGAACGACAAAATGGGGTGGAGTTGCAATCTACTGCAGAGATAGCCTGCAGAGTTATGTCATACTATCCAGGTCTGTGCCCAAACAATTTGAGCTGCTACTTTTAAAAATACACCTTTCCAGAAACAAGTCTCTCACCGTTGCCGCTTGCTATATACCACCTTCTGCCCCCAGCTGTGCCCTGGACACCATATGTGAATTGATTGCCCCCCATCTATCGTCAGAGCTCGTACTGTTCGGTGACCTAAACTGGGACATGCTTAACACCCCGGCCGTCCTACAATCTAAGCTAGATGCCCTCAATCTCACACAAATTATCAATGATTTTACCAGGTACAACCCCAAATCCGTAAACACGGGCACCCTCATAGATATCATCCTAACCAACCTGCCCTCCTATTACACCTCTGCTGTCTTCAACCAGGATCTCAGCGATCAGGGTCTGCGGTCAAACGACCACCCCTCAATCACTGTCAAACGCTCCCTAAAACACTTCAGCGAGCAGGCCTTTCTAATTGACCTGGCCCGGGTATCCTGGAAGGATATTGACCTCATTCCGTCAGTAGAGGATGCCTGGTTATTCTGTAAAAGTGCTTTCCTCACCATCTTAAATAAGCATGCCCCATTCAAAAAAGTTTAGAACCAGGAACAGATATAGGCTTTGGTTCACTCCATACCTGACTGCCCTTGACCAGCACAAAAACATCCTGTGCCATATTGCATTAGCATCGAATAGCCCCCGCGATATGCAACTTTTCAGGGAAATTAGGAACCAATATACACAGGCAGTTAGGAAAGCAAAGGCTAGCTTTTTAAAACAGAAATTTGCATCCTGTAGCACACATTCCAAAACGTTCTGGGACACTGTAAAGTCCATGGAGAATAAGAGCATCTCCTCCCAGCTGCCCACTGCACTGAAGCTAGGAAACACTGTCACCACCGATAAATCCCCGATAATTGAACATTTTAATAAGCATTTTTCTACGGCTGGCCATGCTTTCCACCTGGCTACCCCTACCCCGGTCAACAGCCCTGCACCCCCAACAGCAACTTGCCCAAAACTCCCCCATTTCTCCTTCACCCAAATCCAGATAGCTGATGTTCTGAAAGAGTTGCAAAATCTGGACCCACGCTCAAGGTCGTAAACAATATCATAACCGCCATCGGTAAGAGACAATACTGTGCAGCTGTATTCATCGCCCTGGCCAAGGCTTTCGACTCTGTCAATCACCACGTTCTTATCAGACTCAACAGCCTTGGTTTCTCTAATGATTGCCTCGCCTGGTTCACCAACTACTTCTCAGACAGAGTTCAGTGTGTCAAATCGGAGGGCTTGTTGTCCGGACCTCTGGCAGTCTCTATGGGGGTGCCACAGGGTTCAATTCTCAGGCAGACTCTTTTCTCTGTATACATCAATGATGTCGCTCTTGCTGCTGGTGATTCTCTGATCCACCTCTACGCAGACGACACCATTCTGTATACTTCTGGCCCTTCTTTGCACACTGTGTTATGTAAACGCCAGACGAGCTTCAATGCCATACAACTCTCCTTCCGTGGCCTCCAACTGCTCTTAAATGCAAGTAAAACTAAATGCATGCTCTTCAACCGATCGCTGCCTGCACCTGCCCGCCCGTCCAGCATCACTACTCTGGACGGTTCTGACTTAGAATATGTGGACAACTACAAATACCTAGGTGTGTGGTTAGATTGTAAACTCTCCTTCCAGACTCGCATTAAGCATCTCCAATCCAAAATTAAATCTAGAATCGGCTTCCTATTTCGCAACAAAGCATCCTTCACTCATGCTGCCAAACATACCCTCGTAAAACTGACTATCCTACCGATCCTTGACTTCGGCGATGGCATTTACAAAATAGCCTCCAACACTCTACTCAGCAAATTGGATGCAGTCTATCACAGTGCCATCCGTTTTGTCACCAAAGCCTCATATACTACCCACCACTGCAACCTGTACGCTCTCGTTGGCTGGCCCTCGCTTCATATTCGTCGCTCAACCCACTGGCTCCAGGTCATCTATGTCTTTGCTAGGTAAAGCCCTGCCTTATCTCAGCTCACTGGTCACCATAGCAGCACCCACCCGTAGCACACGCTCCAGCAGGTATATTTCACTGGTCACCCCCAAAGCCAATTCCTTTTTTGGCCGCCTTTCCTTCCAGTTCTCTGCTGCCAATGACTTGAATGAATTGCAAAAATCAGTGAAGCTGGAGACTCATATCTCCCTCTCTAACTTTAAGCACCAGCTGTCAGAGCAGCTCACAAATCACTGCACCTGTACATAGCCCATCTGTAAATAGCACATCCAACTACCTCATCACCATACTGTTATTAATTGTTTTGCTCCTTTGTACCCCAGTATCTCTACTTGTACATTCATCTTCTGCACATCTATCACTTGTGTTTAACTACTAAATTGTAATTATTTTGCCACTATTGCCTATTTATTGCCTTACCTCCCTTATCTTACCTCATTTGCACACACTGTATATAGACTTTTATATTGTGTTATTGACTGTATGTTTGTTTATTCCATGTGTAACTCTGTGTTGTTGTTTGTGTTGCACTGCTTTGCTTTATCATGGCCAGGTCGCAATTGTAAATGAGAAATTGTTCTCAAGTGGCCTACCTGGTTAAATAAAGGTGAAATAAAAAATAAATAAACTCATGGGAACACTACTTCACCACAGAATCTTCAAGGAGAGTTAGACAGTTCATGCACTCTTGGGTGCTGCCATAGATTTACAGTAGAAGTGCCCGTCCAAGAAGGCTCAAGGTTATTGGCCACAGATAAAATGATGTAAAATCATGTTATAACTACCTTGGCTTTGATTGGACTGATCATGTCAACATCATGCTTTCAAAATCTTATCTGGCAAGCTAGCTAGCTACAGTGCCTTGCAAAAGTATTCACCCCCCTTGGTGTTTTTCCTATTTTGTTGCATTACAACCTGTAATTTCAATTGATTTTTATTTGGATTTCATGTAATGGACATACACAAAATAGTCCGAATTGGTGAAGTGAAATGAAAAAAAGAACATGTTTCCAAAAATTTGAGAAAAAAACAGCGGAAAAGTGGTGCGTGCATATGTATTCACCCCTTTGCTATGAAGCCCCTAAATAAGATCTGGTGCAACCAATTACCTACAGAAGTCACATAATTAGGTAAATAAAGTCCACCTGGGTGCAATCTAAGTGTCACATGATCTGTCACAGGATCTCAGTATATATACACCTGTTCTGAAAGGCCCCAGAGTCTGCAACACCACTAAGCAAGGGGCACCACCAAGCAAGTGGCACTAAGAAGACCAAGGAGCTCTCCAAACAGGTTAGGGATGAAGATGTGGAGAAGTACAGATCAGGGTTGGGTTATAAAAAAATACCCAAAACTTTCAACATCCCACGGAGCACCATTAAATCCATAATTAAAAAATGTAAAGAATATGGCACCACAACAAACCTGCCAAGAGAGGGCCGCCCACCAAAACTCACGGACCAGGCAAGGAAGGCATTAATCAGAGAGGCAACAAAGAGACCAAAGATAACCCTGAAGGATCTGCAAAGCTCTACAGCGGAGATTGGAGTATCTGTCCATAGGACCACTTTAAACCGTACAATCCACAGAGCTGGGCTTTACGGAAGTGTCCAGAAAAAAATAATCAAACATGTTTGGTGTTCGCCAAAAGGCATGTGGGAGACTCCCCAAACATATGGAAGAAGGTACTCTGGTCAGATGAGACTAAAACTTAGCTTTTTGGCCATCAAGGAAAACGCTATGTCTGGCACAAACCCAACCCCTCTCATCCCCCCCGAGAACCCCATCCCCACAGTGAAGCATGGTGGTGGCAGCATCATGCTGTGGGGATGTTTTTCATTGGAGGGTGAATAGTTATGCACGCTCAAGTTTTCAGTTTTTTAGTCTTATTTCTTGTTTGTTTCACACCCAAAAATATTTTGCATCTTCAAAATGGTAGGCATGTTGTGTAAATCAAATGATACAAACCACCCAGAAATCAATTCTAATTCCAGGTTGTAAGGCTATAAAATAGGAAACATGCAAATGGGGGTGAATACTTTCGCAAGCCACTGTAGACAAGCAGTCATCATCATGAATTATGTCGACAATCTACTTCCAAATCCTTTTCAATCATTGTTATATGAAGACAAATTACAGATAAAACATATTGATGGTCATCGGCCATTAGACATAAACATTACACAACAAGTCATAAATCTCAAATTAAATAATGAGTGGTTTGGAAGGAATCAGTGGCTAACTGCAAGTGTTGGTAAAGCAATCACAATTTTTTCCCGTGCCTGTTATTCGGTGGAGAGGGTGTGTGGTCCAAGAAAGGGCCTGTTTTCCAAGCTTAAAGGGATAAACATTCAAGCACAACACCGTGGGCCAGAAAAGGTTGATTACATTGGCCATGCTGTCAATCGAGCATGACTTCATCCAGAGAATGCCAGACTTTGAGGACCAAGTTTGATGACAAAGTTTACCCACATGAAGGACCGCCGCGCCACAGCACAACAATGGTGTGTCCAAAAATATATCTTGTATGCTGCTGCATAAACGATGCAATATGCCAGGGAAATACAGTTGAAGTCAGAAGTTTACATACACTTAGGTTGGAGTCATTAAAACTTGTTTTTCAACCACTGCACAAATGTCTTGTTAACAAACTATAGTTTTGGCAAGTCGGTTAGGACATCTACTTTGTGCATGACACAAGTAATTTTTCCAACAATTGTTTACAGAGAGATTATTTCACTTATAATTCACTGTATAACAATTCCAGTGGGTCAGAAGTTTACATACACTAAGTTGACTGTGCCTTTAAACAGCATGGAAAATTCTAGAAAATGATGTCATGACTTTAAAAGCTTCTGATGGGCTAATTGACATCCTTTGAGTCAGTTGGAGGTGTACCTGTGGATGTATTTCAAGGCCTACCTTCAAACTCAGTGCCTCTTTGCTTGACATCATGGGAAAATCAAAATAAATCCGCCAAGACCTCAGAAAAATAATTGTAGACCTCCACAAGTCTGGTTCATCCTTGGGAGCAATTTCCAAATGCCTGAAGGTACCACGTTCATCTGTACAAACAATAGTACGCAAGTATAAACACCATGGGACCACGCAGCCGTCATACCGCTCAGGAGGGAGACGCGTTCTGTCTCCTAGAGATGAACGTACTTTGGTGCGAAAAGTGCAAATCAATCCCAGAACAACAGCAAATACCTTGCGAAGATGCTGGAGGGAACAGGTACAAAAGTGTCTATATCCACAGTAAAACGAGTCCTCTATCAACACAACCTGAAAAGCCAAGGAAGAAGCCACTGCTTCGAAACCGTCTAAAAAAAGCCAGACTACGGTTTGCAACTGCACATGGGGACAAAGATCGTACTTTTTGGAGAAATGTTCTCTGGTCTGATGAAACAAAAATAGAACTGTTTGGCCATAATGTCCATCGTTATGTTTGGAGGAAAAAGGGGGAGGCTTGCACACCGAAGAACACCATCCCAACCGTGTAGCATGGGGGTGACAGCATCATGTTGTGGGGGTGCTTTGCTGCAGGAGTGACTGGTGCACTTCACAAAATAGATGGCATCATGTGGAAGGAAAATGATGTGGATATTTTGAAGCAACATTTCAAGACATCAGTCAGGAAGTTAAAGCTTGGTCACAAATGGGTCTTCCAAATGGAAAATGACCCCAAGCATACTTCCAAAGTTGTGGCAAAATGGCTTAAGGACAACAAAGTCAAGGTATTGGAGTGGCCATCACAAAGCCCTGACCTCAATCCTATAGAAAATCTGTGGGCAGAACTGAAAAAGCATGTGCGAGCAAGGAGACCTACAGACCTGACTCAGTTACACCAGCTCTGTCAGGAGGAATGGGCTACAATTCACCCAATTTATTGTGGGAAGCTTATGGAATGCTACCCGAAACGTTTGACCCAAGTTAAACCATTTAAAGGCAATGCTACCAAATACTAATTGAGTGTATGTAAACTTCTGACCAACTGGGAATGTGATGAAAAAAATAAAAGCTGAAATAAATCATTCTCTCTCTGACATTTCACATTCTTAAAATATAGTAGTTATCCTAATTTTTAGTAGGATTAAATGTCAGGAATTGTGAAAAACTAAGTTTAAATGTATTTGGCTAAGGTGTATGTAAACCTCCGACATCAACTGTAGCTAAGAAAGTAATACTAAGTGTATTTTGTGTAGTAAACTGTTAGTAGTCCATGTGTCTCAACCTAATATTTTTGTCCTCCCCCTCAGAACTTAGCCTACTGTTCTGACTTGGTGGTTCACATGTAGCCTATAGACTGTTTTAGAGAAATGAAATCATCGGATATTGTAAGAGCTTTCATTGTCTGCTTATATGCCCCCGTTATTTATCCTTTGGTTCTGACTTCGTGGGAGAATAATGTAAGAACGGGCCATGTTCTGAATTCTTTCGCAGTCCATTTCGAAAGTGTTGAACAAATAGGCATATCGACTACATCCACCTTAATCAAAATTACGGCTTGCCTCTTATCCGCTCCTCTTTTCCTCATGCCATAGTTTTTACATCTCCATTGTTATATTGCTTATATTGGTCTATTTCATTAGTATCTAATTCATAATTTAAGGCAATGTTGGAATGATGCATTTCATTGTTTTGCTTACTTTGTGTATTATAATTAGATCATGTGCTTTTCTCCACGGGGAGGGATACTATATAATGTTGTTGGGTCTGTAACCATGTTTGCCAGTGACAGTCACTTCCCATTCAAATATTTCTTTTCAACAGAAAGTTCAGTAATAGACCCATGTAATTCCAGCTGATATTGCGAGGGTTGTTTTGTTTGTGCAGTGCGCTGTCTGTGTGTCTGTATATAGTCTATAAAAGTGGATCCTCGTGATTGTATTTTCCTTCCTTTTTAGACCACATTGGCCTAATAAACTACTTCAAATGATAGGCTAACCACGTCCTCTCGTCTCTCTCTCTCTCTCTCTCTCTCTCTCTCTCTCTCTCTCTTTCTCTCTCTCTCCCTCTCTCTACCTCTCTATCTCCCTCTATCCCTCTCCACCTATCTCTCTCTCTCCCTCTCTCCACCTCTCTCTTGTCTCTCTCTCTCTCTCTCTCTCTCTCTCTCTCTCTCTCTCTCTCCTCTCTCTAACTCTCTCTCTCTCTCTCTCTCTCTCTCTCTCTCTCTCTCTCTCTCTCTCTCTCTGTGGTGACTTAAAGAAGAGTAAAGTTAAGGCCTCAACATCTTGCTGAATTTATCTGAATTAACACCTATCTGAATTTCTGTCGGTGTCCATTTTGAAAGTGCGGAACGAATAAGCCTACCTCATCGCTGCTCGTTTGCTTGCACTTGCTTATACTTAGAGCTTAGTGTTAATGATATAAGAACAAACATTGTGAATTTACTGAACATAAATATAATAATGTTTGTGTATGGTTCAAAAGTCAAAACTCATGTCGGCGTTTGTTATTATTGAAAGAGAATGCAGTTCTTATAGAGTTACACAAATTTACATTTACATTTACGTCATTTAGCAGACGCTCTTATCCAGAGCGACTTACAAATTGGTGCATTCACCTTATGATATCCACTGGAACAACCACTTTACAATAGTACATCTACAGTACATCAAATTCATAAAGAGTCAGCAGAAACCATATTTATTTAAGCAAGTCAGTCATATCAGCTATTGTTTTTAAAAAGGCAGTAAATGAGGCTGAATGAACTGTGTCGCTGCCAGACAAGGCACCGCTGATAGCCAGGTGTAGCAGTGGTAAGAATTCACTACATGGTGCTAAAAAGAAAGCTCTGCTGTTGTGAAAGCTTTATGTAGGGCCTAACAGTTTGTGGGCACCGTTTGTCACTCTCATAGTACAATTTATGTATTGTTTGGGGTTGTGATGTGTAGTGGCTTTGCTGGCATCCTTCTAAAAAAAATGGATAGAGTTTGCACCACCAAGATTGACATGCTAAAATTGCCACTGCTGCCTGGTGACATCACCAAGCTGTAAATTGGTTAATAGATCAACAAGAAAGAGAGTTCCAAACCTCTCTGCCAACAATAGCTATTTTTCAGTTTTCCCCTCCTCACTCAGACCACTCCCAGACAGTCCTACCAAAATTCTTGCTTGAGATATTGCCCTTAGCTAAGAAGCTATTTTTGTTTATTATTTTACATTTTAATTGTTACCCAGGAATGATTTGATATTGATATTTAAAAGAAAGAAGCTGCATTGGACCTTTAAAAAACCTGATGAATCAGCATAATATATAGACTAGCCATTCAGAAATATCTGACATAAGTGTAAAGATTACATTCAGCACATTGCAGGGTGGTGATGACCAATGGTCTTGGTTGACCTGACTAGTCTGGCTAGTCTGGCTCGTGATGGAGACAATATATATATATATATATATATATATATGTATATTTCTTTTCTCAGGGAGCCCAGCTAGTGCTACTGCGCTGTGAGTCACATGGGTCGCGTCAGTTTTTACTGTAACTCTGAAACACCCAGTTAGTACAGTATCTCTAAAACACCCATTTATTACTGTAACTAAAACACACAGTTATTACTGTAACTAAAACACCCAGTTATTACTGTAACTGAAACACCCAGTTAGTACTGTAACTCTGAAACACCCAGTTATTACTGTAACTCTGAAACACCCAGTTAGTACTGTAACTCTGAAACACCCAGTTAGTACTGTAACTCTGAAACACCCAGTTAGTACTGTAACTCTGAAACACCCAGTTAGTACTGTAACTCTGAAACACCCAGTTAGTACTGTAACTCTAAAACACCCATTTATTACTGTAACTCTGAAACACCCAGTTAGTACTGTAACTGAAACACCCAGTTAGTATTGTAACTCTGAAACACCCAGTTAGTACTGGAACTCTAAAACACCCAGTTAGTATTGTAACTGAAACACCCAGTTAGTACTGTAACTCTGAAACACCCAGTTAGTACTGTAACTGAAACACCCAGTTAGTATTGTAACTCTGAAACACCCAGTTAGTACTGTAACTCTAAAACACCCAGTTAGTACTGTAACTCTGAAACACCCAGTTAGTACTGTAACTCTGAAACACCGCATTAGTACTGTAACTCTTAAACACCCAGTTAGTACTGTAACTCTGAAACACCCAGTTATTACTGTAACTCTGAAACACCCAGTTATTACTGTAACTCTGAAACACCCAGTTAGTACTGTAACTCTAAAACACCCAGTTAGTACTGTAACTCTGAAACACCCAGTTAGTACTGTAACTCTGAAACACCCAGTTAGTACTGTAACTCTGAAACACCCAGTTATTACTGTAACTCTGAAACACACAGTTAGTACTGTAACTCTGAAACACCCAGTTATTACTGTAACTCTGAAACACCCAGTTAGTACTGTAACTCTGAAACACCCAGTTAGTACTGTAACTAAAACACCCAGTTAGTACTGTAACTAAAACACCCAGTTAGTACTGTAACTCTGAAACACCCAGTTAGTACTGTAACTCTGAAACACCCAGTTAGTACTGTAACTCTGAAACACCCAGTTAGTACTGTAACTAAAACACCCAGTTAGTACCGTAACTCTGAAACACCCAGTTAGTACTGTAACTCTGAAACACCCAGTTAGTACTGTAACTCTGAAACACCCAGTTATTACTGTAACTCTGAAACACCCAGTTATTACTGTAACTCTGAAACACCCAGTTAGTACTGTAACTCTGAAACACCCAGTTAGTACTGTAACTCTGAAACACCCAGTTATTACTGTAACTCTGAAACACCCAGTTATTACTGTAACTCTGAAACACCCAGTTATTACTGTAACTCTGAAACACCCAGTTATTACTGTAACTCGAAACACCCAGTTATTACTGTAACTCTGAAACACCCAGTTAGTACTGTAACTCTGAAACACCCAGTTATTACTGTAACTCTGAAACACCCAGTTATTACTGTAACTGAAACACCCAGTTATTACTGTAACTCTGAAACACCCAGTTATTACTGTAACTCTGAAACACCCAGTTATTACTGTAACTCTGAAACACCCAGTTATTACTGTAACTGAAACACCCAGTTATTACTGTAACTCTGAAACACCCAGTTATTACTGTAACTCTGAAACACCCAGTTATTACTGTAACTCTGAAACACCCAGATAGTACTGTAACTCTGAAACACCCAGTTATTACTGTAACTGAAACACACAGTTATTACTGTAACTCTGAAACACATAGTTAGTACTGTAACTCTGAAACACCCAGTTATTACTGTAACTCTGAAACACCCAGTTAGTACTGTAACTCGAAACACCCAGTTATTACTGTAACTCTGAAACACCCAGTTATTACTGTAACTCTGAAACACCCAGTTATTACTGTAACTGAAACACCCAGATAGTACTGTAACTCTGAAACACCCAGTTATTACTGTAACTAAAACACCCAGTTAGTACTGTAACTCTGAAACACCCAGTTAGTACTGTAACTCTGAAACACCCAGTTAGTACTGTAACTAAAACACCCAGTTAGTACTGTAACTCTGAAACACCCAGTTAGTACTGTAACTCTAAAACACCCAGTTATTACTGTAACTAAAACACCCAGTTAGTACTGTAACTCTGAAACACCCAGTTAGTACTGTAACTCTGAAACACCCAGTTAGTACTGTAACTAAAACACCCAGTTAGTACTGTAACTCTGAAACACCCAGTTAGTACTGTAACTCTGAAACACCCAGTTAGTACTGTAACTAAAACAGCCAATTATTACTGTAACTCTGAAACACCCAGTTAGTACTGTAACTCTGAAACACCCAGTTAGTTACTGTAACTCTGAAACACCCAGTTAGTACTATAACTCTGAAACAACCAGTTAGTACTGTAACTCTGAAACACCCAGTTAGTACTATAACTCTGAAACACCCAGTTAGTACTATAACTCTGAAACAACCAGTTAGTACTGTAACTAAAACACCCAGTTAGTACTGTAACTCTAAAACACCCAGTTAGTACTGTAACTCTGAAACACCCAGTTAGTACTGTAACTAAAACACCCAGTTAGTACTGTAACTCTGAAACACCCAGTTAGTACTGTAACACTGAAACACCCAGTTATTACTGTAACTCTGAAACACCTAGTTAGTACTGTAACTCTGAAACACCCAGTTAGTACTGTAACTCTGAAACACCCAGTTAGTACTGTAACTCTGAAACACCCAGTTAGTACTATAACTCTGAAACACCCAGTTAGTACTATAACTCTGAAACACCCAGTTAGTGCTGTAACTCTGAAACACCCAGTTATTACTGTAACTCTGAAACACCCAGTTAGTACTGTAACTAAAACACCCAGTTAGTACTGTAATTCTGAAACACCCAGTTAGTACTGTAACTCTGAAACACCCAGTTAGTACTGTAACTAAAACACCCAGTTAGTACTGTAACTCTGAAACACCCAGTTAGTAGTATAACTCTGAAACACCCAGTTAGTACTATAACTCTGAAACACCCAGTTAGTACTGTAACTAAAACACCCAGTTAGTACTATAACTCTGAAACACCCAGTTAGTACTGTAACTCTGAAACACCAAGTTAGTACTATAACTCTGAAACACCCAGTTAGTACTGTAACTCTTAAACACCCAGTTAGTACTGTAACTCTGAAACACCCAGTTAGTACTGTAACTAAAACACCCAGTTAGTACTATAACTCTGAAACACCCAGTTAGTACTGTAACTCTGAAACACCCAGTTAGTACTGTAACTCTGAAACACCCAGTTATTACTGTAACTCTGAAACACCCAGTTAGTACTGTAACTCTGAAACACCCAGTTAGCACTGTAACTCTGAAACACCCAGTTAGTACTGTAACTCTGAAACACCCAGTTAGTACTATAACTAAAACACCCAGTTAGTACTGTAACTCTGAAACACCCAGTTAGTACTGTAACTCTAAAACACCCAGTTAGTACTGTAACTCTGAAACACCCAGTTAGTACTGTAACTCTGAAACACCCAGTTAGTACTGTAACTCTGAAACACCCAGTTATTACTGTAACTGAAACACCCAGTTAGTACTGTAACTCTGAAACACCCAGTTAGTACTGTAACTCTGAAACACCCGGTTAGTACTGTAACTCTGAAACACCCAGTTAGTACTGTAACTCTGAATCACCCAGTTAGTACTGTAACTCTGAAACACCCAGTTAGTACTATAACTCTGAAACACCCAGTTAGTACTGTAACTCTGAAACACCCAGTTAGTACTGTAACTAAAACACCCAGTTAGTACTGTAACTCTGAAACACCCAGTTAGTACTGTAACTAAAACACCCAGTTAGTACTGTAACTCTGAAACACCCAGTTAGTACTGTAACTCTGAAACACCCAGTTAGTACTGTAACTCTGAAACACCCAGTTAGTACTGTAACTAAAACACCCAGTTAGTACTATAACTCTGAAACACCCAGTTAGTACTGTAACTCTGAAACACCCAGTTAGTACTGTAACTCTGAAACACCCAGTTATTACTGTAACTCTGAAACACCCAGTTAGTACTATAACTAAAACACCCAGTTAGTACTGTAACTCTGAAACACCCAGTTAGTACTGTAACTCTAAAACACCCAGTTAGTACTGTAACTCTGAAACACCCAGTTAGTACTGTAACTCTGAAACACCCAGTTAGTACTGTAACTCTGAAACACCCAGTTATTACTGTAACTGAAACACCCAGTTAGTACTGTAACTCTGAAACACCCAGTTAGTACTGTAACTCTGAAACACCCAGTTAGTACTGTAACTCTGAAACACCCAGTTAGTACTGTAACTCTGAAACACCCAGTTAGTACTGTAACTCTGAAACACCCAGTTAGTACTGTAACTCTGAAACACCCAGTTAGTACTGTAACTCTGAAACACCCAGTTAGTACTGTAACTCTGAAACACCCAGTTAGTACTGTAACTCTGAAACACCCAGTTAGTGCTGTAACTCTGAAACACCCAGTTAGTACTGTAACTCTGAAACACCCAGTTAGTACTGTAACTAAAACACCCAGTTAGTACTGTAATTCTGAAACACCCAGTTAGTACTGTAACTCTGAAACACCCAGTTAGTACTGTAACTAAAACACCCAGTTAGTACTGTAACTCTGAAACACCCAGTTAGTAGTGTAACTCTGAAACACCCAGTTAGTACTATAACTCTGAAACACCCAGTTAGTACTGTAACTAAAACACCCAGTTAGTACTATAACTCTGAAACACCCAGTTAGTACTGTAACTCTGAAACACCCAGTTAGTACTGTAACTCTGAAACACCCAGTTAGTACTGTAACTCTTAAACACCCAGTTAGTACTGTAACTCTGAAACACCCAGTTAGTACTGTAACTAAAACACCCAGTTAGTACTATAACTCTGAAACACCCAGTTAGTACTGTAACTCTGAAACACCCAGTTAGTACTGTAACTCTGAAACACCCAGTTATTACTGTAACTCTGAAACACCCAGTTAGTACTGTAACTCTGAAACACCCAGTTAGCACTGTAAGTCTGAAACACCCAGTTAGTACTGTAACTCTGAAACACCCAGTTAGTACTATAACTAAAACACCCAGTTAGTACTGTAACTCTGAAACACCCAGTTAGTACTGTAACTCTAAAACACCCAGTTAGTACTGTAACTCTGAAACACCCAGTTAGTACTGTAACTCTGAAACACCCAGTTAGTACTGTAACTCTGAAACACCCAGTTATTACTGTAACTGAAACACCCAGTTAGTACTGTAACTCTGAAACACCCAGTTAGTACTGTAACTCTGAAACACCCGGTTAGTACTGTAACTCTGAAACACCCAGTTAGTACTGTAACTCTGAATCACCCAGTTAGTACTGTAACTCTGAAACACCCAGTTAGTACTATAACTCTGAAACACCCAGTTAGTACTGTAACTCTGAAACACCCTGTTAGTACTGTAACTAAAACACCCAGTTATTACTGTAACTCTGAAACACCCAGTTAGTACTGTAACTAAAACACCCAGTTAGTACTGTAACTCTGAAACACCCAGTTAGTACTGTAACTCTGAAACACCCAGTTAGTACTGTAACTCTGAAACACCCAGTTAGTACTGTAACTAAAACACCCAGTTAGTACTATAACTCTGAAACACCCAGTTAGTACTGTAAGTCTGAAACACCCAGTTAGTACTGTAACTCTGAAACACCCAGTTATTACTGTAACTCTGAAACACCCAGTTAGTACTATAACTAAAACACCCAGTTAGTACTGTAACTCTGAAACACCCAGTTAGTACTGTAACTCTAAAACACCCAGTTAGTACTGTAACTCTGAAACACCCAGTTAGTACTGTAACTCTGAAACACCCAGTTAGTACTGTAACTCTGAAACACCCAGTTATTACTGTAACTGAAACACCCAGTTAGTACTGTAACTCTGAAACACCCAGTTAGTACTGTAACTCTGAAACTCCCGGTTAGTACTGTAACTCTGAAACACCCAGTTAGTACTGTAACTCTGAATCACCCAGTTAGTACTGTAACTCTGAAACACCCAGTTAGTACTATAACTCTGAAACACCCAGTTAGTACTGTAACTCTGAAACACCCAGTTAGTACTGTAACTAAAACACCCAGTTATTACTGTAACTCTGAAACACCCAGTTAGTACTGTAACTAAAACACCCAGTTAGTACTGTAACTCTGAAACACCCAGTTAGTACTGTAACTCTGAAACACCCAGTTAGTACTGTAACTCTGAAACACCCAGTTAGTACTGTAACTAAAACACCCAGTTAGTACTGTAACTCTGAAACACCCAGTTAGTACTGTAACTCTGAAACACCCAGTTAGTACTGTAACTCTGAAACACCCAGTTATTACTGTAACTCTGAAACACCCAGTTATTACTGTAACTCTGAAACACCCAGTTATTACTGTAACTCTGAAACACCCAGTTATTACTGTAACTCTGAAACACCCAGTTATTACTGTAACTGAAACACCCAGTTATTACTGTAACTCTGAAACACCCAGTTAGTACTGTAACTCTGAAACACCCAGTTATTACTGTAACTCTGAAACACCCAGTTAGTACTGTAACTGAAACACCCAGTTATTACTGTAACTCTGAACACCAGTTAGTACTGTAACTCTGAAACACCCAGTTAGTACTGTAACTCTGAAACACCCAGTTAGTACTGTAACTCTGAAACACCCAGTTAGTACTGTAACTCTGAAACACCCAGTTAGTACTGTAACTCTGAAACACCCAGTTATTACTGTAACTCTGAAACACCCAGTTATTACTGTAACTCTGAAACACCCAGTTATTACTGTAACTCTGAAACACCCAGTTATTACTGTAACTAAAACACCCAGTTAGTACTGTAACTCTGAAACACCCAGTTAGTACTGTAACTCTGAAACACCCAGTTAGTACTGTAACTAAAACACCCAGTTAGTACTGTAACTCTGAAACACCCAGTTAGGTATAACTCTGAAACACCCAGTTAGTACTATAACTCTGAAACACCCAGTTAGTACTGTAACTAAAACACCCAGTTAGTACTGTAACTCTGAAACACCCAGTTAGTACTGTAACTCTGAAACACCAAGTTAGTACTATAACTCTGAAACACCCAGTTAGTACTGTAACTCTTAAACACCCAGTTAGTACTGTAACTCTTAAACACCCAGTTAGTACTGTAACTAAAACACCCAGTTAGTACTGTAACTCTGAAACACCCAGTTAGTACTGTAACTCTGAAACACCCAGTTAGTACTGTAACTAAAACACCCAGTTATTACTGTAACTCTGAAACACCCAGTTAGTACTGTAACTCTGAAACACCCAGTTAGTACTGTAACTCTGAAACACCCAGTTATTACTGTAACTCTGAAACACCCAGTTAGTACTGTAACTCTGAAACACCCAGTTAGCACTGTAACTCTGAAACACCCAGTTAGTACTGTACTGTAACTCTGAAACACCCAGTTAGTACTGTAACTCTGAAACACCCAGTTAGTACTGTAACTCTAAAACACCCAGTTAGTACTGTAACTCTGAAACACCCAGTTAGTACTGTAACTCTGAAACACCCTAACTCTGAAACACCCAGTTAGTAGTATAACTCTGAAACACCCAGTTAGTACTATAACTCTGAAACACCCAGTTAGTACTGTAACTAAAACACCCAGTTAGTACTATAACTCTGAAACACCCAGTTAGTACTGTAACTCTGAAACACCCAGTTAGTACTATAACTCTGAAACACCCAGTTAGTACTATAACTCTGAAACACCCAGTTAGTACTGTAACTAAAACACCCAGTTAGTACTGTAACTCTGAAACACCCAGTTAGTACTGTAACTCTAAAACACCCAGTTAGTACTGTAACTCTGAAACACCCAGTTAGTACTGTAACTCTGAAACACCCAGTTAGTACTGTAACTCTGAAACACCCAGTTATTACTGTAACTGAAACACCCAGTTAGTACTGTAACTCTGAAACACCCAGTTAGTACTGTAACTCTGAAACACCCAGTTAGTACTGTAACTAAAACACCCAGTTAGTACTGTAACTCTGAAACACCCAGTTAGTACTGTAACTCTGAAACACCCAGTTAGTACTGTAACTCTGAAACACCCAGTTAGTACTGTAACTAAAACACCCAGTTAGTACTATAACTCTGAAACACCCAGTTAGTACTGTAACTCTGAAACACCCAGTTAGTACTGTAACTCTGAAACACCCAGTTATTACTGTAACTCTGAAACACCCAGTTAGTACTGTAACTCTGAAACACCCAGTTAGCACTGTAAGTCTGAAACACCCAGTTAGTACTGTAACTCTGAAACACCCAGTTAGTACTATAACTAAAACACCCAGTTAGTACTGTAACTCTGAAACACCCAGTTAGTACTGTAACTCTAAAACACCCAGTTAGTACTGTAACTCTGAAACACCCAGTTAGTACTGTAACTAAAACACCCAGTTAGTACTCTAACTCTGAAACACCCAGTTATTACTGTAACTCTGAAACACCCAGTTAGTACTGTAACTCTGAAACACCCAGTTAGTACTGTAACTCTGAAACACCCAGTTAGTACTGTAACTCTGAAACACCCAGTTAGTACTATAACTCTGAAACACCCAGTTAGTACTATAACTCTGAAACACCCAGTTAGTGCTGTAACTCTGAAACACCCAGTTATTACTGTAACTCTGAAACACCCAGTTAGTACTGTAACTAAAACACCCAGTTAGTACTGTAATTCTGAAACACCCAGTTAGTACTGTAACTCTGAAACACCCAGTTAGTACTGTAACTAAAACACCCAGTTAGTACTGTAACTCTGAAACACCCAGTTAGTAGTATAACTCTGAAACACCCAGTTAGTACTATAACTCTGAAACACCCAGTTAGTACTGTAACTAAAACACCCAGTTAGTACTATAACTCTGAAACACCCAGTTAGTACTGTAACTCTGAAACACCAAGTTAGTACTATAACTCTGAAACACCCAGTTAGTACTGTAACTCTTAAACACCCAGTTAGTACTGTAACTCTTAAACACCCAGTTAGTACTGTAACTAAAACACCCAGTTATTACTGTAACTCTGAAACACCCAGTTAGTACTGTAACTCTGAAACACCCAGTTAGTACTGTAACTAAAACACCCAGTTAGTACTATAACTCTGAAACACCCAGTTAGTACTGTAACTCTGAAACACCCAGTTAGTACTGTAACTCTGAAACACCCAGTTATTACTGTAACTCTGAAACACCCAGTTAGTACTGTAACTCTGAAACACCCAGTTAGCACTGTAACTCTGAAACACCCAGTTAGTACTGTAACTCTGAAACACCCAGTTAGTACTATAACTAAAACACCCAGTTAGTACTGTAACTCTGAAACACCCAGTTAGTACTGTAACTCTAAAACACCCAGTTAGTACTGTAACTCTGAAACACCCAGTTAGTACTGTAACTCTGAAACACCCAGTTAGTACTGTAACTCTGAAACACCCAGTTATTACTGTAACTGAAACACCCAGTTAGTACTGTAACTCTGAAACACCCAGTTAGTACTGTAACTCTGAAACACCCGGTTAGTACTGTAACTCTGAAACACCCAGTTAGTACTGTAACTAAAACACCCAGTTAGTACTGTAACTCTGAAACACCCAGTTCGTACTGTAACTCTGAAACACCCAGTTAGTACTATAACTCTGAAACACCCAGTTAGTACTGTAACTAAAACACCCAGTTAGTACTATAACTCTGAAACACCCAGTTAGTACTGTAACTCTGAAACACCCAGTTAGTAGTATAACTCTGAAACACCCAGTTAGTACTGTAACTCTGAAACACCCAGTTAGTACTATAACTAAAACACCCAGTTAGTACTGTAACTCTGAAACACCCAGTTAGTACTGTAACTCTAAAACACCCAGTTAGTACTGTAACTCTGAAACACCCAGTTAGTACTGTAACTCTGAAACACCCAGTTAGTACTGTAACTCTGAAACACCCAGTTATTACTGTAACTGAAACACCCAGTTAGTACTGTAACTCTGAAACACCCAGTTAGTACTGTAACTCTGAAACACCCAGTTAGTACTGTAACTCTGAAACACCCAGTTAGTACTGTAACTCTGAATCACCCAGTTAGTACTGTAACTCTGAAACACCCAGTTAGTACTATAACTCTGAAACACCCAGTTAGTACTGTAACTCTGAAACACCCAGTTAGTACTGTAACTAAAACACCCAGTTATTACTGTAACTCTGAAACACCCAGTTAGTACTGTAACTAAAACACCCAGTTAGTACTGTAACTCTGAAACACCCAGTTAGTACTGTAACTCTGAAACACCCAGTTAGTACTGTAACTCTGAAACACCCAGTTATTACTGTAACTCTGAAACACCCAGTTAGTACTGTAACTCTGAAACACCCAGTTAGCACTGTAAGTCTGAAACACCCAGTTAGTACTGTAACTCTGAAACACCCAGTTAGTACTATAACTAAAACACCCAGTTAGTACTGTAACTCTGAAACACCCAGTTAGTACTGTAACTCTAAAACACCCAGTTAGTACTGTAACTCTGAAACACCCAGTTAGTACTGTAACTCTGAAACACCCAGTTAGTACTGTAACTCTGAAACACCCAGTTATTACTGTAACTGAAACACCCAGTTAGTACTGTAACTCTGAAACACCCAGTTAGTACTGTAACTCTGAAACACCCGGTTAGTACTGTAACTCTGAAACACCCAGTTAGTACTGTAACTCTGAAACACCCAGTTAGTACTGTAACTCTGAAACACCCAGTTAGTACTGTAACTAAAACACCCAGTTATTACTGTAACTCTGAAACACCCAGTTAGTACTGTAACTAAAACACCCAGTTAGTACTGTAACTCTGAAACACCCAGTTAGTACTGTAACTAAAACACCCAGTTAGTACTGTAACTCTGAAACACCCAGTTAGTACTGTAACTCTGAAACACCCAGTTTGTACTGTAACTCTGAAACACCCAGTTAGTACTATAACTAAAACACCCAGTTATTACTGTAACTCTGAAACACCCAGTTAGTACTGTAACTAAAACACCCAGTTAGTACTGTAACTCTGAAACACCCAGTTAGTACTGTAACTAAAACACCCAGTTAGTACTATAACTCTGAAACACCCAGTTAGTACTGTAACTCTGAAACACCCAGTTAGTACTGTAACTCTGAAACACCCAGTTAGTACTGTAACTCTGAAACACCCAGTTATTACTGTAACTCTGAAACACCCAGTTAGTACTGTAACTCTGAAACACCCAGTTAGTACTGTAACTCTGAAACACCCAGTTAGTACTGTAACTCTGAAACACCCAGTTAGTACTATAACTAAAACACCCAGTTAGTACTGTAACTCTGAAACACCCAGTTAGTACTGTAACTCTAAAACACCCAGTTAGTACTGTAACTCTGAAACACCCAGTTAGTACTGTAACTCTGAAACACCCAGTTATTACTGTAACTGAAACACCCAGTTAGTACTGTAACTCTGAAACACCCAGTTAGTACTGTAACTCTGAAACACCCAGTTAGTACTGTAACTCTGAAACACCCAGTTAGTACTGTAACTCTGAAACACCCAGTTATTAGTGTAACTCTGAAACACCCAGTTAGTACTATAACTAAAACACCCAGTTAGTACTGTAACTCTGAAACACCCAGTTAGTACTGTAACTCTAAAACACCCAGTTAGTACTGTAACTCTGAAACACCCAGTTAGTACTGTAACTCTGAAACACCCAGTTAGTACTGTAACTCTGAAACACCCAGTTATTACTGTAACTGAAACACCCAGTTAGTACTGTAACTCTGAAACACCCAGTTAGTACTGTAACTCTGAAACACCCGGTTAGTACTGTAACTCTGAAACACCCAGTTAGTACTGTAACTCTGAATCACCCAGTTAGTACTGTAACTCTGAAACACCCAGTTAGTACTATAACTCTGAAACACCCAGTTAGTACTGTAACTCTGAAACACCCAGTTAGTACTGTAACTAAAACACCCAGTTATTACTGTAACTCTGAAACACCCAGTTAGTACTGTAACTAAAACACCCAGTTAGTACTGTAACTCTGAAACACCCAGTTAGTACTGTAACTCTGAAACACCCAGTTAGTACTGTAACTCTGAAACACCCAGTTAGTACTGTAACTAAAACACCCAGTTAGTACTATAACTCTGAAACACCCAGTTAGTACTGTAACTCTGAAACACCCAGTTAGTACTGTAACTCTGAAACACCCAGTTATTACTGTAACTCTGAAACACCCAGTTAGTACTGTAACTCTGAAACACCCAGTTAGCACTGTAACTCTGAAACACCCAGTTAGTACTGTAACTCTGAAACACCCAGTTAGTACTATAACTAAAACACCCAGTTAGTACTGTAACTCTGAAACACCCAGTTAGTACTGTAACTCTAAAACACCAAGTTAGTACTGTAACTCTGAAACACCCAGTTAGTACTGTAACTCTGAAACACCCAGTTAGTACTGTAACTCTGAAACACCCAGTTATTACTGTAACTGAAACACCCAGTTAGTACTGTAACTCTGAAACACCCAGTTAGTACTGTAACTCTGAAACACCCGGTTAGTACTGTAACTCTGAAACACCCAGGTAGTACTGTAACTAAAACACCCAGTTAGTACTGTAACTCTGAAACACCCAGTTAGTACTGTAACTAAAACACCCAGTTAGTACTGTAACTCTGAAACACCCAGTTAGTAGTATAACTCTGAAACACCCAGTTAGTACTATAACTCTGAAACACCCAGTTAGTACTGTAACTAAAACACCCAGTTAGTACTATAACTCTGAAACACCCAGTTAGTACTGTAACTCTGAAACACCAAGTTAGTACTATAACTCTGAAACACCCAGTTAGTACTGTAACTCTTAAACACCCAGTTAGTACTGTAACTCTTAAACACCCAGTTAGTACTGTAACTAAAACACCCAGTTATTACTGTAACTCTGAAACACCCAGTTAGTACTGTAACTCTGAAACACCCAGTTAGTACTGTAACTAAAACACCCAGTTAGTACTATAACTCTGAAACACCCAGTTAGTACTGTAACTCTGAAACACCCAGTTAGTACTGTAACTCTGAAACACCCAGTTAGTACTGTAACTCTGAAACACCCAGTTAGTACTGTAACTCTGAAACACCCAGTTAGCACTGTAACTCTGAAACACCCAGTTAGTACTGTAACTCTGAAACACCCAGTTAGTACTATAACTAAAACACCCAGTTAGTACTGTAACTCTGAAACACCCAGTTAGTACTGTAACTCTAAAACACCCAGTTAGTACTGTAACTCTGAAACACCCAGTTAGTACTGTAACTCTGAAACACCCAGTTAGTACTGTAACTCTGAAACACCCAGTTATTACTGTAACTGAAACACCCAGTTAGTACTGTAACTCTGAAACACCCAGTTAGTACTGTAACTCTGAAACACCCGGTTAGTACTGTAACTCTGAAACACCCAGTTAGTACTGTAACTCTGAATCACCCAGTTAGTACTGTAACTCTGAAACACCCAGTTAGTACTATAACTCTGAAACACCCAGTTAGTACTGTAACTCTGAAACACCCAGTTAGTACTGTAACTAAAACACCCAGTTATTACTGTAACTCTGAAACACCCAGTTAGTACTGTAACTAAAACACCCAGTTAGTACTGTAACTCTGAAACACCCAGTTAGTACTGTAACTCTGAAACACCCAGTTAGTACTGTAACTCTGAAACACCCAGTTAGTACTGTAACTAAAACACCCAGTTAGTACTGTAACTCTGAAACACCCAGTTAGTACTGTAAGTCTGAAACACCCAGTTAGTACTGTAACTCTGAAACACCCAGTTATTACTGTAACTCTGAAACACCCAGTTAGTACTATAACTAAAACACCCAGTTAGTACTGTAACTCTGAAACACCCAGTTAGTACTGTAACTCTAAAACACCCAGTTAGTACTGTAACTCTGAAACACCCAGTTAGTACTGTAACTCTGAAACACCCAGTTAGTACTGTAACTCTGAAACACCCAGTTATTACTGTAACTGAAACACCCAGTTAGTACTGTAACTCTGAAACACCCAGTTAGTACTGTAACTCTGAAACACCCAGTTAGTACTGTAACACTGAAACACCCAGTTATTACTGTAACTCTGAAACACCCAGTTAGTACTGTAACTCTGAAACACCCAGTTAGTACTGTAACTCTGAAACAACCAGTTAGTACTGTAACTCTGAAACACCCAGTTAGTACTATAACTCTGAAACACCCAGTTAGTACTATAACTCTGAAACACCCAGTTAGTGCTGTAACTCTGAAACACCCAGTTATTACTGTAACTCTGAAACACCCAGTTAGTACTGTAACTAAAACACCCAGTTAGTACTGTAATTCTGAAACACCCAGTTAGTACTGTAACTCTGAAACACCCAGTTAGTACTGTAACTAAAACACCCAGTTAGTACTGTAACTCTGAAACACCCAGTTAGTAGTATAACTCTGAAACACCTTGTTAGTACTATAACTCTGAAACACCCAGTTAGTACTGTAACTAAAACACCCAGTTAGTACTATAACTCTGAAACACCCAGTTAGTACTGTAACTCTGAAACACCAAGTTAGTACTATAACTCTGAAACACCCAGTTAGTACTGTAACTCTTAAACACCCAGTTAGTACTGTAACTCTGAAACACCCAGTTAGTACTGTAACTAAAACACCCAGTTAGTACTATAACTCTGAAACACCCAGTTAGTACTGTAACTCTGAAACACCCAGTTAGTACTGTAACTCTGAAACACCCAGTTATTACTGTAACTCTGAAACACCCAGTTAGTACTGTAACTCTGAAACACCCAGTTAGCACTGTAACTCTGAAACACCCAGTTAGTACTGTAACTCTGAAACACCCAGTTAGTACTATAACTAAAACACCCAGTTAGTACTGTAACTCTGAAACACCCAGTTAGTACTGTAACTCTAAAACACCCAGTTAGTACTGTAACTCTGAAACACCCAGTTAGTACTGTAACTCTGAAACACCCAGTTAGTACTGTAACTCTGAAACACCCAGTTATTACTGTAACTGAAACACCCAGTTAGTACTGTAACTCTGAAACACCCAGTTAGTACTGTAACTCTGAAACACCCGGTTAGTACTGTAACTCTGAAACACCCAGTTAGTACTGTAACTCTGAATCACCCAGTTAGTACTGTAACTCTGAAACACCCAGTTAGTACTATAACTCTGAAACACCCAGTTAGTACTGTAACTCTGAAACACCCAGTTAGTACTGTAACTAAAACACCCAGTTATTACTGTAACTCTGAAACACCCAGTTAGTACTGTAACTAAAACACCCAGTTATTACTGTAACTCTGAAACACCCAGTTAGTACTGTAACTAAAACACCCAGTTAGTACTATAACTCTGAAACACCCAGTTAGTACTGTAAGTCTGAAACACCCAGTTAGTACTGTAACTCTGAAACACCCAGTTATTACTGTAACTCTGAAACACCCAGTTAGTACTATAACTAAAACACCCAGTTAGTACTGTAACTCTGAAACACCCAGTTAGTACTGTAACTCTAAAACACCCAGTTAGTACTGTAACTCTGAAACACCCAGTTAGTACTGTAACTCTGAAACACCCAGTTAGTACTGTAACTCTGAAACACCCAGTTATTACTGTAACTGAAACACCCAGTTAGTACTGTAACTCTGAAACACCCAGTTAGTACTGTAACTCTGAAACTCCCGGTTAGTACTGTAACTCTGAAACACCCAGTTAGTACTGTAACTCTGAATCACCCAGTTAGTACTGTAACTCTGAAACACCCAGTTAGTACTATAACTCTGAAACACCCAGTTAGTACTGTAACTCTGAAACACCCAGTTAGTACTGTAACTAAAACACCCAGTTATTACTGTAACTCTGAAACACCCAGTTAGTACTGTAACTAAAACACCCAGTTAGTACTGTAACTCTGAAACACCCAGTTAGTACTGTAACTCTGAAACACCCAGTTAGTACTGTAACTCTGAAACACCCAGTTAGTACTGTAACTAAAACACCCAGTTAGTACTATAACTCTGAAACACCCAGTTAGTACTGTAACTCTGAAACACCCAGTTAGTACTGTAACTCTGAAACACCCAGTTATTACTGTAACTCTGAAACACCCAGTTAGTACTGTAACTCTGAAACACCCAGTTAGCACTGTAAGTCTGAAACACCCAGTTAGTACTGTAACTCTGAAACACCCAGTTAGTACTATAACTAAAACACCCAGTTAGTACTGTAACTCTGAAACACCCAGTTAGTACTGTAACTCTGAAACACCCAGTTAGTACTGTAACTCTGAAACACCCAGTTAGTACTGTAACTAAAACACCCAGTTAGTACTCTAACTCTGAAACACCCAGTTATTACTGTAACTCTGAAACACCCAGTTAGTACTGTAACTCTGAAACACCCAGTTAGTACTGTAACTCTGAAACACCCAGTTAGTACTGTAACTCTGAAACACCCAGTTAGTACTGTAACTCTGAAACACCCAGTTAGTACTATAACTCTGAAACACCCAGTTAGTGCTGTAACTCTGAAACACCCAGTTATTACTGTAACTCTGAAACACCCAGTTAGTACTGTAACTAAAACACCCAGTTAGTACTGTAATTCTGAAACACCCAGTTAGTACTGTAACTCTGAAACACCCAGTTAGTACTGTAACTAAAACACCCAGTTATTACTGTAACTCTGAAACACCCAGTTAGTACTGTAACTAAAACACCCAGTTAGTACTATAACTCTGAAACACCCAGTTAGTACTGTAAGTCTGAAACACCCAGTTAGTACTGTAACTCTGAAACACCCAGTTATTACTGTAACTCTGAAACACCCAGTTAGTACTATAACTAAAACACCCAGTTAGTACTGTAACTCTGAAACACCCAGTTAGTACTGTAACTCTAAAACACCCAGTTAGTACTGTAACTCTGAAACACCCAGTTAGTACTGTAACTCTGAAACACCCAGTTAGTACTGTAACTCTGAAACACCCAGTTATTACTGTAACTCTGAAACACCCAGTTAGTACTGTAACTCTGAAACACCCAGTTAGTACTGTAACTCTGAAACTCCCGGTTAGTACTGTAACTCTGAAACACCCAGTTAGTACTGTAACTCTGAATCACCCAGTTAGTACTGTAACTCTGAAACACCCAGTTAGTACTATAACTCTGAAACACCCAGTTAGTACTGTAACTCTGAAACACCCAGTTAGTACTGTAACTAAAACACCCAGTTATTACTGTAACTCTGAAACACCCAGTTAGTACTGTAACTAAAACACCCAGTTAGTACTGTAACTCTGAAACACCCAGTTAGTACTGTAACTCTGAAACACCCAGTTAGTACTGTAACTCTGAAACACCCAGTTAGTACTGTAACTAAAACACCCAGTTAGTACTATAACTCTGAAACACCCAGTTAGTACTGTAACTCTGAAACACCCAGTTAGTACTGTAACTCTGAAACACCCAGTTATTACTGTAACTCTGAAACACCCAGTTAGTACTGTAACTCTGAAACACCCAGTTAGCACTGTAAGTCTGAAACACCCAGTTAGTACTGTAACTCTGAAACACCCAGTTAGTACTATAACTAAAACACCCAGTTAGTACTGTAACTCTGAAACACCCAGTTAGTACTGTAACTCTAAAACACCCAGTTAGTACTGTAACTCTGAAACACCCAGTTAGTACTGTAACTAAAACACCCAGTTAGTACTCTAACTCTGAAACACCCAGTTATTACTGTAACTCTGAAACACCCAGTTAGTACTGTAACTCTGAAACACCCAGTTAGTACTGTAACTCTGAAACACCCAGTTAGTACTGTAACTCTGAAACACCCAGTTAGTACTATAACTCTGAA
Organism: Salmo salar; assembly: GCF_965601325.2. Classification (NCBI taxonomy): domain Eukaryota; kingdom Metazoa; phylum Chordata; class Actinopteri; order Salmoniformes; family Salmonidae; genus Salmo; species Salmo salar. The sequence continues at coordinate 85,523,889 of NC_138294.1, read as the reverse complement.
ACACCCAGTTAGTACTATAACTCTGAAACACCCAGTTAGTGCTGTAACTCTGAAACACCCAGTTATTACTGTAACTCTGAAACACCCAGTTAGTACTGTAACTAAAACACCCAGTTAGTACTGTAATTCTGAAACACCCAGTTAGTACTGTAACTCTGAAACACCCAGTTAGTACTGTAACTAAAACACCCAGTTAGTACTGTAACTCTGAAACACCCAGTTAGTAGTATAACTCTGAAACACCCAGTTAGTACTATAACTCTGAAACACCCAGTTAGTACTGTAACTAAAACACCCAGTTAGTACTATAACTCTGAAACACCCAGTTAGTACTGTAACTCTGAAACACCAAGTTAGTACTATAACTCTGAAACACCCAGTTAGTACTGTAACTCTTAAACACCCAGTTAGTACTGTAACTCTTAAACACCCAGTTAGTACTGTAACTAAAACACCCAGTTATTACTGTAACTCTGAAACACCCAGTTAGTACTGTAACTCTGAAACACCCAGTTAGTACTGTAACTAAAACACCCAGTTAGTACTATAACTCTGAAACACCCAGTTAGTACTGTAACTCTGAAACACCCAGTTAGTACTGTAACTCTGAAACACCCAGTTATTACTGTAACTCTGAAACACCCAGTTAGTACTGTAACTCTGAAACACCCAGTTAGCACTGTAACTCTGAAACACCCAGTTAGTACTGTAACTCTGAAACACCCAGTTAGTACTATAACTAAAACACCCAGTTAGTACTGTAACTCTGAAACACCCAGTTAGTACTGTAACTCTAAAACACCCAGTTAGTACTGTAACTCTGAAACACCCAGTTAGTACTGTAACTCTGAAACACCCAGTTAGTACTGTAACTCTGAAACACCCAGTTAGTACTGTAACTAAAACACCCAGTTAGTACTGTAACTCTGAAACACCCAGTTAGTACTGTAACTCTGAAACACCCAGTTAGTACTGTAACTAAAACACCCAGTTAGTACTGTAACTAAAACACCCAGTTAGTACTGTAACTCTGAAACACCCAGTTAGTACTGTAACTCTGAAACACCCAGTTAGTACTGTAACTCTGAAACACCCAGTTAGTACTGTAACTAAAACACCCAGTTAGTACCGTAACTCTGAAACACCCAGTTAGTACTGTAACTCTGAAACACCCAGTTATTACTGTAACTGAAACACCCAGTTATTACTGTAACTCTGAAACACCCAGTTATTACTGTAACTCTGAAACACCCAGTTATTACTGTAACTGAAACACCCAGTTAGTACTGTAACTCTGAAACACCCAGTTATTACTGTAACTCTAAAACACCCAGTTATTACTGTAACTCTGAAACACCCAGTTAGTACTGTAACTCTGAAACACCCAGTTAGTACTGTAACTAAAACACCCAGTTATTACTGTAACTCTGAAACACCCAGTTAGTACTGTAACTAAAACACCCAGTTAGTACTGTAACTCTGAAACACCCAGTTAGTACTGTAACTCTGAAACACCCAGTTAGTACTGTAACTCTGAAACACCCAGTTATTACTGTAACTCTGAAACACCCAGTTAGTACTGTAACTCTGAAACACCCAGTTAGCACTGTAAGTCTGAAACACCCAGTTAGTACTGTAACTCTGAAACACCCAGTTAGTACTATAACTAAAACACCCAGTTATTACTGTAACTCTGAAACACCCAGTTAGTACTGTAACTCTAAAACACCCAGTTAGTACTGTAACTCTGAAACACCCAGTTAGTACTGTAACTCTGAAACACCCAGTTAGTACTGTAACTCTGAAACACCCAGTTATTACTGTAACTGAAACACCCAGTTAGTACTGTAACTCTGAAACACCCAGTTAGTACTGTAACTCTGAAACACCCGGTTAGTACTGTAACTCTGAAACACCCAGTTAGTACTGTAACTCTGAAACACCCAGTTAGTACTGTAACTAAAACACCCAGTTATTACTGTAACTCTGAAACACCCAGTTAGTACTGTAACTAAAACACCCAGTTAGTACTGTAACTCTGAAACACCCAGTTAGTACTGTAACTCTGAAACACCCAGTTTGTACTGTAACTCTGAAACACCCAGTTAGTACTATAACTAAAACACCCTGTTAGTACTGTAACTCTGAAACACCCAGTTAGTACTGTAACTCTAAAACACCCAGTTAGTACTGTAACTCTGAAACACCCAGTTAGTACTGTAACTAAAACACCCAGTTATTACTGTAACTCTGAAACACCCAGTTAGTACTGTAACTAAAACACCCAGTTAGTACTGTAACTCTGAAACACCCAGTTAGTACTGTAACTAAAACACCCAGTTAGTACTATAACTCTGAAACACCCAGTTAGTACTGTAACTCTGAAACACCCAGTTAGTACTGTAACTCTGAAACACCCAGTTAGTACTGTAACTCTGAAACACCCAGTTATTACTGTAACTCTGAAACACCCAGTTAGTACTGTAACTCTGAAACACCCAGTTAGCACTGTAACTCTGAAACACCCAGTTAGTACTGTAACTCTGAAACACCCAGTTAGTACTATAACTAAAACACCCAGTTAGTACTGTAACTCTGAAACACCCAGTTAGTACTGTAACTCTAAAACACCCAGTTAGTACTGTAACTCTGAAACACCCAGTTAGTACTGTAACTCTGAAACACCCAGTTAGTACTGTAACTCTGAAACACCCAGTTATTACTGTAACTGAAACACCCAGTTAGTACTGTAACTCTGAAACACCCAGTTATTACTGTAACTGAATCACCCAGTTAGTACTGTAACTCTGAAACACCCAGTTAGTACTGTAACTCTGAAACACCCGGTTAGTACTGTAACTCTGAAACACCCAGTTAGTACTGTAACTCTGAAACACCCAGTTATTAGTGTAACTCTGAAACACCCAGTTAGTACTATAACTAAAACACCCAGTTAGTACTGTAACTCTGAAACACCCAGTTAGTACTGTAACTCTAAAACACCCAGTTAGTACTGTAACTCTGAAACACCCAGTTAGTACTGTAACTCTGAAACACCCAGTTAGTACTGTAACTCTGAAACACCCAGTTATTACTGTAACTGAAACACCCAGTTAGTACTGTAACTCTGAAACACCCAGTTAGTACTGTAACTCTGAAACACCCGGTTAGTACTGTAACTCTGAAACACCCAGTTAGTACTGTAACTCTGAATCACCCAGTTAGTACTGTAACTCTGAAACACCCAGTTAGTACTATAACTCTGAAACACCCAGTTAGTACTGTAACTCTGAAACACCCAGTTAGTACTGTAACTAAAACACCCAGTTATTACTGTAACTCTGAAACACCCAGTTAGTACTGTAACTAAAACACCCAGTTAGTACTGTAACTCTGAAACACCCAGTTAGTACTGTAACTCTGAAACACCCAGTTAGTACTGTAACTCTGAAACACCCAGTTAGTACTGTAACTAAAACACCCAGTTAGTACTATAACTCTGAAACACCCAGTTAGTACTGTAACTCTGAAACACCCAGTTAGTACTGTAACTCTGAAACACCCAGTTATTACTGTAACTCTGAAACACCCAGTTAGTACTGTAACTCTGAAACACCCAGTTAGCACTGTAAGTCTGAAACACCCAGTTAGTACTGTAACTCTGAAACACCCAGTTAGTACTATAACTAAAACACCCAGTTAGTACTGTAACTCTGAAACACCCAGTTAGTACTGTAACTCTAAAACACCCAGTTAGTACTGTAACTCTGAAACACCCAGTTAGTACTGTAACTAAAACACCCAGTTAGTACTCTAACTCTGAAACACCCAGTTAGTACTGTAACACTGAAACACCCAGTTATTACTGTAACTCTGAAACACCCAGTTAGTACTGTAACTCTGAAACACCCAGTTAGTACTGTAACTCTGAAACACCCAGTTAGTACTGTAACTCTGAAACACCCAGTTAGTACTATAACTCTGAAACACCCAGTTAGTACTATAACTCTGAAACACCCAGTTAGTGCTGTAACTCTGAAACACCCAGTTATTACTGTAACTCTGAAACACCCAGTTAGTACTGTAACTAAAACACCCAGTTAGTACTGTAATTCTGAAACACCCAGTTAGTACTGTAACTCTGAAACACCCAGTTAGTACTGTAACTAAAACACCCAGTTAGTACTGTAACTCTGAAACACCCAGTTAGTAGTATAACTCTGAAACACCCAGTTAGTACTATAACTCTGAAACACCCAGTTAGTACTGTAACTAAAACACCCAGTTAGTACTATAACTCTGAAACACCCAGTTAGTACTGTAACTCTGAAACACCAAGTTAGTACTATAACTCTGAAACACCCAGTTAGTACTGTAACTCTTAAACACCCAGTAGGTACTGTAACTCTTAAACACCCAGTTAGTACTGTAACTAAAACACCCAGTTATTACTGTAACTCTGAAACACCCAGTTAGTACTGTAACTCTGAAACACCCAGTTAGTACTGTAACTAAAACACCCAGTTAGTACTATAACTCTGAAACACCCAGTTAGTACTGTAACTCTGAAACACCCAGTTAGTACTGTAACTGTGAAACACCCAGTTATTACTGTAACTCTGAAACACCCAGTTAGTACTGTAACTCTGAAACACCCAGTTAGCACTGTAACTCTGAAACACCCAGTTAGTACTGTAACTCTGAAACACCCAGTTAGTACTATAACTAAAACACCCAGTTAGTACTGTAACTCTGAAACACCCAGTTAGTACTGTAACTCTAAAACACCCAGTTAGTACTGTAACTCTGAAACACCCAGTTAGTACTGTAACTCTGAAACACCCAGTTAGTACTGTAACTCTGAAACACCCAGTTATTACTGTAACTGAAACACCCAGTTAGTACTGTAACTCTGAAACACCCAGTTAGTACTGTAACTCTGAAACACCCGGTTAGTACTGTAACTCTGAAACACCCAGGTAGTACTGTAACTAAAACACCCAGTTAGTACTGTAACTCTGAAACACCCAGTTAGTACTGTAACTAAAACACCCAGTTAGTACTGTAACTCTGAAACACCCAGTTAGTAGTATAACTCTGAAACACCCAGTTAGTACTATAACTCTGAAACACCCAGTTAGTACTGTAACTAAAACACCCAGTTAGTACTATAACTCTGAAACACCCAGTTAGTACTGTAACTCTGAAACACCCAGTTAGTACTATAACTCTGAAACACCCAGTTAGTACTGTAACTCTTAAACACCCAGTTAGTACTGTAACTCTTAAACACCCAGTTAGTACTGTAACTAAAACACCCAGTTATTACTGTAACTCTGAAACACCCAGTTAGTACTGTAACTCTGAAACACCCAGTTAGTACTGTAACTAAAACACCCAGTTAGTACTATAACTCTGAAACACCCAGTTAGTACTGTAACTCTGAAACACCCAGTTAGTACTGTAACTCTGAAACACCCAGTTATTACTGTAACTCTGAAACACCCAGTTAGTACTATAACTCTGAAACACCCAGTTAGTACTGTAACTCTTAAACACCCAGTTAGTACTGTAACTCTTAAACACCCAGTTAGTACTGTAACTAAAACACCCAGTTATTACTGTAACTCTGAAACACCCAGTTAGTACTGTAACTCTGAAACACCCAGTTAGTACTGTAACTAAAACACCCAGTTAGTACTATAACTCTGAAACACCCAGTTAGTACTGTAACTCTGAAACACCCAGTTAGTACTGTAACTCTGAAACACCCAGTTATTACTGTAACTCTGAAACACCCAGTTAGTACTGTAACTCTGAAACACCCAGTTAGCACTGTAACTCTGAAACACCCAGTTAGTACTGTAACTCTGAAACACCCAGTTAGTACTATAACTAAAACACCCAGTTAGTACTGTAACTCTGAAACACCCAGTTAGTACTGTAACTCTAAAACACCCAGTTAGTACTGTAACTCTGAAACACCCAGTTAGTACTGTAACTCTGAAACACCCAGTTAGTACTGTAACTCTGAAACACCCAGTTATTACTGTAACTGAAACACCCAGTTAGTACTGTAACTCTGAAACACCCAGTTAGTACTGTAACTCTGAAACACCCGGTTAGTACTGTAACTCTGAAACACCCAGTTAGTACTGTAACTCTGAATCACCCAGTTAGTACTGTAACTCTGAAACACCCAGTTAGTAATATAACTCTGAAACACCCAGTTAGTACTGTAACTCTGAAACACCCAGTTAGTACTGTAACTAAAACACCCAGTTATTACTGTAACTCTGAAACACCCAGTTAGTACTGTAACTAAAACACCCAGTTAGTACTGTAACTCTGAAACACCCAGTTAGTACTGTAACTCTGAAACACCCAGTTAGTACTGTAACTCTGAAACACCCAGTTATTACTGTAACTCTGAAACACCCAGTTAGTACTGTAACTCTGAAACACCCAGTTAGCACTGTAAGTCTGAAACACCCAGTTAGTACTGTAACTCTGAAACACCCAGTTAGTACTATAACTAAAACAACCAGTTAGTACTGTAACTCTGAAACACCCAGTTAGTACTGTAACTCTAAAACACCCAGTTAGTACTGTAACTCTGAAACACCCAGTTAGTACTGTAACTCTGAAACACCCAGTTAGTACTGTAACTCTGAAACACCCAGTTATTACTGTAACTGAAACACCCAGTTAGTACTGTAACTCTGAAACACCCAGTTAGTACTGTAACTCTGAAACACCCGGTTAGTACTGTAACTCTGAAACACCCAGTTAGTACTGTAACTCTGAAACACCCAGTTAGTACTGTAACTCTGAAACACCCAGTTAGTACTGTAACTAAAACACCCAGTTATTACTGTAACTCTGAAACACCCAGTTAGTACTGTAACTAAAACACCCAGTTAGTACTGTAACTCTGAAACACCCAGTTAGTACTGTAACTCTGAAACACCCAGTTTGTACTGTAACTCTGAAACACCCAGTTAGTACTATAACTAAAACACCCAGTTAGTACTGTAACTCTGAAACACCCAGTTAGTACTGTAACTCTAAAACACCCAGTTAGTACTGTAACTCTGAAACACCCAGTTAGTACTGTAACTAAAACACCCAGTTATTACTGTAACTCTGAAACACCCAGTTAGTACTGTAACTAAAACACCCAGTTAGTACTGTAACTCTGAAACACCCAGTTAGTACTGTAACTAAAACACCCAGTTAGTACTATAACTCTGAAACACCCAGTTAGTACTGTAACTCTGAAACACCCAGTTAGTACTGTAACTCTGAAACACCCAGTTAGTACTGTAACTCTGAAACACCCAGTTATTACTGTAACTCTGAAACACCCAGTTAGTACTGTAACTCTGAAACACCCAGTTAGCACTGTAACTCTGAAACACCCAGTTAGTACTGTAACTCTGAAACACCCAGTTAGTACTATAACTAAAACACCCAGTTAGTACTGTAACTCTGAAACACCCAGTTAGTACTGTAACTCTAAAACACCCAGTTAGTACTGTAACTCTGAAACACCCAGTTAGTACTGTAACTCTGAAACACCCAGTTAGTACTGTAACTCTGAAACACCCAGTTATTACTGTAACTGAAACACCCAGTTAGTACTGTAACTCTGAAACACCCAGTTAGTACTGTAACTCTGAAACACCCGGTTAGTACTGTAACTCTGAAACACCCAGTTAGTACTGTAACTAAAACACCCAGTTAGTACTGTAATTCTGAAACACCCAGTTAGTACTGTAACTCTGAAACACCCAGTTAGTACTGTAACTAAAACACCCAGTTAGTACTGTAACTCTGAAACACCCAGTTAGTAGTATAACTCTGAAACACCCAGTTAGTACTATAACTCTGAAACACCCAGTTAGTACTGTAACTAAAACACCCAGTTAGTACTATAACTCTGAAACACCCAGTTAGTACTGTAACTCTGAAACACCAAGTTAGTACTATAACTCTGAAACAACCAGTTAGTACTGTAACTCTTAAACACCCAGTTAGTACTGTAACTCTTAAACACCCAGTTAGTACTGTAACTAAAACACCCAGTTATTACTGTAACTCTGAAACACCCAGTTAGTACTGTAACTCTGAAACACCCAGTTAGTACTGTAACTAAAACACCCAGTTAGTACTATAACTCTCAAACACCCAGTTAGTACTGTAACTCTGAAACACCCAGTTAGTACTGTAACTCTGAAACACCCAGTTATTACTGTAACTCTGAAACACCCAGTTAGTACTGTAACTCTGAAACACCCAGTTAGCACTGTAACTCTGAAACACCCAGTTAGTACTGTAACTCTGAAACACCCAGTTAGTACTATAACTAAAACACCCAGTTAGTACTGTAACTCTGAAACACCCAGTTAGTACTGTAACTCTAAAACACCCAGTTAGTACTGTAACTCTGAAACACCCAGTTAGTACTGTAACTCTGAAACACCCAGTTAGTACTGTAACTCTGAAACACCCAGTTATTACTGTAACTGAAACACCCAGTTAGTACTGTAACTCTGAAACACCCAGTTAGTACTGTAACTCTGAAACACCCGGTTAGTACTGTAACTCTGAAACACCCAGTTAGTACTGTAACTCTGAATCACCCAGTTAGTACTGTAACTCTGAAACACCCAGTTAGTACTGTAACTCTGAAACACCCAGTTAGTACTGTAACTCTGAAACACCCAGTTAGTACTGTAACTAAAACACTCAGTTATTATATTAACTCTGAAACACCCAGTTAGTACTGTAACTAAAACACCCAGTTAGTACTGTAACTCTGAAACACCCAGTTAGTACTGTAACTCTGAAACACCCAGTTATTACTGTAACTCTGAAACACCCAGTTAGTACTGTAACTCTGAAACACCCAGTTAGCACTGTAAGTCTGAAACACCCAGTTAGTACTGTAACTCTGAAACACCCAGTTAGTACTATAACTAAAACACCCAGTTAGTACTGTAACTCTGAAAACCAAGTTAGTACTGTAACTCTAAAACACCCAGTTAGTACTGTAACTCTGAAACACCCAGTTAGTACTGTAACTCTGAAACACCCAGTTAGTACTGTAACTCTGAAACACCCAGTTATTACTGTAACTGAAACACCCAGTTAGTACTGTAACTCTGAAACACCCAGTTAGTACTGTAACTCTGAAACACCCGGTTAGTACTGTAACTCTGAAACACCCAGTTAGTACTGTAACTCTGAAACACCCAGTTAGTACTGTAACTCTGAAACACCCAGTTAGTACTGTAACTAAAACACCCAGTTATTACTGTAACTCTGAAACACCCAGTTAGTACTGTAACTAAAACACCCAGTTAGTACTGTAACTCTGAAACACCCAGTTAGTACTGTAACTCTGAAACACCCAGTTTGTACTGTAACTCTGAAACACCCAGTTAGTACTATAACTAAAACACCCAGTTAGTACTGTAACTCTGAAACACCCAGTTAGTACTGTAACTCTAAAACACCCAGTTAGTACTGTAACTCTGAAACACCCAGTTAGTACTGTAACTAAAACACCCAGTTATTACTGTAACTCTGAAACACCCAGTTAGTACTGTAACTAAAACACCCAGTTAGTACTATAACTCTGAAACACCCAGTTAGTACTGTAACTCTGAAACACCCAGTTAGTACTGTAACTCTGAAACACCCAGTTATTACTGTAACTCTGAAACACCCAGTTAGTACTGTAACTCTGAAACACCCAGTTAGCACTGTAACTCTGAAACACCCAGTTAGTACTGTAACTCTGAAACACCCAGTTAGTACTATAACTAAAACACCCAGTTAGTACTGTAACTCTGAAACACCCAGTTAGTACTGTAACTCTAAAACACCCAGTTAGTACTGTAACTCTGAAACACCCAGTTAGTACTGTAACTCTGAAACACCCAGTTAGTACTGTAACTCTGAAACACCCAGTTATTACTGTAACTGAAACACCCAGTTAGTACTGTAACTCTGAAACACCCAGTTAGTACTGTAACTCTGAAACACCCGGTTAGTACTGTAACTCTGAAACACCCAGTTAGTACTGTAACTAAAACACCCAGTTAGTACTGTAATTCTGAAACACCCAGTTAGTACTGTAACTCTGAAACACCCAGTTAGTACTGTAACTAAAACACCCAGTTAGTACTGTAACTAAAACACCCAGTTAGTACTGTAACTCTGAAACACCCAGTTATTACTGTAACTGAAACACCCAGTTAGTACTGTAACTCTGAAACACCCAGTTAGTACTGTAACTCTGAAACACCCGGTTAGTACTGTAACTCTGAAACACCCAGTTAGTACTGTAACTCTGAATCACCCAGTTAGTACTGTAACTCTGAAACACCCAGTTAGTACTATAACTCTGAAACACCCAGTTAGTACTGTAACTCTGAAACACCCAGTTAGTACTGTAACTAAAACACCCAGTTATTACTGTAACTCTGAAACACCCAGTTAGTACTGTAACTAAAACACCCAGTTAGTACTGTAACTCTGAAACACCCAGTTAGTACTGTAACTCTGAAACACCCAGTTAGTACTGTAACTCTGAAACACCCAGTTATTACTGTAACTCTGAAACACCCAGTTAGTACTGTAACTCTGAAACACCCAGTTAGCACTGTAAGTCTGAAACACCCAGTTAGTACTGTAACTCTGAAACACCCAGTTAGTACTATAACTAAAACAACCAGTTAGTACTGTAACTCTGAAACACCCAGTTAGTACTGTAACTCTAAAACACCCAGTTAGTACTGTAACTCTGAAACACCCAGTTAGTACTGTAACTCTGAAACACCCAGTTAGTACTGTAACTCTGAAACACCCAGTTATTACTGTAACTGAAACACCCAGTTAGTACTGTAACTCTGAAACACCCAGTTAGTACTGTAACTCTGAAACACCCGGTTAGTACTGTAACTCTGAAACACCCAGTTAGTACTGTAACTCTGAAACACCCAGTTAGTACTGTAACTCTGAAACACCCAGTTAGTACTGTAACTAAAACACCCAGTTATTACTGTAACTCTGAAACACCCAGTTAGTACTGTAACTAAAACACCCAGTTAGTACTGTAACTCTGAAACACCCAGTTAGTACTGTAACTCTGAAACACCCAGTTTGTACTGTAACTCTGAAACACCCAGTTAGTACTATAACTAAAACACCCAGTTAGTACTGTAACTCTGAAACACCCAGTTAGTACTGTAACTCTAAAACACCCAGTTAGTACTGTAACTCTGAAACACCCAGTTAGTACTGTAACTAAAACACCCAGTTATTACTGTAACTCTGAAACACCCAGTTAGTACTGTAACTAAAACACCCAGTTAGTACTGTAACTCTGAAACACCCAGTTAGTACTGTAACTAAAACACCCAGTTAGTACTATAACTCTGAAACACCCAGTTAGTACTGTAACTCTGAAACACCCAGTTAGTACTGTAACTCTGAAACACCCAGTTAGTACTGTAACTCTGAAACACCCAGTTATTACTGTAACTCTGAAACACCCAGTTAGTACTGTAACTCTGAAACACCCAGTTAGCACTGTAACTCTGAAACACCCAGTTAGTACTGTAACTCTGAAACACCCAGTTAGTACTATAACTAAAACACCCAGTTAGTACTGTAACTCTGAAACACCCAGTTAGTACTGTAACTCTAAAACACCCAGTTAGTACTGTAACTCTGAAACACCCAGTTAGTACTGTAACTCTGAAACACCCAGTTAGTACTGTAACTCTGAAACACCCAGTTATTACTGTAACTGAAACACCCAGTTAGTACTGTAACTCTGAAACACCCAGTTAGTACTGTAACTCTGAAACACCCGGTTAGTACTGTAACTCTGAAACACCCAGTTAGTACTGTAACTAAAACACCCAGTTAGTACTGTAATTCTGAAACACCCAGTTAGTACTGTAACTCTGAAACACCCAGTTAGTACTGTAACTAAAACACCCAGTTAGTACTGTAACTCTGAAACACCCAGTTAGTAGTATAACTCTGAAACACCCAGTTAGTACTATAACTCTGAAACACCCAGTTAGTACTGTAACTAAAACACCCAGTTAGTACTATAACTCTGAAACACCCAGTTAGTACTGTAACTCTGAAACACCAAGTTAGTACTATAACTCTGAAACACCCAGTTAGTACTGTAACTCTTAAACACCCAGTTAGTACTGTAACTCTTAAACACCCAGTTAGTACTGTAACTAAAACACCCAGTTATTACTGTAACTCTGAAACACCCAGTTAGTACTGTAACTCTGAAACACCCAGTTAGTACTGTAACTAAAACACCCAGTTAGTACTATAACTCTCAAACACCCAGTTAGTACTGTAACTCTGAAACACCCAGTTAGTACTGTAACTCTGAAACACCCAGTTATTACTGTAACTCTGAAACACCCAGTTAGTACTGTAACTCTGAAACACCCAGTTAGCACTGTAACTCTGAAACACCCAGTTAGTACTGTAACTCTGAAACACCCAGTTAGTACTATAACTAAAACACCCAGTTAGTACTGTAACTCTGAAACACCCAGTTAGTACTGTAACTCTAAAACACCCAGTTAGTACTGTAACTCTGAAACACCCAGTTAGTACTGTAACTCTGAAACACCCAGTTAGTACTGTAACTCTGAAACACCCAGTTATTACTGTAACTGAAACACCCAGTTAGTACTGTAACTCTGAAACACCCAGTTAGTACTGTAACTCTGAAACACCCGGTTAGTACTGTAACTCTGAAACACCCAGTTAGTACTGTAACTCTGAATCACCCAGTTAGTACTGTAACTCTGAAACACCCAGTTAGTACTGTAACTCTGAAACACCCAGTTAGTACTGTAACTCTGAAACACCCAGTTAGTACTGTAACTAAAACACCCAGTTATTACTGTAACTCTGAAACACCCAGTTAGTACTGTAACTAAAACACCCAGTTAGTACTGTAACTCTGAAACACCCAGTTAGTACTGTAACTCTGAAACACCCAGTTATTACTGTAACTCTGAAACACCCAGTTAGTACTGTAACTCTGAAACACCCAGTTAGCACTGTAAGTCTGAAACACCCAGTTAGTACTGTAACTCTGAAACACCCAGTTAGTACTATAACTAAAACACCCAGTTAGTACTGTAACTCTGAAACACCAAGTTAGTACTGTAACTCTAAAACACCCAGTTAGTACTGTAACTCTGAAACACCCAGTTAGTACTGTAACTCTGAAACACCCAGTTAGTACTGTAACTCTGAAACACCCAGTTATTACTGTAACTGAAACACCCAGTTAGTACTGTAACTCTGAAACACCCAGTTAGTACTGTAACTCTGAAACACCCGGTTAGTACTGTAACTCTGAAACACCCAGTTAGTACTGTAACTCTGAAACACCCAGTTAGTACTGTAACTCTGAAACACCCAGTTAGTACTGTAACTAAAACACCCAGTTATTACTGTAACTCTGAAACACCCAGTTAGTACTGTAACTAAAACACCCAGTTAGTACTGTAACTCTGAAACACCCAGTTAGTACTGTAACTCTGAAACACCCAGTTTGTACTGTAACTCTGAAACACCCAGTTAGTACTATAACTAAAACACCCAGTTAGTACTGTAACTCTGAAACACCCAGTTAGTACTGTAACTCTAAAACACCCAGTTAGTACTGTAACTCTGAAACACCCAGTTAGTACTGTAACTAAAACACCCAGTTATTACTGTAACTCTGAAACACCCAGTTAGTACTGTAACTAAAACACCCAGTTAGTACTGTAACTCTGAAACACCCAGTTAGTACTGTAACTCTGAAACACCCAGTTAGTACTGTAACTCTGAAACACCCAGTTATTACTGTAACTCTGAAACACCCAGTTAGTACTGTAACTCTGAAACACCCAGTTAGCACTGTAACTCTGAAACACCCAGTTAGTACTGTAACTCTGAAACACCCAGTTAGTACTATAACTAAAACACCCAGTTAGTACTGTAACTCTGAAACACCCAGTTAGTACTGTAACTCTAAAACACCCAGTTAGTACTGTAACTCTGAAACACCCAGTTAGTACTGTAACTCTGAAACACCCAGTTAGTACTGTAACTCTGAAACACCCAGTTAGTACTGTAACTGAAACACCCAGTTAGTACTGTAACTCTGAAACACCCAGTTAGTACTGTAACTCTGAAACACCCGGTTAGTACTGTAACTCTGAAACACCCAGTTAGTACTGTAACTAAAACACCCAGTTAGTACTGTAATTCTGAAACACCCAGTTAGTACTGTAACTCTGAAACACCCAGTTAGTACTGTAACTAAAACACCCAGTTAGTACTGTAACTAAAACACCCAGTTAGTACTGTAACTCTGAAACACCCAGTTAGTAGTATAACTCTGAAACACCCAGTTAGTACTATAACTCTGAAACACCCAGTTAGTACTGTAACTAAAACACCCAGTTAGTACTATAACTCTGAAACACCCAGTTAGTACTGTAACTCTGAAACACCAAGTTAGTACTATAACTCTGAAACACCCAGTTAGTACTGTAACTCTTAAACACCCAGTTAGTACTGTAACTCTGAAACACCCAGTTAGTACTGTAACTAAAACACCCAGTTATTACTGTAACTCTGAAACACCCAGTTAGTACTGTAACTCTGAAACACCCAGTTAGTACTGTAACTAAAACACCCAGTTAGTACTATAACTCTGAAACACCCAGTTAGTACTGTAACTCTGAAACTCCCAGTTAGTACTGTAACTCTGAAACACCCAGTTATTACTGTAACTCTGAAACACCCAGTTAGTACTGTAACTCTGAAACACCCAGTTAGCACTGTAACTCTGAAACACCCAGTTAGTACTGTAACTCTGAAACACCCAGTTAGTACTATAACTAAAACACCCAGTTAGTACTGTAACTCTGAAACACCCAGTTAGTACTGTAACTCTAAAACACCCAGTTAGTACTGTAACTCTGAAACACCCAGTTAGTACTGTAACTCTGAAACACCCAGTTAGTACTGTAACTCTGAAACACCCAGTTATTACTGTAACTGAAACACCCAGTTAGTACTGTAACTCTGAAACACCCAGTTAGTACTGTAACTCTGAAACACCCGGTTAGTACTGTAACTCTGAAACACCCAGTTAGTACTGTAACTCTGAATCACCCAGTTAGTACTGTAACTCTGAAACACCCAGTTAGTACTGTAACTCTGAAACACCCAGTTAGTACTGTAACTCTGAAACACCCAGTTAGTACTGTAACTAAAACACCCAGTTATTACTGTAACTCTGAAACACCCAGTTAGTACTGTAACTAAAACACCCAGTTAGTACTGTAACTCTGAAACACCCAGTTAGTACTGTAACTCTGAAACACCCAGTTATTACTGTAACTCTGAAACACCCAGTTAGTACTATAACTAAAACACCCAGTTAGTACTGTAACTCTGAAACACCCAGTTAGTACTGTAACTCTAAAACACCCAGTTAGTACTGTAACTCTGAAACACCCAGTTAGTACTGTAACTCTGAAACACCCAGTTAGTACTGTAACTCTGAAACACCCAGTTATTACTGTAACTGAAACACCCAGTTAGTACTGTAACTCTGAAACACCCAGTTAGTACTGTAACTCTGAAACACCCGGTTAGTACTGTAACTCTGAAACACCCAGTTAGTACTGTAACTCTGAAACACCCAGTTAGTACTGTAACTCTGAAACACCCAGTTAGTACTGTAACTCTAAAACACCCAGTTATTACTGTAACTCTGAAACACCCAGTTAGTACTGTAACCTGAAACACCCAGTTAGTACTGTAACTCTGAAACACCCAGTTAGTACTGTAACTCTGAAACACCCAGTTTGTACTGTAACTCTGAAACACCCAGTTAGTACTGTAACTAAAACACCCAGTTAGTACTGTAACTCTGAAACACCCAGTTAGTACTGTAACTCTAAAACACCCAGTTAGTACTGTAACTCTGAAACACCCAGTTAGTACTGTAACTAAAACACCCAGTTATTACTGTAACTCTGAAACACCCAGTTAGTACTGTAACTAAAACACCCAGTTAGTACTATAACTCTGAAACACCCAGTTAGTACTGTAACTCTGAAACACCCAGTTAGTACTGTAACTCTGAAACACCCAGTTATTACTGTAACTCTGAAACACCCAGTTAGTACTGTAACTCTGAAACACCCAGTTAGTACTGTAACTCTGAAACACCCAGTTAGTACTGTAACTCTGAAACACCCAGTTAGTACTATAACTAAAACACCCAGTTAGTACTGTAACTCTGAAACACCCAGTTAGTACTGTAACTCTAAAACACCCAGTTAGTACTGTAACTCTGAAACACCCAGTTAGTACTGTAACTCTGAAACACCCAGTTAGTACTGTAACTCTGAAACACCCAGTTATTACTGTAACTGAAACACCCAGTTAGTACTGTAACTCTGAAACACCCAGTTAGTACTGTAACTCTGAAACACCCGGTTAGTACTGTAACTCTGAAACACCCAGTTAGTACTGTAACTCTGAATCACCCAGTTAGCACTGTAACTCTGAAACACCCAGTTAGTACTGTAACTCTGAAACACCCAGTTAGTACTATAACTAAAACACCCAGTTAGTACTGTAACTCTGAAACACCCAGTTAGTACTGTAACTCTAAAACACCCAGTTAGTACTGTAACTCTAAAACACCCAGTTAGTACTGTAACTCTGAAACACCCAGTTAGTACTGTAACTCTGAAACACCCAGTTAGTACTGTAACTCTGAAACACCCAGTTATTACTGTAACTGAAACACCCAGTTAGTACTGTAACTCTGAAACACCCAGTTAGTACTGTAACTAAAACACCCAGTTATTACTGTAACTCTGAAACACCCAGTTAGTACTGTAACTAAAACACCCAGTTAGTACTGTAACTCTGAAACACCCAGTTAGTACTGTAACTCTGAAACACCCAGTTAGTACTGTAACTCTGAAACACCCAGTTAGTACTATAACTAAAACACCCAGTTAGTACTGTAACTCTGAAACACCCAGTTAGTACTGTAACTCTAAAACACCCAGTTAGTACTGTAACTCTGAAACACCCAGTTAGTACTGTAACTCTGAAACACCCAGTTAGTACTGTAACTCTGAAACACCCAGTTATTACTGTAACTCTGAAACACCCAGTTATTACTGTAACCTGAAACACCCAGTTAGTACTGTAACTCTGAAACACCCAGTTAGTACTGTAACTCTGAAACACCCAGTTAGTACTGTAACTCTGAAACACCCAGTTAGTACTGTAACTCTGAAACACCCAGTCAGTACTGTAACTAAAACACCCAGTTAGTACTGTAACTCTGAAACACCCAGTTAGTACTGTAACTTTGAAACACCCAGTTAGTACTGTAACTCTGAAACACCCAGTTATTACTGTAACTCTGAAACACCCAGTTAGTACTGTAACTCTGAAACACCCAGTTAGTACTGTAACTCTGAAACACCCAGTTATTACTGTAATTCTGAAACACCCAGTTAGTACTGTAACTCTGAAACACCCAGTTAGTACTGTAACTCTGAAACACCCAGTTAGTACTGTAACTCTGAAACACCCAGTTATTACTGTAACTCTGAAACACCCAGTTAGTACTGTAACTCTGAAACACCCAGTTAGTACTGTAACTCTGAAACACCCAGTTAGTACTGTAACTCTGAAACATGTCTCATGCATCGTCATCAACAATTCTTCTGAAACTTTTTTACTATTTGCTTGAAAAAGTAAAAAAAAAAAAAAATGCTTCAGAAAGATGGTGCTTGCTCCCCAAATCCAAATGCTGATATCTTGTTTACAAATTATAATAGTAGTGTGGCCATTTAGTGAGAGCGAGAGAGTGAGTGAGTGAGTGAGTGAGTGAGTGAGAGTGAGTGATAGAGTGTGTGAGAGAGAGTGTGAGAGAGAGTGTGAGAGAGAACATTGCTTTATTAAGATCACATGATGTTGACTATATATGATTTTCGGATTATATGCATGAAATATCTTAAAAATGTACCTTATTGCTGGCATAGAAACTTCTCTGACATTCTGTGATGAGCATCTATTGTCCAAGATGTACGCATTATGCTGCATCACTGAATGGATGAGGGTCATATTCGCATAGGGGTGTGTGTTCCTTGTCTTCCCGTGTGGCTCAGTTGGTAGAGCATGGTGTTTGCAACGCCAGCATGGTGTGTGCAACGCCAGGGTTGTGGGTTTGATTCCCACGAGGGGCCAGTACAAAAAAAAATATTATAATAATAATGAAGAAAAAATAAAAATAAAAGAAATGCATGAAATGTATGCATTCACTAATGTAAGTTGCTCTGGATAAGAGCGTCTGCTAAATGACTAAAATGTAAATGTTCCTGACCCTGGTGTTGAACATCCTGCCTCGACCTGTGCTGCATATGCTTTCATGCTACTGTTGGACAGGCTGAAGATATTTTATTTGTTTCAAGAAGCTACCAAATTCCTCAACAGTCAGAAAAAACAAGAAACATGTTGTATTGCTACACTTAAAATAAGGAGATTGTTTTATGCTGTTGCTTGCCCACAATAAAATACACTGGATGCTGGAATGTGTAAAGATTTGTCCCATGCCCTTAAAAGGAAGGTGTTTATGTGTATAACTTTCATCATAATAATGCAGCTGAGAAAAAATGATGAACACCCAGGAACATTTATAAATCAAGTTTATTTAACCTCTGCACTCAAAACCATTTACAAAAGAACATAATGTACAACTAAGCCATTTCTTTTGACACATTTCATCTCTGTGCTGTCTTATCTGTGTCTTGAAAGAATGTACAGTGAGTGGTACGAGTTATGGGGTGCACCAGGGAGCCTGTGTGTGTGTGTGTGTGTGTGTGTGTGTGTGTGTGTGTGTGTGTGTGTGTGTGTGTGTGTGTGTGTGTGTGTGTGTGTGTGTGTGTGTGTGTGTGTGTGTGTGTGTAATGAAATAGTATATTATACGTTTCCGTTCCCCTTCACTTGGTTATAGTCACCATAGCGGAATAAGATTTTTTTTTTATTTTCTCTGAATTAAGATTGATACATTTTAATATGACTACATATTTTCAAGAGAGCAATTCGGGCATTTGAGTTGACAATATCCTTAAATATACTATAGATCCATGTACTGTAGATCCATGTACTGTAGATCCATGTACTGTAGATCTATGTACTGTAGATCTATGTACTGTAGATCCTTCTGAATAGCCACTGAGCATCTTTAAGATACATTTTATTCGTCAACATAGTTATGTTGTTACTTCACTGTCCTTCTAAATTGTTTGAGATTAAAAGTACATTCCCCTTTACATAAAACAACATTTCCATCACCACCTAAATTGTAATAAATAAACATCAATCCCAAGTTTAGCAGATGTGAGCTACAAACGCTGCTATAAGACACTGTATATCAAGATACACCACATGCGATACATACCTAAAAATGCATTTTCAATATTACATTACACAGTGGTTGTTATGGAATGTTCCAAATAGATTCTTAAATTGAGAGAACAAACCCAAATGCACACTGGGATTCATGTCAATAATGAACCTGAATGATCTCAACACAATGCCATGACTCCAGAAATGTTTCACCAAACATACAATAGAGCAAATACATTATGACATCAATGAAACTTTTTTTACCCTAAAAACATTTGCAGAGACATGTCTTTTTTTTATATACACTGCTCCAAAAAATAAAGGGAACACTTAAACAACACAATGTAACTCCAAGTCAATCACACTTCTGTGAAATCAAACTGTCCACTTAGGAAGCAACACTGATTGACAATAAATTTCACATGCTGTTGTGCAAATGGAATAGACAACAGGTGGAAATTATAGGCAATTAGCAAGACACCCCCAATAAAGGAGTGGTTCTGCAGGTGGTGACCACAGACCACTTCTCAGTTCCTATGCTTCCTGGCTGATGTTTTGGTCACTTTTGAATGCTGGCGGTGCTTTCACTCTAGTGGTAGCATGAGACGGAGTCTACAACCCACACAAGTGGCTCAGGTAGCGCAGCTCATCCAGGATGGCACATCAATGCAAGCTGTGGCAA
Source organism: Salmo salar (assembly GCF_965601325.2). Lineage (NCBI taxonomy): Eukaryota > Metazoa > Chordata > Actinopteri > Salmoniformes > Salmonidae > Salmo > Salmo salar. The sequence goes on along the minus strand of NC_138294.1, from coordinate 85,503,701 downwards.
GAAGGTTTGCTGTGTCTGTCAGCGTAGTGTCCAGAGCATGGAGGCGCTACCAGGAGACAGGCCAGTACATCAGGAGACGTGGAGGAGGCCGTAGGAGGGCAACAACCCAGCAGCAGGACCGCTACCTCCTCCTTTGTGCAAGGAGGAGCAGGAGGAGCACTGCCAGAGCCCTGCAAAATGACCTCCAGCAGGCCACAAATGTGCATGTGTCTGCTCAAATGGTCAGAAACAGACTCCATGAGGGTGGTATGAGGGCCCGACGTCCACAGGTGGGGGTTGTGCTTACAGCCCAACACCGTGCAGGACGTTTGGCATTTGCCAGAGAACACCAAGATTGGCAAATTCGCCACTGGCGCCCTGTGCTCTTCACAGATGAAAGCAGGTTCACACTGAGCACGTGACAGACGTGACAGAGTCTGGAGACGCCGTGGAGAATGTTCTGCTGCCTGCAACATCCTCCAGCATGACCGGTTTGGCGGTGGGTCAGTCATGGTGTGGGGTGGCATTTCTTTGGGGGGCCGCACAGCCCTCCATGTGCTCGCCAGAGGTAGCCTGACTGCCATTAGGTACCGAGATGAGATCCTCAGACCCCTTGTGAGACCATATGCTGGTGCGGTTGGCCCTGGGTTCCTCCTAATGCAAGACAATGCTAGACCTCATGTGGCTGGAGTATGTCAGCAGTTCCTGCAAAAGGAAGGCATTGATGCTATGGACTGGCCCGCCCGTTCCCCAGACCTGAATCCAATTGAGCACATCTGGGACATCATGTCTCGCTCCATCCACCAACGCCACAGACTGTCCAGCAGTTGGCGGATGCTTTAGTCCAGGTCTGGGAGGAGATCCCTCAGGAGACCATCCGCCACCTCATCAGGAGCATGCCCAGGCGTTGTAGGGAGGTCATACAGGCACGTGGAGGCCACACACACTACTGAGCCTCATTTTGACTTGTTTTAAGGACATTACATCAAAGTTGGATCAGCCTGTAGTGTGGTTTTCCACTTTAATTTTGAGTGTGACTCCAAATCCAGACATCCATGGGTTGATAAATTGGATTTCCATTGATTATTTTTGTGTGATTTTGTTGTCAGCACATTCAACTATGTAAAGAAAAAAGTATTTAATATGATTATTTATTTCATTCAGATCTAGGATGTGTTGTTTAAGTGTTCCCTTTATTTTTTTGAGCAGTGTATATATACAGTTGAAGTTGGAAGTTTACATACACTTAGGTTGGAGTCATTAAAACCCATTTTTCAACCACTCCACAAATGTCTTGTTAACAAACTATAGTTTTGGCAAGTCGGTTAGGACATCTACTTTGCACATCACACAAGTCATTTTTACAACAATTGTTTACAGATAGATTATTTCTCTTATAATTCACTGTATCATAATTCCAGTGGGTCAGAAGTTTACATACACTAAGTTGACTGTGCCTTGAAACAGCTTGGAAAATTCCAGAAAATGATGTCATAGCTTTAGAAGCTTCTGATAGGCCAACTGACATATTTTGAGTCAATTGGAGGTGTACCTGTGAATGTATTTCAAGGCCTACCTTCAAACTCAGTGCCTCTGCTTGACATCATGGGAAAATCAAAAGAAATCAGCCAAGACCTTCAAATAATTGTAGACCTCCACAAGTCTTGTTCATCCTTGGGAGCAATTTCCAAACGCCTGAATGTACCACGTTCACCTGTACAAACAATAGTACCCAAGTATTAACACCATGGGACCACGCAGCCGTCATACAGCTCAGAAAGGAGATGCGTTCTGTCTCCTAGAGATGAACGTACTTTGGTGCGAAAAGTGCAAATCAATCCCAGAACAACAGCAAAGGACCTTGTGAAGATGCTGGAGGAAATCGGTACAAAAGTATCTATATCCACAGTAAAACGAGTCCTATATCGACATAACCTGAAAGGTCGCTCAGCAAGGAAGAAGCCAATGCTCCAAAACCGCCATAAAAAAAGCCAGACTACGGTTTGCAACTGCACATGGGGACAAAGATCGTACTTTTTGGAGAAATGTCCTCTGGTCTGATGAAACAAAAATAGAACTGTTTGGCCATAATGACCATCGTTATGTTTGTAGGAAAAAGGGGGATCCTTGCAAGCCAAAAAACACCATTCCAACCATGAAGCACGGGGGATGCAGCATCATGTTGTGGGGGTGCTTTGCTGCAGGAGTGACTGGTGCACTTCACAAAATAGATGGCATCATGAGGCAGGAAAATGATGTGGATATATTGAAGAAACATCTCAAGACATCAGTCAGGAAGTTAAAGCTTGGTCACAAATGGGTCTTCCAAATGGACAATGACCCCAAGCATACTTCCAATGTTGTGGCAAAATGGCTTAAGGACAACAAAGTCAAGGTATTGGAGTGGCCATCACAAAGCCCTGACCTCAATCCTATATAAAATTTGTGGGCAGAACCGAAAAAGCGTGTGTGAGCAAGGAGGCCTACAATCCTGACTCAGTTACACCAGCTCTGTCAGGATGAATGGGCCAAAATTTACCCAACTTACTGTGGGAAGCTTGTGGAACGCTACCCGAAATGTTTGACCCAAGTTAAACAATTTAAAGGCAATGCTACCAAATACTAATTGAATGTATGTAAACTTCTGACCCACTGGGAATGTGATGAAAGAAATAAAAGCTGAAATAAATCATTCTCTCTACTATTATTCTGACATTTTTCATTCTTAAAATAAAATGGTGATCCTAATTGACCTAAGACAGGGAATTTTTTACTAGGATTTAACGTCAGGAATTGTGAAAAACTGAGTTGAAATGTATTTGGCTAAGGTGTATGTAAACTTCCGACTTCAACTGTATATATATATATATATATCTGTTGCAAATGCAGAGCAGTGCAACTCAAGTCAAAACGTGGGCACAGTTGGTCCCTTTTTCATGGAGTCTTTCAAGGGCCTAGTTTGTATGTGCCAGAGCTGCACACATTGTTCTGCAAATGTTTTGTGCAGTAGCAGAGGACTTCAGTGTTCTGTCTAAAATTGTTCAAAATACCTATTGAGGATGACATTTGGAGGACATGGAACTAGAAGCAACCAGACTCTTAGTAATAAATACTTAGGGACACATTGTGATGTGTACATCTTCAATCCATACTGCTACAGTAGTTAGGCTACTGTACATATTGCATTTAGACATTTACAAGGATCCAACGTATAGTCTCTCTAAAAAAAAAAGTATCATGCCACCATTAGTACAAACTATCAAACGATATTGTCCAGGCTTATGACTGGTGCCCCACACAGTCATTACATAATTGTGTCAGGTGTTTCCCTGATTGATCCATGCTCCACCTCTCCATTCATACTCTGTCCATTGGCATGAACTGGCTCCCTGGCCAGGGGAGAGACCAGGTGGACTCTGTTGTTTCTGCTGGTGCTCTGGTAGACAGCCCCAGGGAGGGCCCTCATCTGGCCAGTGAAGGGGCTCCCAGGCAGAGAGGTGCAGGGGGATGGGGAGTTGAGGTCAAACCCAGGCTCTAGGCGAGAGCCGGTCCCTTTGCTGACACAGCGAGGGCTGGGGTTGATGGAGGACAGGGTCTGCTGACTTCCGTTCAGGTAGGAGGTATTGGTGGAGCCCAGGCGGGAGGAACGTTGGTTGTAGCAGGCCCTCCAACCCTTCTGCTTCTTCTTCTGACGGCAGCGGCACTTGAGGATACGTATGAAGGCCTGCTTGAACTCTCGGCTGTAGCAGGGGTAGATGATGGGGTTCAGGCAGCTGTTGAAGTAGCCCAGCCAGAAGATCACCTTGAAGAACGTCTCCGAGGGACGCAGGTCGGCGTTAAACGACCCTGAAAGAGTACATGGTGAAAATAGGTTATCAATTGAGAGATATTATCGAAAAAAACAAATGTTATTATGCATCTTTTATACATGACTTTTTTTTATGACACATAACTTTACATTTGAGAAATGATTAAGATGTGCTATGTACTGTTGTGGTAGATGTATCTTGAGACAATAACGTAAACGAGGAACCATCTCTTCAAGCCATTCATTTTGATGATCAATAGATGGCAGCATTCAATAGAACCTCACAGAAAGCCGACGTACCAGCAGCCATCCTCCTCTCACTCCGCAACACTGATCTGGAGAGACGGGGAAAGGTGAAATATAGGCTTGCTTTCACCTTCCCAGACCTTTCAGATCAATGATCAGCGACAAAGGAGATGAGATGAGAAAATGTTTTAGAGAGGGTTTTGGTCTTTATTCAACTCTTTAGTACAGACAGATTGTCTGTCTGCTGGTATTTTTGAAGCGTCATATTTTATATATTTTTTTCGATAGAATTTAAGACAAAATTATTTCTTATATTTAATCATACATTCATTCAAGAATGAAAGGTACATTCTATTGTGTGTGATACGACACACCTACCTCAAGCACCTGATATACACAGCCCCCCCCCCCCCCCCCCCGATAACAGAGATATGGAGATTGGTGGGTCTCCAACGCTTACAATGATGGCTACACAGTGATTCCAATGACTACCATCTCGGTACTGATTCTATTGTCTTGGCTGTTTCCTGTTTCGGAATGTTTAAGATGGAGAAAGATAACGTGACTCACTGACGGCACTCATCATTACTGTACTATGGTCTCCTTAACCACTGAGGTCAACTCTACCGACCTCACATCAGCCTTCACTGATTCTGAATGAGCTACTGAACCTTGAATGTTAAAGAATAAAAGTTGTAAAACTGCAAATGTGGAAAAAGTTAAAGATAAGGCAGGATTTACAAGCAATCTCACATTCAATAAAGAAATCATTACAGTAAGCAATGCCACTACTGCGCTGGCATGCGATAGTATCAGTTTCAGAGAAGCACTTTCTGGAGTTTTATCTTTACTGTCTCCAGCTCATAAACAAAGGTCACAGAGATCCGTCATCATTCCAAAGTCTTCCTAATTTTACAGGCGGACTAATCCCAGAGGCTTTCACTGCTGGGAGTCCACTGTTTTACTGCCCTTGCACTCCTCCCCTGTTGAACATCACATCCCCTTTTTTGGCCTTTTTGGACTCAGCATTGTGGGTACTCATCCACTTTGGTATGTCCTGCCACAGAAACCTTGGCTGTCACGTTATTGGATGAAAACCTGAAGAGAAAGATGTGGCATTCCATCCTGGTTCTGTCTTTAGACTCTGGGATGGAGAGATGTTTAACAAGAGTTATTACTGTGTTTTCTCATAATAGAACCATGGCTCATAGAACCATCTAATTCAAGGACACATTTGTAATTTCTCAGCCTGGCCCGAGGAGAGACTGTGGTTACACTGTAACCTTTTCCTGCAGTTAAATGACCCAGTGGCCCCATGGGTGTAATGTTATTCTTTTTTTTTTTTTATATAAACATAATTTTTTTAAACGCCAAAAATCTGGTGTTTCTATGTCAAATGGTTTTGTTATATTTGTTCAGTCTTCTGTGATGTATATAAAGTGTAATATTAGGATGCAAACTCAAAATGTAATACATTACAACTCTATATCTGACATGGTACAGGTGTCTTATTTTTTTTAAGCCCATAACTATGAGTATTTTTAATTTAACCTTTATTTAACCTTTATTTAACTAGGCAAGTCAGTTAAGGACAAATTCTTATTTACAATGACGGCCAAACCCTAACCCGGAGAACCCTGGGCCAATTGTGCGCCGCCCTATGGGACTCCCAATCATGGCCAGTTGTGATACAGCCTGGAATTGAACCAGGGCCTGTAGTGAAGCCTCTAGCACTGAGATGCAGTGCCTTCGACTGCAGCGCCAATCGGGAGCCCAAATGAGTGTGAGGTGTATACCTTTGTTTCAAAGTAGATTTGTTTCAAACCAATAAACACACTGTGTGACCCTGATTTAGCCCACTGCAGTAATTCATTATGTGCTTCTGGCTGGGGTTGTTTTCCAGTGCAACGTGTGTACAGTTCTCCAGCACAGTTCCATACACTGTAACCTCCTCACCCCCGAACCTCCCTAGTCACATGAAGCCAACAACCCACTGTACCGGGATTGGTGTCAATTCCATTTAAATTCTGGAAGTACACTGAAATTCCAATTCCAATTCTCTTCAATGCTTTTCAATGAGGGAAATGTGGAATTCGAAATTGCGTTTACTTTCTGAATTGACTAGAATTGAAATAGAATTAACCCAAACCCTGCACTATGTTCTGATAGTGCTCACGTGAGAAGATTTAGGATGCTCCTCCGTGCCGTGCAACTGTGGAATCCAGGGCAACAAATCACAGCTCTCTGTCCAATTTCTCTGTCAATTCCAGTCTCTCTCTCAGTGATTTAGTCACTAATTCACCACTTAACCTACTGGCAACGTCTTTCACACATCCAGAAACCAGATGCTGCCGGCTTTCTTATCTACAAATTGACTGAGTCCTTCTTGACGGCTGCTTAACGCTGGCTGACTATTGAGCCCCACAAAGGAAGGTAGTCGATATTGCTCTATAGACGGAGTAAACAACAAAGCAAGGACTGGTGAAATACATTAGACTCTAAAGAGAGACGGCAGTTACATGTACAGTAGTCTTACAGTATGCAGTGCCCTGTGAGGCTGCAGGCTTTCAACACATCTCCTGGCTTCACCCTGAGTGCTGCTAAAGAACAGCACGTTAGAGGGACGGGGAGGAGAACTCAGGATAAATGCAGCAAACACCTCAAACTATAATTGTTCCTGGACTAATTTCACAATCAGTAGCCATACATAGAAATAACCCCAAACGGAATCTCTCAGTCCATGTCCTCTCCTACCAATATGGAGGTCATTAGAGGAACCGTATGTCTGGGCATTGATTGAGTAACATGGCACGAGAAAATAACTGGCATTTTTTTCATTTTAAGACAGAAGCATTGACTACAGATTCAACCAGGAGCAGATAGTATGTATGTACAGGGAGGGGTTTATCTTTTGTTCTGGTTTTGGTTTATTTTCTAAGACACACTTGACTATGATAGAGTAGGCTATGAAAGACCCTGAGATCTACCTGGGACCTAAATACCCTCGGACCGGTCCTCACACACCCACGAATGGACGAAAGCATGGAGGAAAAGATCATGTCCAAAGCCATATTTAAAGAGGGTCTAAGGAGGTATGCTAGTCAGTGGGGCCCTACTGTATGAGGGCCCTGGCGTTCCAACTGCATTACTCTACAACGGGTAGTAATCACAAACTGGGGTACGCGCAATGCCGTCAGGGGTACGCCAAATAAATCTTCTAAATGGCTATACATTTGGGTGAGTTTTTTTTCTCGCCTGAGTAGCCATGTTTCACTGCCAAAAAAATGTAAAATACAGGTAACCTAGTCAAATAATTAAAATCCAATCATGTTAACTCTTACTCTCTCGCGGGAGACCTTGCGCAGACATTTAGAAACGAAACATGACAATTTGAAAAATAATCTTGGGAGTTTTTTGAGCGAGAGTTAAGACGACTTTCGAGTAGTAAGACATGTATAAAAGCAACAGATAGCATTAATAAGAAGGGGCTAGAAGCGTCTTATATGGTGAGCTACCGAGTGGCTAGGACAGGCAAGCCCCATACTATAGTTGATGACTTAATTCTTCCTGCTGCCGCGGATATGGCTGGGACAATGCTGGGAGAAAAGGCCAGAACAACTATACAGACAATGACTTCATCAAACAACACTGTTTCACAACGCATCAGTGACATGGCAAAAGATGTTTTGAAACAATTACCGCTTTGTATACAAGCCAGTGAATTATATGCGTTACAGCTGGATGAGTCAACAGACGTGGCGGGCCTGGCACAGCTCCAGGTATGTGTCCGTTACGTTTATGAGGGGGTCAATTAAGGAAGACATCCTCTTCTGCAAATCACTGGCAACCAGGACAACATGAGAGGATATTTTTAAAGCACTGGACAGCTTTGTGACATCAAATGGACTTCGGTGGTCAAGATGTGTTGGTATCTGTACTGATGGCGCAAAAGCAACGACAGCGAGACATAATGGAGTGGTAACGTGTGTATAAGCAGTTGCTCCCGACGCCATGTGGGTACACTGCAGCATCCACGGAGAGGCTCTTGCTGCCAAGGGAATGCCTGACAGCTTGAAAGATGTTTTGGACACTACAGTGAAATGGTTAACTTTGTTAAAGCGAGGCCCCTGAACTCTCGTGTATTTTCTGCATTATGCAATGATAGGTCAGTCGTGTGAGAAACGATCTGGGTGATGTTTTTTCTCACCTGAATGATCTGAATCTAGGATTACAGGGACTCTCTGCAACTATATTGTCACGTCCTGACCAGTAAAGGGGTTATTTGTTATTATAGTTTGGTCAGGACGTGGCAGGGGGTATTTGTTTTATATGGTTTTGAGTGTGTGTTTATGTAGAGGGGGGTTTGATTTATGTATTCCGGGGTTTTGGTCATTGTTCTATGTTTGTATATTTCTATGTCTATTCTAGGGTGTTTAGATCTTTGTTTAGGTAATTGGGATTGGGGCCTTCAATTGGAGGTAGCAGTTTATCGTTGCCTCTGATTGAAGGTCCTATAATTAGGAATATGTTTGTTTTGGGAATTGTGGGAGGTTGTTCTTTGTACTTCTGTGTGAGCCTACAAGACTGTTCGTTCGTTTATTGTTTTGTTTATTAGTCGTGTTCACAATAAAAGTTAAGATGAGCACTCAACCCGCTGCGCCTTGGTCCATTCACTACGACGACCGTGACATATATTGATTGTGCGGGACAACATTGAGGCAATGATGAAGAAGTTGGAGCTCTTCTCTGTCTGCATTAACAAGGACAACACACAGGTCTTTCCATCATTGTATGATTTCTTTGCGTGCAAATGAACTCAAGCTTACGGACAATGTCAAATGTGATATAGCGAAGCACCTGAGTGAGTTGGGTGTGCAATTATGCAGGTACTTTCCTGAAACAGACAACACAAACAACTGGATTTGTAATCCCTTTCATGTCCTGCCTCTAGTCCACTTACCGATATCTGAACAAGAGAGCCTCATAGAAATTGTAACAAGCGGTTCTGAATTTAATCAGAAGCCACGGCCAGATTTCTGGATTGGGCTGCGCTCAGAGTTTCTTTCGTTGGCAAATCGCGCTGTTAAAACACTGGTGCCCTTTGCAACCACGGACCTATGTGAGAGTGGATTCTCGGCCCTCACTAGCATGAAAACTAAATACAGGCACAGACCTGGGGTGTGTGGAAAATGATTTAAGACTGAGACTCTCTCCAATACAACCCAACATTGCAGACTTATGTGCATCCTTTCAAGCACACCCTTCTCATTAACCTGGGGTGAGTTATTTACCATTTCTGATGAACAAATAAGGTTTTATATGTAAGATGGCTAAATAAAGAGCAAAATTATTGATTATTACTACATTATTATTTGTGCCCTGGTCCTATAAGAGCTCTTTGTCACTTCCCAAAAACTCATACTCATTCTTATGTTTAATAAATGTATCGTATAGTGTGTGTGTGGCAGGTTTACAATGATGGCAAAAAACAACATTTGAGAGTGCGCTGACCCTGGTGCTAGAGGGGGTACGCAGCTGTAGGTTGAATGTTAGAAGGTATACGGGACTATACAAAGTTTGGGAACCACTGCTCTAGAAGCATATGGGACCCATCACCATCATATCACGCTCAAATTACAGCTCATTGGAGAATTTGTGTTGGTTAGTTAACTAGTCTGAAACCTTCTGGGAATCATCTATTAAATATGGTGGGAATGCAATATTATTGTCCGTACACGCTTAGAAACAAATATGCTATATAGAACCTAAAAGGGTTCTTTGGTTGTCCCCATAGGATAACCCGTAAAAAACTTTTTGGGGTTCAAAATAGTTCTACCTGGAACCAAAAAGGGTTCTACCTGGAACCAAAAAGGGTTCTACCTGGAACCAAAAAGGGTTCTCTAGTGGTCCAGCCAAAGAACCCTTATTGAATCCTTTTTTCTAAGAGAGTATATATTCAACTTGTAACCTTGACAAAACAGTAAATATTGGTCACATAACATGGAAAGCGACAATCGAAGAGCAATATCTTTAGTATGTAATGTTTCGTTTCATCTGGTGAGTTCTGCGATGAAAAAAGCAAAAACTCTCAACTTCTATCCTGACGACCATCATCTGTGTGTGATTGAACAGATGCTGTTTCCTGTTTTCCCCACAAAATTATCCTTCTATTGTTCACCACCTCCGCATGAGGACAAGGTGTAAGATACAGGCATACTAGATCACAGAGCACCATTGTTTGTGGTAATTACATTATGTTGGGTGATACAAACAAAACATGCCTTTGTCGGGTCAGTGCAGACAGCTTGAGAATTGCATAGTTTATACTGGCAGTGAAAAGTGGCGCTATCGTCAAACACAATCTGCAAAAGCTTTCAAAGAGATTATTTAAAATCCTGCCAGTTGCAATAGTCTGTCGAATGTGGACACCAAGAATATTTGACCAAGCTATTTTGATCCAATTCGTCTGAGAGAATGGCTACACAGTAGGTTAACGACTAAAAACATATGAGTGAGTGCTTTGTAAGGACCCAATAATTTCCAATGAAAACACCATCAATTATTACAGTTTATATCTTGGGTTTTATTGCATAATTGAGATAACAACTGCTCTCAATCTCCATACCTCAAGTAAATAATAATTGAATATAATGTTCTGTAGATTATATATTCACTCATATACTGGTAGTCTGAAAGCATTGTCATGGCAGAGAAAGCAAAGACAGGGCTATTCGGGGCTTATTGTTGCTCCCAGAATACATAACACATATATCAAACATCCTATTCCAAAACCCCGATAGGAGGGGGAAATTACAACCAGCGTCAGGAAAGCTGTAATCCTTCAAACCAATGACATTTTTATTATCTTAAAATGTCCCTGAGCCTCTCGGGGGAGGGTCCAACAGGGTGCCTATAGCGTACGGTACACACAAAGACACGGACAAACGGCACACTAATTAGGTTACTACTCAAAGCATTGTCTTAATTTTGCACCATCAATTTACTCTGTGTGAATCTTCACTGGCTGGCACCACCTCTATACATTGCTACCACTTCCATGGTGTGGCCAGGCTAGGTGACTGCTCTGCCTCAATGCATATAAGTCTCCATCTCTGTCACCCACACAGCCTCATGGTCCATATTACACCCCAAATGAGGCCTCAGGAAACAAATGGGAGCCTCGATTGGACATTAACAATGGGTAATTTCAGCAGTTCCAAATAACCTGCTTATCGCCACAACACTGACCATTTCTGTTATCTCAAGCACGGTGAGGACTGCTCGATATCAAGCTTGAAAAGGGAGAATTCAGGATTTATTTATGTGATGGACAAACTGGTTTAGTCAAAGCACAAAACAATGAGTATAATCAATAATTGATCATATTTGATGCTTTTTGTAGCTATAGTCTCCTGCCTAGTGATATAGGGCTATTGATGTTTTTGTAGCTATTTATATAGTCTCCTGCCTAGTGATATAGGGCTATTGATGTTTTTGTAGCTATTTATATAGTCTCCTGCCTAGTGATATAGGGCTATTGATGTTTTTGTAGCTATAGTCTCCTGCCTAGTGATATAGGGCTATTGATGTTTTTGTAGCTATAGTCTCCTGCCTAGTGATATAGGGCTATTGATGTTTTTGTAGCTATAGTCTCCTGCCTAGTGATATAGGGCTATTGATGTTTTTGTAGCTATAGTCTCCTGCCTAGTGATATAGGGCTATTGATGTTTTTGTAGCTATTTATATAGTCTCCTGCCTAGTGATATAGGGCTATTGATGTTTTTGTAGCTATTTATATAGTCTCCTGCCTAGTGATATAGGGCTATTGATGTTTTTGTAGCTATAGTCTCCTGCCTAGTGATATAGGGCTATTGATGTTTTTGTAGCTATTTATATAGTCTCCTGCCTAGTGATATAGGGCTATTGATGTTTTTGTAGCTATTTATATAGTCTCCTGCCTAGTGATATAGGGCTATTGATGTTTTTGTAGCTATTTATATAGTCTCCTGCCTAGTGATATAGGGCTATTGATGTTTTTGTAGCTATAGTCTCCTGCCTAGTGATATAGGGCTATTGATGTTTTTGCTTTAGTGCTTTATTTGTATCCCATTAGCTTTTGCTGAAGCAGCAGCTATTCATCCTGGGGTCCTCACAAAAACATAAAACATGACAAGTAACAAAAACACTCATACACCGATAGACAAGAACAGTCACACACATGTAAGATACAATATATACAAACAATACAACTAAAAGATATTGTGTGTGTTAGAATGTGACAGTGTGTCTGGCTGTGTGTGTGTGTGTGTGTGTGTGTGTGTGTGTGTGTGTGTGTGTGTGTGTGTGTGTGTGTGTGTGTTGTGCGTGCGTGAGTGCGTGTGTGTGTCATTTCTTTACAAAATGTAAATGAAAAATTGCCAGTTTCTGGTGCCACTGACTGGAAAATATAGTATTTATCAATCTTAACATTATTGGCAAGTTAATTCATGGAAAAGTTAATACCCTTTTTCCACATAATAAAAGAAAGTTAATACCCGACATGTTTTGGCAGGGGTACATATTGCTTCTTATTAAAACCTTATTATGAAAACTATATATTGTTGGCATACTGTAAGTGAAAAAAATTATTATGTGTGTGTGTGTCAGAGAGAGCAAGAGAGGGAGGGAGAAAGTGTTTTTGTCTGTGTGTATATCTGCTTGAGTGCTTAAGTGTTTATACAGTGCATTCGGGAAAGTACTCAGACCCCTTGACTTTTTCCACATTTTGTTACATTACATCCTTATTCTAAAATGGATTCAAATAAAAAAAATTCCTCGTCAGTCTACACACAATACTCCATAACGACAGAGTTATAACAGGTTTTGTGAATTTTTTTGCTAATTTATAACAGAAAATTAAAAAAATACCTTATTTAGGTATTCAGACCCTTTGCTATGAGACTTGAAATTGAGCTCAGATGCATTCTGTTTCCATTGATCATCCCTGAGATGTATCTAAATCTTGATTGGAGTCCACCTGTGGTAAATTCAATTGATTGGATATGATATGGAAAGGCAAAAACCTGTCTATATAAGGTCCCACAGTTGACAGTGCATGTCAGAGTGAAACAAAGCTATGAGGTCGAAGGAATTGAGCTCAGAGACAGGATTGTATCGAGGCACAGATCTGGAAAAGGGTACCAAACCATTTCTGCAGCATTGAAGGTCCCAAAGAACCCAGTGGCCTCCATCATTCTTAAAGGGAAGAAGTTTGGAACTGGCCAAACTGAGCAATCGGGGAGAAGGGCCTTGGTCAGAGAGGTGACCAAGAACCCGATGGTCACTCTGTGGACAACGACCCTAAGCACACAGCCATGACAATGCGGGAGTGGCTTCGGGACAAGTCTCTGAATGTCCTTGAGGGGCCCAGCCAGAGCCCAGACTTGAACCTGATCGAACATCTCTGGAGAGACCTGAAAATAGCTGTGCAGCGACGTTCCCCATCCAGCCTGACAGAGCTTGAGATGATCTACAGAGAAGAATGGGAGAAACTCCCCAAATACAGGTGTGCCAAGCTTGTAGCGTCATACCCAAGAAGACTTGAGGCTGTAATCGCTGCCAAAGGTGCTTCAACAAAGTACTGAGGAAAGGGTCTGAATACTTATGTAAAAAAGAAAATTAAAAAGAAAATTGCCAAAATTTCTAAAAACCTGTTTTTGCTTTGTCATTATAGGGTATTGTTTGTAGATTGATGAGGGGGAAAAAACATTTAATCCATTTTAGAACAGGGCTGTAATGTAACAAAATGTGGAAAAAGTCACGGGGTCTGAATACTTTCCATATGCGCTGTATACTTGGATTGGAGGACACTAGCAGAGAATAGGCTGTTCGTTTAGATGCTGTCCTGTCATGTCACACACACACACGCACACGCACACGCATACATACGCACGCACGCACACACGCACGCACACGCACGCACACACGCATACATACACACACGCACACACACACACGCACACACACACACTCAAGGTTTATTTGAAAAACAACATGTATGCGTGCAGTGTCATATCTATCTAACAGGTATGTGGTTCAATTTAACCTAAAACAACTAGTGAGGAATTGTGACACAAGTTTGCAACAACAACAACAACAAAAAACTCCAAACCTACCGATGGGCAGCACGAGGAAGAATGGCAGCCAGCAGAGAATAAACATGCCCACCACCACACCCAGAGTTTTAGCTGCTTTCTTCTCCCGGGAGAACTTGAGCAGTTTCACCGTCAGTGTGCTCCGCGCCTGGCCTTTGCCCGTGACGCAGTATTCTTGCAGCTGTGCGTTTTTGCAGTGGATCCTGAGTGTGAGCTCATTCGAGTCCATGCGTTCTTTCATGACCCCCGCCTCCAAGTTCTTAGTGGTCCGTTTGGCAACTACATACACCTGGCAGTACATGCACAGGATGACAGCCAGAGGTATGTAAAATGAACCCAGGGAGGAGAAGAGTGCGTAAAAGGGCTCTTCGGTGATGGGGCAAACTGTGTCATCATTTGAGGGTGGTTGTTTCCACCCGAGTAGAGGTCCGATGGAGATGACAGTGGCGAGAACCCACACACCGAGCATGGCCAAAATGGCTCTTTTCTCCGTTACTATACAGGGGTACTGCAGTGGGTAGCGCACGCCTATATAACGGTCTATGGATATTACGCACAGGCTCATGATGGAGGCCGTGCAACATAACACGTCCACTGCTGCCCATATGTCACAGAAGATCCTCCCGAATACCCAGTAGTCGAGAATCTCTAGTGTTGCGGACACGGGAAGCACTGTGGTACCCAGCAACAGGTCCGCAATGGCTAGGTTGATAATGAAATAGTTCGTTGGGATACGCAGGTGTCTGTTGCACACAACGGAAAGTATTACGAGTATGTTGCCCACGATTGCGAACAAAATGAAAGCGCCCAGAACCATACCAACTGACACGGCTCTGGTAAGGTCCAGAGGATTCGTGTCTGTGTAATTCGCTGTGGTCAAGTTGGAATGATTTGCAGACAACGGTCCTGGTGTCTCTGCGTACAGCTCCGAGGACCCGTTACTCCAGAAGTTGGCATCATTAGCAGTATCAAAACTCATGTTGATGACCCAGTTCCTCCATACCAGATAAGTGTAAATCCATAGATCAACACAGACACATTGTTCATTTTGTTAAATCACCAGTATTCTTCATTTCAAGTGGCTTTAGAAATTAAAACAATTACTAAGAATGAGCGTAAAACTGCTCGAAAAAGCGCAATGACCTTT
Source organism: Salmo salar (assembly GCF_965601325.2). Taxonomy (NCBI): domain Eukaryota; kingdom Metazoa; phylum Chordata; class Actinopteri; order Salmoniformes; family Salmonidae; genus Salmo; species Salmo salar. The sequence goes on along the minus strand of NC_138294.1, from coordinate 85,488,388 downwards.
TATGGTGTGGTTCCATAATCCCCTGATGTTTCCCGGAAAACTTAAATCTCATAACACAAGATTATATCACTTTAACCAGCTGCAGCAGTCGTCGTGACTGTCGCCTCTCACTGCGTTCCCTCCTCTCTACTCTGCAGCGTTGCCACCGTGGTGATACAAGCTGTCGACACGCAGCGACACAACCGGCTGACCCCTCCCGCATCCATGTTCACAATATACAACCTTTCCTCCCCTTTCTTCACTGACCTAAACATATTGGCACTGGACGTCATCCGACATGCCCTCACAAAATTGTTTCCAGGACTGACCAATACGGCAACCCTGAAACTGATAAGCACATGGCTATATCAACCGGTAATTTGAAATCACAGGCATATGCAATAGCATGTGCCATCAACACGCCAATTATTATATGATATATCTATGGTGCCTTCAAGACAAGTGGGAGGTCGGAGATTTCCAAGTTCCCAGTTGTTAGGAATGCTGCATTAAAACCCTACGCAGTATGTGTCAAGGCCAGCGCAACAACAACAATAAATTGTTGCATTGCTATAGTAAGGACGACAAATCAAATCACTAACCTGTAGGCCTACTGGTGATTACACATATGATACAGTGAGGGAAAAAAGTATTTGATCCCCTGCTGATTTTGTACGTTTGCCCACTGACAAAGATATGATCAGTCTATAATTTTAATGGTAAGTTTATTTGAACAGTGAGAGACAGAATAACAACAAAAAAATACAGAAAAGCGTATGTCAAAAATTGTATAAAATGATTTGCATTTTAATGAGGGAAATAAGTATTTGACCCCTCTGCAAAACATGACTTAGTACTTGGTGGCAAAACCCTTGTTGGCAATCACAGAGGTCAGACGTTTCTTGTAGTTGGCCACCAGGTTTGCACACATCTCAGGAGGGATTTTGTCCCACTCCTCTTTGCAGATCTTCTCCAAGTCATTAAGGTTTTGAGGCTGACGTTTGGCAACTCAAACCTTGAGCTCCCTCCACAGATTTTCTATGGGATTAAGGTCTGGAGACTGGCTAGGCCACTCCAGGACCTTAATGTGCTTCTTCTTGAGCCGCTCCTTTGTTGCCTTGGCCATGTGTTTTGGGTCATTGTCATGGTGGAATACCCATCCATGACCCATTTTCAATGCCCTGGCTGAGGGAAGGAGGTTCTCACCCAAGATTTGACGGTACATGGCCCCGTCCATCGTCCCTTTGATGCGGTGAAGTTGTCCTGTCCCCTTAGCAGAAAAACACCCCCAAAGCATAATGTTTCCAGCTCCATGTTTGAAGGTGGGGATGGTGTTCTTGGGGTCATAGGCAGCATTCCTCCTCCTTCAAACACGGCGAGTTGAGTTGATGCCAAAGAGCTCCATTTTGGTCTCATCTGATCACAACACTTTCACCCAGTTGTCCTCTGAATCATTCAGATGTTCATTGGCAAACTTCAGACGGGCATGTATATGTGCTTTCTTGAGCAGAGGGACCTTGCGGGCGCTGCAGGATTTCAGTCCTTCATGGCATAGTGTGTTACCAATTGTTTTCTTGGTGACTATGGTCCCAGCTGCCTTGAGATCATTGACAAGATCCTCCCGTGTAGTTCTGTGCTGATTCCTCACCGTTCTCATGATCATTGCAACTCCACGAGGTGAGATCTTGCATGGAGCCCCAGGCCGAGGGAGATTGACAGTTCTTTTGTGTTTCTTCCATTTGCGAATAATCGCACCAACTGTTGTCACCTTCTCACCAAGCTGCTTGGCGATGGTCTTGTAGCCCATTCCAGCCTTGTGTAGGTATACAATCTTGTCCCTGACATCCTTGGAGAGCTATTTGGTCTTGGCCATGGTGGAGAGTTTGGAATCTGATTGATTGCTTCTGTGGACAGGTGTCTTTTATACAGGTAACAAACTGAGATTAGGAGCGCACTCTTAAAGGGAGTGCTCCTAATCTCAGCTCATTACCTGTATAAAAGACACCTGGGAGCCAGAAATCTTTCTGATTGAGAGGGGGTCAAATACTTATTTCCCTCATTAAAATGCTAATTTATAACATTTTTGACATGCGTTTTTCTGGATTTTTTTGTTGTTAATCTGTCTCTGTGTTCAAATAAACCTACCATTAAAATTATAGACTGATCATTTCTTGTCAGTGGGCAAATGTACAAAATAAGCAGGGGATCAAATACTTTTCCCCCCTCACTGTATACACTGAGTGTGCAAAACATTAGGAAGACTTTCCTAATATTGAGTTCCACCCAATTTTACCCTACCCTACTCTACAAGGTGTCGAAAGCGTTCCACAGGGATGCTGGCCCATATTGTCTCCAATGCTTCCCACAGTTGTGTGAAGTTGGCTGGATGTCCTTTGGGTGGTGGACCATTGTTAACACACATACAAACTGTTGAGCGTGAAAAACCCAGCAGCGTTGCAGTTTTTGAAACAAACCAGTGTGCCTGTCACCTACTACCATACCCTGTGCAAAGGCACTTAAAACTTTTGTCTTGCCCATTCACCCTCTGAATGGCACACACACACACAATCATGTCTCAATTGTCTCAAGGCTTAAAAATCCTTCTTTAACCTGTCTCCTCCTCTTCTGATTGAAGTGGATTTAACAAGTGACATCAATAAGGGATGATCGCTTTCACCTGGATTCACCTGGATTCACCTGGTCAGTCTATGTCATGGAAAGAGCAGCGGTTCCTAATGTTTTCTACACTCAGTGCAGTCATTGTCTCATAATTAGGCTACAATCTACACAAACTTAATGCACAATTGATTGTGATTACATAATTTAGACTACACTTTGGATATCTTTTAGGGACCATCACGCACAGCCTACACCTGAAGGTTAGACCTTTATAATCATTCAAACTACTTTCTGTTCAGTGTTGGGGAATCTACTCTAAAAATATACATTTACCAAGCTACCAACTACTTCACACTAGAATAATTAAAGCTACACTAAAGCTATCCTTAATGAGAAAAATATTGTTTACTTAACTAAAGTCACTTTGAAAAATTATTTCACTAAATCCAAACTACTGTGTGATACATTATATGTACATCTGAAATGTCATAGACTACAAATTGCAAGAACAGATCACTCTGGAGTCTGATGTTAACAGCAAGAACAGATCACTCTGGGGTCAGATGTTAACAGCAAGAACAGATCACTCTGGAGTCTGATGTTAACAGCAAGAACAGATCACTCTGGAGTCTGATGTTAACAGCAAGAACAGATCACTCTGGAGTCTGATGTTAACAGGAAGAACAGATCACTCTGGAGTCTGATGTTAACAAATAGAACAGATCATTCTGGAGTCTGATGTTAACAAATAGAACAGATCATTCTGGAGTCTGATGTTAACAGTGAGAACAGATCACTCTGGAGTCTGATGTTAACAAATAGAACAGATCACTCTGGAGTCTGATGTTGACAGTGAGAACAGATCACTCTGGAGTCTGATGTTAACAGTGAGAACAGATCACTCTGGAGTCTGATGTTGACAGTGAGAACAGATCACTCTGGAGTCTGATGTTAACAGTGAGAACAGATCACTCTGGAGTCTGATGTTAACACTGAGAACAGATCACTCTGGAGTCTGATGTTAACAGCAAGAACAGATCACTCCGGAGTCTGATGTTAACAAATAGAACAGATCACTCTGGAGTCTGATGTTGACAGGAAGGACAGATCACTCTGGAGTCTGATGTTAACAAATAGAACAGATCACTCTGGAGTCTGATGTTAACAAATAGAACAGATCATTCTGGAGTCTGATGTTAACAGTGAGAACAGATCACTCTGGAGTCTGATGTTAACAAATAGAACAGATCATTCTGGAGTCTGATGTTAACAGGAAGGACAGATCATTCTGGAGTCTGATGTTAACAAATAGAACAGATCATTCTGGAGTCTGATGTTAACAGTGAGAACAGATCACTCTGGAGTCTGATGTTAACACTGAGAACAGATCACTCTGGAGTCTGATGTTAACAGTGAGAACAGATCACTCTGGAGTCTGATGTTAACAGCAAGAACAGATCACTCCGGAGTCTGATGTTAACAAATAGAACAGATCACTCTGGAGTCTGATGTTAACAGGAAGAACAGATCACTCTGGAGTCTGATGTTAACAAATAGAACAGATCACTCTGGAGTCTGATGTTGACACTGAGAACAGATCACTCTGGAGTCTGATGTTAACAAATAGAACAGATCACTCTGGAGTCTGATGTTAACAGGAAGAACAGATCACTCTGGAGTCTGATGTTAACAAATAGAACAGATCACTCTGGAGTCTGATGTTAACAGGAAGAACAGATCACTCTGGAGTCTGATGTTGACAGGAAGGACAGATCACTCTGGAGTCTGATGTTAACAAATAGAACAGATCACTCTGGAGTCTGATGTTAACAGGAAGAACAGATCACTCTGAGTCTGATGTTAACACTGAGAACAGATCACTCTGGAGTCTGATGTTAACAAATAGAACAGATCACTCTGGAGTCTGATGTTGACACTGAGAACAGATCACTCTGGAGTCTGATGTTAACAAATAGAACAGATCACTCTGGAGTCTGATGTTAACAAATAGAACAGATCACTCTGGAGTCTGATGTTAACAAATAGAACAGATCACTCTGGAGTCTGATGTTAACAAATAGAACAGATCACTCTGGAGTCTGATGTTAACAGGAAGGACAGATCATTCTGGAGTCTGATGTTAACAAATAGAACAGATCACTCTGGAGTCTGATGTTAACAGTGAGAACAGATCACTCTGGAGTCTGATGTTGACAGTGAGAACAGATCACTCTGGAGTCTGATGTTGACAGTGAGAACAGATCACTCTGGAGTCTGATGTTAACAAATAGAACAGATCACTCTGGAGTCTGATGTTAACAAATAGAACAGATCACTCTGGAGTCTGATGTTAACAAATAGAACAGATCACTCTGGAGTCTGATGTTAACAGCAAGAACAGATCACTCTGGAGTCTGATGTTAACAGCAAGAACAGATCACTCTGGAGTCTGATGTTAACAGTGAGAACAGATCACTCTGGAGTCTGATGTTGACAGTGAGAACAGATCACTCTGGAGTCTGATGTTAACAGTGAGAACAGATCACTCTGGAGTCTGATGTTAACAGATAGAACAGATCACTCTGGAGTCTGATGTTAACAGTGAGAACAGATCACTCTGGAGTCTGATGTTAACAAATAGAACAGATCACTCTGGAGTCTGATGTTAACAGCAAGAACAGATCACTCGGAGTCTGATGTTAACAGAAGAACAGATCACTCTGGAGTCTGATGTTAACAGTGAGAACAGATCACTCTGGAGTCTGATGTTAACAGCAAGAACAGATCACTCTGGAGTCTGATGTTAACAGTGAGAACAGATCACTCTGGAGTCTGATGTTAACACAGAGAACAGATCACTCTGGAGTCTGATGTTAACAGGAAGGACAGATCACTCTGGAGTCTGATGTTAACAGTGAGAACAGATCACTCTGGAGTCTGATGTTAACAGGAGACAATCACTCTGGAGTCTGATGTAACAGCAAGAACAGATCACTCTGGAGTCTGATGTTAACAGTGAGAACAGATCACTCTGGAGTCTGATGTAACACTGAGAACAGATCACTCTGGAGTCTGATGTTAACAGGAAGGACAGATCACTCTGGAGTCTGATGTTAACAATAGAACAGATCACTCTGGAGTCTGATGTTAACAAATAGAACAGATCACTCTGGAGTCTGATGTTAACAGTGAGAACAGATCACTCTGGAGTCTGATGTTAACAGCAAGAACAGATCACTCTGGAGTCTGATGTTAACACTGAGAACAGATCACTCTGGAGTCTGATGTTAACAAATAGAACAGATCATTCTGGAGTCTGATGTTAATTGCAAGCCAGCATAATGTGACTTGCAGGTAGGGTTGCAAAATTCTGACAACCTTCGCCAAATGTCCAGGTTTTCCATAAATCCCAGTTGGAAGATTCCTGGAAACTGGAGGGAATAAGCAGGAAATCCGGAATACTTCAACCAGATTTTGCAAGGCTACTTGCAGGCATGAGGTGGCCTGTAAACCATGAGTTTCAGGTCGCTTTATTAGGGTAAAACTAGGCCCTCAAAGGCCTTATGAAATAGATGTTGTATTGTGTTAAAGAATGTAATATATATGATAACATACTCACTGAGGATCTCACTTGGTGAAGGCCACAGGCCTGAACATTGATGAATGCAACAATCATGTCTCTGTCATGGGTGGTAACTCTACAATTAATTCGAAAGTCAAGAAACTCTGGGAAATATGCAAATAAGGTTTTACAGTAAGAGTATGTTACCATAAAAAGACTACAGTAGCATTATTGGTAGTGTAAATCAATTACAGTAAAACTATTGTATACTGTAAAATATGATACGGTAGGATACTATTCTCTTTTTTGTTGTTTTTACAGTAACTTACAGGTATATGGGTGCCAGTAATTTACTTTGATAACAACAGGATTTTTTTTTACAGTGTGTATTTTATTATAAAAAAAAAATAGTAGTGTGTAGTTCCAGTAGTTAACAAAAAAGTATTTAACTCCTGAAAACACTACCTAGATTTTAATTTAGGTAACTACCACCAAGCTACTGCAAAATGTAGTTAAATTACTAGTTGAATTACATGTAGTTCACTACTCCCCAACACTGTTTGTGTTTTGTTATTAGCACAACAAGTAAACATTTTTGTTGGTAGTAGACTACCACAAATGAATAGCGTAAGGGGTAGGCAGTCGCGTGCATCCTGTCCCAGCCACTCTGGAGCCCAGCATTAAAGGATGACAGTGTGGACAAATATTTCAGCAAATCATCCGCAATTGCATAAAGTAATTCAATCCATTATAATTACAGTGAAAGCAAAGAGAAGTTGCTTTGAAGATGAGTAAATTCATTCTAAATAAAATGAGTTTGTGCACACAGGAACATAAAGTAACAATATTTCAAATGTTCTCTTAAGTGGGCACACACACACACACACACACACACACACACACACACACACACACACACACACACACACACACACACACACACACACACACACACACAATGGCACTTTAATAATGTTTACATATCTTGCACTACTCATCTCATATGTATATACTATATTTTATATTGTCTATTGCATCTTGCCTATGTCGCTCTGTCATTGCTCATCCATATATTTATATGTGTATATTCTTATTCCATTCCTTTACTTAGATGTGTGTGTAGTAGGTCGTTGTTGTGGAATTGTTAGATTACATGTTAGATATTACTGCACTGTCAGAAATAGAAGCACAAGTATTTCACTACACTCGCATTAACATCTGCTAACCATGTGTATGTGACCAATAACATTTGATTTGATTTGACACACAGTCTCTCGCAGGCCAAATATTAAAACAGATTATCTTCCAAATATTTGTTATTTTCAGTAGCATTAGACACCTGGGATGTCTGATTTAATGCAAACGCCTGGGAATGCTCCTCAAATCATAGGAAAATAAATTACAAAGTAACCTAAACTGATGTTTATTTGTATTTTTGTGTTTATGTTTATTTTCGAACATGGCTCTGGGCCCTTACAAAACTTGGATGAAAAAATATTTTGAGAGAGGTCTGATAAAAGTGAAATAGCATACACAACTACATTAAAACACAACTACATTAAAACACAACTATATTAAATGAAAATATAGGTTAGCATCTTTGTTTGAAGCTAGAATCATTAAACAATAACAAAGCGTTCTCCGCGCCTCTGTTTTGCTAAAAATCTATGGGTTAGGGTCTGGAGAAACATAATCACTATCAATTGTATCCACAGAGCTATGGATGCAAGGACTGACCATCCATGATATCAACATTATAGTTTTAACAATGTCTTGGGGCTATACAGTGTTTGTTTACATTTACGTTGTTTACAAACGTTGTGGTTAAACAAGCTTATATTTTGGGTTTCTCATGTGGTACGACAGTTGAACTAAGCTCATTGATAAGTTATATATTTCAAGAACCAATGGGTGTATGTCATTCATTTATTAAATTGATGTAGCAACTCATGATTATATATTTAACCTTTAAATGAAACTTAACCTTGGGTTAAGTCTTAACTATAAGTATTTGGTTAACCAGGAGGAGAGAATGCTGATTCATTGTGTGTCTAGGCCTCCTGTAGTCCTGGCTTTCTATTGCAGTCATTTTCTGTCTAGGCATTTTTCTTTATTCTTAGACGGCACTGTTAAACCCCTCAGCTCTAAGATCGATCCAATATGGCACCCTCTACACTGGAGCCTGGGAACAGGGAAAGTTATGGATGGTGTGTGGGTGGGTGGGAGTCTGATGCATTTTGACATGAGAGATCAGTGCTGACCACAGTAGAATACCAAGCCAAGGCAACAGTCAATATACAGTACAGAGGCAGAATGGATATAAAAATTAAATACACACTATACCTCGATTTAACACTCTTGATTTGTAGCCAAGATAACAAATAGATGAACACTGAAGTGAATTGCAGTGATTACGTTTTCCTCCCCTCAACTCTACCTCACATTGATGAATGGGGGAGGGAGACTTGAGGTGATATATGGCATCAGCCATTGGGATGATTGGGATTCCATGATACAATCCTCCCACAGAGCAGAGGCCTGTCTGTACACTGAGAGCTACAAAGAGGGTTGGAAACAAACAGCTGTATACACTCCATTTTAGCCCCCCCCACACACACACACACACCCACCCCTCACAACAGTGTCCGATTCTGAAATGTAAATGTTCTGTTTCAATTTAAATTTATGAGTTCACATTTTAGCTCACTTCACACATTCGACCATGTCCCAAAGCACCCAGACCTTTCAGGCGTGGTGTTGGAGCTGATGTTTTTAAGAGGTTTTGTGTTTCTCTTTAAATATCGTCAATGTCAGAGACTCCCAAATAGTAAATATATCCTGCCGCACTTATTGGACTTCTGTATGAGCGCTACGGGATTGGTTGTGCACCAACCAATGAGCATATTTCAAAGGATAAATCTTTAAAGTATGATAATGTAATTTCCACGGCACAAAGAATAAATGTATTTGCAAACAGGCCATAAAGAAATGCCCATGCCATTACATTACAGTAATAACAGAAGCATATATGTCCGTATTTGTAGCTTGGTACTCAAACATTAACTTGTCATCAGATCTGACATCATTGGCAAATTGTGGCAGGACTGACTGTTCTGTTGTTAACTTTTAATAAAGAACGCAAATGTTAGCATGGAATTTACTGTGGTATTTATTGTTGGGATTAATGGACCGTTGGTCCACCGTATGTACAACCAGAACCAGCGCCTTATGCGTTGGGCTCTTATTGTACAAAATTATAATTTGGAGATTTGCCACAAAAAGGGTTCTGAAAATATGTTAGCAGATGCTTTGTCTCGTGTGTAATAATTTTTGTATGTTTCGGAAGATTGACTTTGATTTTGTGAGTATTCATTGTAGATACTTTTGTATAAACTGTGTACATACTTTTAGTCGCAATCCCCCCTGGGGGTTGCTCTTTTAAGGGTGGGAGTGTTACGGATACAAGTGTGTATCCTGTGTGTTTCTTTTCTCTCCTTCTCCCCATCACAGGTGACAATCATCAGTCCCCAATCAGAAGACACCTGTTCCTTCTCCCTCAACCAATCACAGTCCCTTTCCCTTGGTTTAAAAACCCAGTCAGTTGTTTTCTCCCGGAGCTCATTTTTATCTCGCGAGCTCATTCTCACTCTGTGATCAATCTTTGTGCTCATTCGCTCTTGTGTCCAATCTCTATCTCCCCGTGTCTCTCTCTCTCTGTATTGATCTCTTTTGTTTTTGCAAACTACATGTCACATTTGTCCGGTAATCCTGTGAGTATTGTTTTGTTATTTGACTGTTTGTTTGTTTGGTGGGAAAAGGGGGTACCAAGACAAGTCGCCCATGGGCATACATTACCCGTAGGAATACTGTGTCTAAGTACCATAGTTAGAACTGGGCGGACCACCCACTGTATTTTTGGTTAGTTAGCTAGCTGTTGTTGAAATAGGCTAGTCTAGCTTAGGGGTGGTTTTGGATTATTGTTTCGTTGCTTGGGTCCAGCTCAGCCCCTTTTCCCACACCCCTTTACCGTGTGTTTAAAATAAACCTTTTGAGTTTGACGGTAGATTTCAGTTGTCTGTGGTTTTTGGTTCTCACTGTTACATGTCACGATTATAATTTGCATGATTTATGTTACGGGTCTCGTATCCATCCCCCCTAGACCGCTGGGCCAAAGAGGTTCGTAACAGTTGGGAAAAAACATCTATTTTGATACTATAATTCTTCAACAGGGATTCCTTACTTTGAACTTTAAGGTCCCATTGTGTGCGTGTGTGATATGAAAAGCTTGCACTTAAAAATATTAAAGCGACGTTTACAGACTTGAGCACTCTTGAGAGGTTTGGGTAATAGAATCTAGATAAAAGTCATCATAATTCATCCATCCACCTTTACATTTGTTTAGCAGACGTTCTTATCCAGCGCGACATACAATTCGTGCGTTCATCTTAAGATAGCTAGGTGAGACAACAACACGTCACAATCGTATCAAGCTCATTTTTCCCTCAACAAAGGTATTTATCACAAAAGTCAGTACCAGTGGGAAAAGAGAAGTGCAGTACCTTAAACTGAGATGCAATTCACAGAGAACACAGCCATGAACACGTAAACAGTTGATTTCAGCTAGAAACAGAAGTTCCTGTAGGACATAGGTCAAAGTCCTATTCCTCCACAGTCTCCAAATCTACTGGTCTTAAAATAGGTTTATGGAAACCTCTTTTAAGGTTTATGGAAACCTTTAGCACCTGTTTTTCATTTGACAGTTAATACGAATAATGTACTTTAGAGTTCACATCCTCACAAATGTTTGGAGAGATAAACTATCAGGAGTCAAACTGAATTCATCTTGAAGGCTTAGTCGATGATTTACTCTGTTTGATCTGTAGAAGACTTATATAGGGGATTTGTTCTTCATAACTTAAAAATGTTTTCACACTTGCAGGTCCTTATATAGGCACACAGGCTCACACACACACACATGAACGCACAAACACACATGAACGCACACACACACATGAACGCACACACACACACACACACACACACACATGAACGCACACACACACACGAACGCACACACACACGCACGCACGTTATGTTCTTCTATCCTCGTGGGGACCTACAATTCATTTCCATTCAAAATCCTATTTTCCCTAACCACTGAACCTAACCCTAGCCACTAAACCTAACCCTAACCCTTACCTTTACCCTAACCTTAACCCTAACCTTAACCTGTAACTGTAACTCTAAACCTAACCCTTACCTTTACCCTAACCTTAACCCTAACTTTAACCTGTAACCATAACTCTAAACTAACTCCTAAACCTAACTCTAACCACTAACCCCTTACTCTTACCCTAACCTCTAAGCTAAAAATAGCCTTTGTCCTCATGGGGACATGGGAAATGTCCCCACGAGGTATAATTTTTCTTGTTTTACTATCCTTGTGGATGCACACACACACACACACATACACACGCACGCACGCACGCACGCACGCACACACAGACACACAGACACACACACACACACACATACACACGCACGCACGCACGCACGCACGCACACACAGACACACAGACACACAGACACACACGCGTCCATCAAAGGGACAGCCAGGGGGAATAGGAGCCGAGAGCCTCTTCCTTGTAGTCACCTAGTTTGAACACTCACACAAAGCTATAAACAGGCATCAAACTAAAGGATGAATATAGTGAATGATCATAATTCTCAGATCTTAGACAATTTCTTCTTTGAAATGTACCGAGTGTTGCTTAACAAAAATAATCATATATTAATAGATTCTGATTTTATAAAACTCCTTACCTAATTTTCCCCTCTGCTTTGGTAGATTTGGTCTAATTTTGGATTTTTTCCACATTGTCAGAGTCAAATTTGTTATTCTGAGGCATCCATTTACCCAGAATTCCCTGGTGGTGTGGAACCATGTATATGATCACAGTCTGAGAGAAAAAGGGAGAGGGTTCTTTCCATCAAAATCTGTCCGCGCGGGAATACAGCGATAAGCTGAGTGATAAGCAGAACTGCTTTCTTGCCTTGGGACAACGACTCCCATTGTTAGGGCGGAGACAAGAACATCTCATCATTATATACTGTATCTCTGTCACAGTAGTCTGTGGTTTTATTACTCACAGGAACATTATACCTCTGCGCCCTTGAACATAAACAGATGCCAGATGACAAGAGGTTAGGAGAACTGCTCTCCAGTCCGTTGCACTTCGTGTTGGTAAAAATGTGTTTTTGAGGCAACAACTAGCCAAGAATCAGGTTTGAATCAGCTATGATGACATAATTGATGTGCTCCACTGATTGGTGTGTTTCCTTTTTATTTAAAAAAATGTTTATTTCACCTTAATTTATCCAGGTTAGCTAGTTGAGAACAAGTTCTCATTTACAACTGCGACCTGGCCAAGATAAAGCAAAGCAGTGTGACACAAACAACAACACAGAGTTACACATGGATTAAACAAGCGTACAGTCAATAACACAATAGAAAAAGAAAGAAAGTCTATATACAGTGTGTGCAAATGGCGTGAGGAGGTAAGGCAATAAATAGGCCATAGTAGCGAAGTAATTACAATTTAGAAAAACAATATGGGGATGAGGTAGGTAGATTGGGTGGGCTATTTACAGATGGACTATGTACAGCTGCAGCGATCGGTTAGCTGCTCAGATAGCTGATGTTTAAAGTTAGTGAGGGAAATATAAGTCTCCAGCTTCAGCGATTTTTGCAATTCGTTTCTCCTTAGAATAGTAAGGAGAATTTGGGACAGGGAATGATTCAATCAGATGGTTTTTCTTTGTCAGGACTAATTTCAGAGACTTTATCGCGGAAAGGACCGGAACAGACTTTTGTATCTCCCTAATAAAATCCACAAAATTGTTTCATCAGACTGACTCTGACACCTGACTTCACTTGGGCAAGAGGAACACCTATGTGAGAATGCTGTTCATTGACTACAGCTCAGTATTCAATACCATAGTGCCCTCCAAGCTCATTATTAAGCTAAGGACCCTGGGACTGAACACCTCCATCTGCAACTGGATACTGGACTTCCTGACGGGCCGCCCCCAGGTGGTGAGTGCAGGCAACAACACATCCGCCATGCTGACTCTCAACACGGGGCTCCTCAGGGGTGTGTGCTTAGTCCTCTCCTCTTCACCCACGACTGCGTGGCCATGCACGACTCCAACGCCATCATTATGCTTGTCGATGACACGACGGTGGTAGACCTGATCACAGATGACAATGAGACAGCCAATAGGGAGGAGGTCAGAGTCCTGGTAGTGTGGTGCCAGGACAACAACCTCTCCATCAACGTCAGCAAGACAAAGGAGCTGATTGTGGACTACAGGAAACGGAGGGCCGAGCACGCCCCCATTCCATCCTGTGTCCACATCACTAAGGATCTATCATGGTCCACATACACCAACACAGTTGTGAAGAGGGCTCGACAATGCCTCTTCCCCATCAGGAGGCTGAAAATATTTGGCAGGGGATCTCAGATCCTCAAAAAGTTCTACAGCTGCACCATCGAGAGCCTCTTGACTGGCTTCACAACTGCTTGTAATGGCAACTGCTTCTCATGCAACCGCAAGGCACTACGGAGGGTAGTGTGTATGGCCCAGTACATCACAGATAAAGCAACACCTCACGGCACAACGCCTCTCCCCTATTTGACCTAGATAGTTTGTGTGTATGCATTGATATGTAGGCTACGTGTGCCTTTTTAAAAATGTATGTCATTTTGTCCTTGAGCTGTTCTTGTCTAATGATGTTCTGTATTATGTCATTCTGTGTTATGTTTCATGTTTTGTGTGGACCCCAGGAAGAGTAGCTGCTGCTTTTGCAAAAGCTAATGGGGATCCTAATAAAATACTAAATACCAATACCATTGGGGCCGAGCTCCCTGCCATTCAGAACCTCTATACCAGGCGGTGTCAGAGGAAGGCCCGAAAAATTGTCAAAGACTCCAGCCACCCAAGTCATAGACTGTTCTCTCCGCTACCGCACTGCAAGCGGTACCAAAATGACCTGTAACCAAAATGACCCTGAACAGCTTCTACCCCCAATCCATAAGACTGCTGAATAGTTAGTTACATAGTTAACCAAATAGCTACCTGGATTATCTCCACCCTTTTTGCACCAACTTTTTTAACTCATGACATACGCTACTGCTACTGTTTATTATCTGTCACTTTATTCAGTTGCTCAGTTACTACTTATTTATCGATTACCTCGTACCCCTGCATTGTTGGGAAGGGCCTGTAAGTAAGAATTTCACTGTTAGTCCACACCTGTTGTTTACGAAGCACGTGACAAATCATTTTTTTATTTGAGCAGCCCAACAGGTCATCCCTTTCCTTCAAACATTTTATTAATATGTTCAACATACCACAGTTATCAACAGCATGACACATATACCTCATACACAAAGCATACAACACAAAACAACAACGACGCCCAAGTCCTCCAAAAAAACATGTTTCAACGAGACGACATTTCAAACATCCTGGGCCTTCCAGTTGGTCCACAGCCACCCAAACACGCCCCGGTGTCCACACCCCAACCAACCCCGCACCAAAATGCCACAAAAAAAAAAAGACCATCTCCAAGGCAACAACCAGACACCTGAACAGTTTGTACTAGATGAGCCCCAGCACATCCGGAGCCCCGAGGTGCCCCAGCTTGTTAGGGCCAGATCCATCTGTATAAAAGGAAGTCAAGCAAATACATCTCTGCAGTTGAAGGAAACTGAAAAACTGTGAATGTGATAAAACCATATTCTTGTTGCAATTGCTGAAGAAAAAAATGTATGGTGTGTTCCATCATAGAATAAATCATTCTGTGTCGTGGTACCAGCTTTGTACCAGTCTTTAAACCTCACTTTTTGATTGGCAGTTTGAGTGTTTCTTATTTAATTTTAGGTTGCTTGTTGTGCCAAATAAATATTGACATTACTCTGTGAATTGATTTAAAAAAAAAGGTAAACCCTAATCTGTTCAAGCCATGCAGCAGATCCATGCAAATGATACAATAGCCATTGAAACCTCAAATTCATCCACTGATGCTCTGTCATCTCTTTATAATGGATGTGGACTGATGCCTTTAAACAATGTGTCCCAGTGGTATTAACTGACCTTCACCATCAACAGAGAGTTCTTTTAGAACAAATGACCTGCCTCTGAATAAAGGTAAAATAGGACAGACATTACAATAGTAATTATGGGCTACAAATGCAGGTGGGACTTTCTGCCTCCCAGGACATGACATAATAGTCTTCAAGGTACCTCTAGTCACTATAAGGCTGCATTTACACAGGCAGCACAAATCTGATTATTTTGCCTCTAATTGGTCTATTGATCAATCAGATCTGCTATTTGGCAATAATTGGGTAAAAGATCAGAATTGGGCTGCGTGTGTAAACTGGAGGCTTCAAGAAGCACTCAAACAGACTTGATCTGATCTAGCTACTGTTGTACCCTGTATCTCTCTTTATATTACTTATTGCATTTTATTCTGCTTAACAAGCACTTTGAGATTCTGTCTGTAATGAAAAGCACTATAAAAGTTGAACAAATGATTTGTTTTATTACTGTAGCATCTTTAGGGGAGAGAGGGTCTGGGGGAAGTATGATAAGCACATCATCCGTTTACACTACACACTCCAGAAACAAAGTCCTACAGGAGAGAAGAAAAGTTTACTGTGCGGAATAGGAAATTCAGAATAAATATTCTGATTTGAAGCCAGAAACTTAAAGTGGTGGAAAATTGTGGTGGAATATGTAAAAGGTAATTACCTAATCTTCTTCACTCATTTCAGTGGCTGATTTGATCTACAATATGGCAAATTAGGGGATGAAGCAAAATCATTACTATTCTGTCATTCATTTAAAATGGACACCTTTATAAAATATGAATTTCAATAGACCTAAAATACAGAAATGTATGTAAAAATAAACATTATCTGACAGTGTTATAGCTCTGTACAGAAAATGTACATCTGTTATCAATTCACGATAGTAGAGGAAGCCTGACTTTTTGATTAATGAATTTGGGGTATTTTTCCGCAGAGAATAACTATGAGCATAAGGCTGGCAGGACCCAGGCTTTAGAGGAGAAATGAATTGCCAAGCTTTTAATGGCTTTTTACATATTTCTTGGTCCCCAGTGAGAGTTTTTGAATGGAGCAGTATTTGCCATCATTGTGGCCTCAAAGTGGGTATGATGTTACGCTGATCTAACATTATCGTGATCGCTACTACAGAGCCTGTCATATGAGGATCCCAGCATTACTTTACTGTGAGGTGGAAAATGTATCATATTCATTACTCTTAGCCCTGATGAATGAAGGGTTTAGTCGGAAAGACAGAAAACACACTGAGTTGGTGGGGCCACGGCACTTTTCCCAAAATGAGTGCTTCAGAGTGGATTGGATTACAACATCTAATGAGACTGTGGTTGGTACGTACTGTAAAGTAAACATTTCTGATGCATGGTGTGGGGCCAGAACAGTGATTCTCAGCGGGAAGTCGATAGCTGTGTCAATAAGACTGGTCTTTTCTAGAGCCAAGTCCTGCTTGAGTTGGCGGCCAATGCAGCGGCTTACTCTGGGACTTAGCATTTATCTGTCTAGCCAGGAGCTCAGATGATCTGTGCACAGACCTGGAGCATTCTACCAAATGGGCCTTCACTTTGCCAGCTGACAAATCAAACGGAAAAAAAGGAAACTGGCAAAGTAGATAGAGGAGAGCATTGGAATGAAATACAGTAGATATTAAGAGGAAAGGAAAGATTGATGTAGTGGCGCTCCAGAGGGCCTAAACCTCTGCTGTTTGGTAGCATGATGTAGTGGCGCTCCAGAGGGCCTAAACCTCTGCTGTTTGGTAGCATGATGTAGTGGCGCTCCAGAGGGCCTAAACCTCTGCTGTTTGGTAGATTGATGTAGTGGCGCTCCAGAGGGCCTAAACCTCTGCTGTTTGGTAGCATGATGTAGTGGCGCTCCAGAGGGCCTAAACCTCTGCTGTTTGGTAGCATGATGTAGTGGCGCTCCAGAGGGCCTAAACCTCTGCTGTTTGGTAGCATGATGTAGTGGTGCTCCAGAGGGCCTAAACCTCTGCTGTTTGGTAGCATGATGTAGTGGCGCTCCAGAGGGCCTAAACCTCTGCTGTTTGGTAGCATGATGTAGTGGCGCTCCAGAGGGCCTAAACCTCTGCTGTTTGGTAGCATGATGTAGTGGTGCTCCAGAGGGCCTAAACCTCTGCTGTTTGGTAGCATGATGTAGTGGCGGCTCCAGAGGGCCTAAACCTCTGCTGTTTGGTAGATTGATGTAGTGGCGCTCCAGAGGGCCTAAACCTCTGCTGTTTGGTAGCATGATGTAGTGGCGCTCCAGAGGGCCTAAACCTCTGCTGTTTGGTAGCATGATGTAGTGGTGCTCCAGAGGGCCTAAACCTCTGCTGTTTGGTAGCATGATGTAGTGGCGCTCCAGAGGGCCTAAACCTCTGCTGTTTGGTAGCATGATGTAGTGGCGCTCCAGAGGGCCTAAACCTCTGCTGTTTGGTAGCATGATGTAGTGGTGCTCCAGAGGGCCTAAACCTCTGCTGTTTGGTAGATTGATGTAGTGGCGCTCCAGAGGGCCTAAACCTCTGCTGTTTGGTAGCATGATGTAGTGGCGCTCCAGAGGGCCTAAACCTCTGCTGTTTGGTAGCATGATGTAGTGGCGCTCCAGAGGGCCTAAACCTCTGCTGTTTGGTAGCATGATGTAGTGGCGGCTCCAGAGGGCCTAAACCTCTGCTGTTTGGTAGCATTGATGTAGTGGCGCTCCAGAGGGCCTAAACCTCTGCTGTTTGGTAGCATGATGTAGTGGCGCTCCAGAGGGCCTAAACCTCTGCTGTTTGGTAGCATGATGTAGTGGCGCTCCAGAGGGCCTAAACCTCTGCTGTTTGGTAGATTGATGTAGTGGTGCTCCAGAGGGCCTAAACCTCTGCTGTTTGGTAGCATGATGTAGTGGCGCTCCAGAGGGCCTAAACCTCTGCTGTTTGCTAGCATGATGTAGTGGCGCTCCAGAGGGCCTAAACCTCTGCTGTTTGGTAGCATGATGTAGTGGCGGCTCCAGAGGGCCTAAACCTCTGCTGTTTGGTAGATTGATGTAGTGGCGGCTCCAGAGGGCCTCAACCTCTGCGCTCCAGAGGGCCTAAACCTATGCTGTTTGGTAGCATGATGTAGTGGCGCTCCAGAGGGCCTAAACCTCTGCTGTTTGGTAGCATGATGTAGTGGCGCTCCAGAGGGCCTAAACCTCTGCTGTTTGGTAGCATGATGTAGTGGCGCTCCA
Source organism: Salmo salar (assembly GCF_965601325.2). Taxonomy (NCBI): domain Eukaryota; kingdom Metazoa; phylum Chordata; class Actinopteri; order Salmoniformes; family Salmonidae; genus Salmo; species Salmo salar. The sequence goes on along the minus strand of NC_138294.1, from coordinate 85,469,878 downwards.
GAGGGCCTAAACCTCTGCTGTTTGGTAGATTGATGTAGTGGCGCTCCAGAGGGCCTAAACCTCTGCTGTTTGGTAGATTGATGTAGTGGCGCTCCAGAGGGCCTAAACCTCTGCTGTTTGGTAGCATGATGTAGTGGCGGCTCCAGAGGGCCTCAACCTCTGCTGTTTGGTAGCATGATGTAGTGGCGCTCCAGAGGGCCTAAACCTCTGCTGTTTGGTAGCATGATGTAGTGGCGCTCCAGAGGGCCTAAACCTCTGCTGTTTGGTAGCATGATGTAGTGGCGCTCCAGAGGGCCTAAACCTCTGCTGTTTGGTAGCATGATGTAGTGGCGCTCCAGAGGGCCTAAACCTCTGCTGTTTGGTAGCATGATGTAGTGGCGCTCCAGAGGGCCTAAACCTCTGCTGTTTGGTAGATTGATGTAGTGGCGCTCCAGAGGGCCTAAACCTCTGCTGTTTGGTAGCATGAGTCATGTTGTCATGTGGTAAATAACTTGTCTCCGACAATTTTGTTGTTGTAGACAAAAGGAACTCTGCTAAGGAATGTTCAGTCAGACATCTCTGACTGGGTGTTCCAATCAGTTTCAGAACTCCCATAAAGAGATCTTAAACACCACTTTACACTCTGCAGTATAATTTCACCCTCTGTGCAAAGGGTGTTGTTGCTGCTAGCCTGTTACAACAACTTGTTTGGAGGAAAGAAAGAAGACTGTTTAGCCAGACAATATAATAAATAACAACTAAATCCAATTGCTTGAAACAAGGCGAAATCAAATCAAGTCAAATTAAGTTAGAGGTTACACAAAGAGGTAAGCTAATGCCGGACCATGTTAGATACACGTGCTTTCTCAGAGAATCTTTTGGTTAAGGGATAAAACGGAACAGAACATCAGCACAGATGTATTTCTGATGCTGCATCATAGCTGTGGTGCTTCACAGGAAAACACTCAGAGCATCACACTAGTATGTATGATATGGTGTAGTGTAAGGGTTAGGGTTGACTGACACTAACGGTTCTTTGAAGAGACAGACAAACTGCTGGTTCTAAAGTATTTTTCTCACATAGGATCTAATGATAAGACAGGAGGTGGCGGCACTAATGACCAGTATATAATGTACACTAATGACCAGTATAGGGCTTTAACCCCTCTGAATTAGAGAGATGGGGGGGGCTTTAACCCCTCTGAATTAGAGAGATGGGGGGGCTTTAACCCCTCTGAATTAGAGAGATGGGGGGGGGGGCTTTAACCCCTCTGAATTAGAGAGGTGGGGGGACTTTAACCCCTCTGAATTAGAGAGGTGGGGGGACTTTAACCCCTCTGAATTAGAGAGATGGGGGGGCTTTAACCCCTCTGAATTAGAGAGGTGGGGGGGAATTTAACCCATCTGAATTAGAGAGGTGGGGGGGCTTTAACCCCTCTGAATTAGAGAGGTGGGGGGGACTTTAACCCCTCTGAATTAGAGAGGTGGGGGGGCTTTAACCCCTCTGAATTAGAGAGGTGGGGGGACTTTAACCCCTCTGAATTAGAGAGGTGGGGGGGACTTTAACCCCTCTGAATTAGAGAGGTGGGGGGACTTTAACCCCTCTGAATTAGAGAGGTGGGAGGCTTTAACCCCTCTGAATTAGAGAAGTGGGGGGACTTTAACCCCTCTGAATTAGAGAAGTGGGGGGGCTTTAACCCCTCTGAATTAGAGAAGTGGGGGGACTTTAACCCCTCTGAATTAGAGAGGTGGGGGGCTTTAACCCCTCTGAATTAGAGAAGTGGGGGGGCTTTAACCCCTCTGAAGTAGAGAGGTGGGGGGGACTTTAACCCCTCTGAATTAGAGAAGTGGGGAGGCTTTAACCCCTCTGAATTAGAGAGATGGGGGGGGCTTTAACCCCTCTGAATTAGAGAGATGGGGGGGCTTTAACCCCTCTGAATTAGAGAGATGGGGGGCTTTAACCCCTCTGAATTAGAGAGGTGGGGGACTTTAACCCCTCTGAATTAGAGAGGTGGGGGGGGGTTTAACCCCTCTGAATTAGAGAGGTGGGGGGCTTTAACCCCTCTGAATTAGAGAGGTGGGGGGGGTTTAACCCCTCTGAATTAGAGAGGTGGGGGGGACTTTAACACCTCTGAATTAGAGAGTGGGTGTGGTGTAACTAACGATCACGCTAGGACAACTCAAAGGCCCCTCTGCGCAGTAGGTCTGGCAACATCATAACAAAACCCTCTATGCTCGGATGATAAAATGACTGCCCTGTCTCAGTTGGTAAAACCCAACCACTCCGAAAACAAAGGAACAAATCAGCAGAGCTGGTTATTTGAAGAGAGATTATTCGGCTCTCATCGGTGAAAGAAATACAAAGAGACGTTTTAAAAGTTGGAAAACAAACTCCCAATCTGTATTTCAGAACTGCCTCTGACGCCATGGCACTTGGAAATGAATTATTTGCTACGACAAGCTGCAAATTGATTAATGGCTCCTTTCCGAATTGAGGACAGAATGCAGAAACAAGGGGGCCTGTAGTGCACATTGTGTACTCCCTGAAAGATTTACCTTGTTGCTGACAACAGCATATAAACACCTGTCAGAGAAAATTTCATCTCGTTTATGTCACACAGCCAGGTAGATAAAATTTGGACATTTGCAGCTAAAACACATCCCTATCGATAGTTAAGAAAATACTTCTTTGACCAAAGCATACTGTATGTCGGCAATGTGTTCATGAGACCCGAATACAAAATAATCTTTTTCAGCACCATCCCGAGAGTGTCCAATATGTTTAGCTACATGAGCGAAGATTACACACATGCAGAATCAATTTAAGAGTTAAACGTCATAAAAAGTTATAACATTAGAAGTTATGTTATGGGTTGTTCTACGAAATGAGTGTCTTTTCCCTCCCTTTGATGTTTTAAGTAGAAATTGTGCACCAATATTACATTTTGAAAGCCAGTTATATTAAATGAAATGCCCTTTAATATAGACCACATGGAGAATAAAATAAAATGAATGCCATATGTACAGAATAAAGACTTGCTAAAGTGCCAAACTTCAGCATTTTGACATGTCCCTCTGTTCATCCTTTGTGACTTCTAGGAACATTTTAACCCAATTAACCCCAAAATGTCTCATTTGATTAGTGATTAATTTACATCTGTCCCTCCCTCATTTTAAGGTCAACCCTGTTACGTGAACTGAACTCTCGTTTTAATATGGTGAAACTATTCCTTTTAAACATTGAACATCTAATAGTCAAATTCATAGTATAAAATATGGTGAGCAGGTTCTAGAGTTTTTGTCCATTTTCTGGTGTTTGTTGGTGGAAAACTGAGCGGTTCGAACATAATAGGTCAAAATAGACATAGATAGACAGGCTAGAATGTTTGAAAACATTATTTTTTTTGTGAAGCTTGCATTCAATTGCCACTCCGTGTTGCACACAACAAGCTTCAATTTGTTGATTTAAAGATGCAGTCAGTAACATCAGAAGCTAGCAGATTCATTACTTACCAACAACAGCTGCAAATTCCAATAAAAATACCTCACGTTTTGAAGTTTCTTTGTCTAACAACACTAACATGAATCTAGCAAAGATCTTTTGTGGGTCAGAGTGAAGTATTTATTTCGTTTCATGGCAGAAACATTTGTTAGCATGTTTCTCACACTTGCTTTAGTCACGGAGGGAGCAGGCCTGCTTTAGCCAAGTGGAAAAGGGAAAGGGGGGATACCTAGTCAGTTGTACAACTGAATGCATTCAGTGCGGGGGGTTGCCTAGCAACACGTGCCTCTGAGGGAGACAACGTCTGCATAGTGGACAAATTCCCATAATTTATAAGGCTGTTCGGACCTAACAGCTAGCACGACATCCAAAAAATATGATTTCAGCTAATAGGGAGAAGTACAGTGTCTAACAAAATAACTACACTAATCATAAACTGTTTACATGTAATATACATTTAGCTACATTTGTAGATATAATTCATATTTATTCAACCTTTAAGATGATGTTGTCAACCCTGTTATTTAATAGGCACTTACTATAGTCATTTCTCTATATAATAACCTTGAGATGGTGATGTGACAGAATATTAAAATGAGGTGAAATCAAATGTTTTTTTGTTGTTGTTGATCAAGTTCACATCTCAAAAGGCATTGAATTGGTGGAAAATATGACACAAAGTCAAATGTTAGATTTCATTTTGAGTACCTGTATGACCAAAACAAACAATACAAAATTGTATCTAAATTCTAAATAGTAATCCCAGTAGCCCAAGGTGAAAATCAAGTGTACCGTAGACAAGATCCATCAAAAACTCACAACAACCCCTCAGACTTCAAACAACCTCACTTCTCATCCGCAGTGTGATATTAATTAGGACAGAATACAGTTATAACAGCCTTGTCCTGATCAACACGCTTCTATTATTCAAAGTCAACAGAACATTAAGCCACAGTGGCTTTCCTGACCAGTGGCTTTACCGTCTCTTCAAATGTTATTACATCTAGCTGTGACCAACTGGGAGGAGATAGATAGCAGCGTTGGGGGAGGTGGGATCTCTAAATATCGGCATTAACAAAACAACACGCTACACACCAGGCGACATGCATGGATGGAAAAGGGGACTATGTCCAGCAAGCACATCCAACAGGGGTTAAATATGTTGAGGACAGAGAGGCATCATAGCACTGGACCTTCAGAGTCTGAACTCTGTCACCCCTCAGCTCTCCCCAGCTTTCCCTCACTACCTCACACCCCTTCACCAGACAACTAGAGACATAGAAACTGCACAAGAGCCACAGTAATGAATAGAACTATTAGTATTGATAAAAAAATGGACCAAGGCCAATGTTAGATGTGTATACTTCAAGTCTGGGTACAAAATGGTTAGGTCAGGTGCCTTTAAAACCAAGTCCCATTTATATAACATACCTATTTTTCTTGATCATTAAAATTGAGATGATGCTGTGTACAGGTACATAGGAAACTCTTTAATTTCATGAGTCTATTTTCTGTCACACCTGTCAGTGAGTCACGGTCCAAATGATTGGTATGAATGGTCCAATGAGACAAAGGATTCATTTGACTATTTTAACAAAGGCTGTTGAAAACCCTGTGGCTAAAATGTAAATGTCTTTGCTTCATTGCAAGTAAAACAAATTTGAAAGGCAAATGAAGAATGTAAATTCTGAGATAATATCACATAATATGCATTAGATGTTTATTTTGTCAATTACTTTTAATTAATGAACATGCTATTCTTCTAACCAACCCTTTCATAATACTAAAAGTTAAATTATGGAAAACGCCGCGAGGCAATTAGCTAATTAGAGAAAAGAGATGCATTCACGACCATGTTCACAATCAATGATCTACAGTCAATGTTAGTGTAGCGCATACATTAACTATGTTAGCTGATATATGTATGGGTATGGAACATTTCTGGGAACTTTTATTTCAACTCATGAAACATTGGACCAACACTTTACATGTTGCATTTATTTATTTGTTCGGTATCATTTTGCCAAAACCACCTTATTTCTAAACACAAAAGGACCAGACATAACCATCCATAAAACATATAGATATATCATTATTATAATGTTGTTTTTTTTTTTTTTTTTTTTTACTGTATACAGTAATGCAGATATCCAGTGTATGTTCTCTGAATGAAGGGAGGACAAAGTCTCAAAGGGTAGGCAACCATTGAAGAGAGGTTGTGTCCCTGGCCTTCTTGTGAAAGCCTATGTAACTGTCTCACTGTGAGATAGGTTATACCGTTACCATGGTAATCAGGTCAAGATGTTGATGAACGTCACAACTAGGGTACATGTAATCTTTTCAGACTGTATACAGCCCTGTGCAAATGTCCTCAACATGCGCTGGACAGGCTCAACAGGAAACAGAGATGGATAGAGGCTTCTGGAATCTCCTCCCTGTCTAATTCCCAGGCATGCAGAGAGCTCCACACTAGCTGTTCTCCTAAGGGAATAAATCCTATTCATATGACATATTCATGTATCGCTGGTGAAAATTCAGTAGCTCTGTTTATATTTTTGAGATGAGTTTGCAGCTTATCAAGTCCACAAATAAACATTCCCTGGCATTCATCTGGGAGATGGAGAAAAGGGTAAGCTTCTGTTCTTAATCTAGGGATAGCTCTTAGGACATACTGGATGACAGTGGATGTGTCTGTGGATGCTTCTGTTCTTAATCTAGGGATAGCTCTTAGGACATACTGGATGACAGTGGATGTGTCTGTGGATGCTTCTGTTCTTAATCTAGGGATAGCTCTTAGGACATACTGGATGACAGTGGATGTGTCTGTGGATGCTTCTGTTCTTAATCTAGGGATAGCTCTTAGGACATACTGGATGACAGTGGATGTGTCTGTGGATGCTTCTGTTCTTAATCTAGGGATAGCTCTTAGGACATACTGGATGACAGTGGATGTGTCTGTGGATGCTTCTGTTCTTAATCTAGGGATAGCTCTTAGGACATACTGGATGACAGTGGATGTGTCTGTGGATGCTTCTGTTCTTAATCTAGGGATAGCTCTTAGGACATACTGGATGACAGTGGATGTGTCTGTGGATGCTTCTGTTCTTAATCTAGGGATAGCTCTTAGGACATACTGGATGACAGTGGATGTGTCTGTGGATGCTTCTGTTCTTAATCTAGGGATAGCTCTTAGGACATACTGGATGACAGTGGATGTGTCTGTGGATGCTTCTGTTCTTAATCTAGGGATAGCTCTTAGGACATACTGGATGACAGTGGATGTGTCTGTGGATGCTTCTGTTCTTAATCTAGGGATAGCTCTTAGGACATACTGGATGACAGTGGATGTGTCTGTGGATGCTTCTGTTCTTAATCTAGGGATAGCTCTTAGGACATACTGGATGACAGTGGATGTGTCTGTGTGGGTGGAAACAACACACACAACTTAATCTATCAATATTGTGTTTTGGTTGTTTAGTCTATAAAACAGTGATTTTTGAAACCTCATAAAAAAAGTGACCCAACGTCAATTTCTTTGATCCATAAAGTTGGTGCAATAATAATAGCAGTGAAAATGCCAGAGGAGTAAAGGATATTTTAATGACAATCCCGAGATGAAACACCAGTGACCTGTGACATTATGAAAGAGGCTAAATAGGTACAGATTTTGGTAAACTAATCTCAAAAATATATTTGTAGGGAACTTTCAAGGCTTTATCGATTTTCAGCGTCAATACAGGTAAGGGAACCCCGTATATGAGGAATAGGTTGTATTCAGTACGTTTTGCAATGGAAAATGTTTATAGTTTAAGAACCAAACGGAAGCAAAAACATAACAAACGGAACGGGGAGGAAACTCTAGTTTTCCTTGCAAAACATTTTCCGTTTGGAGTAAAATGGTTTCTTTTGCAAAACGTTTTGCACCAGACGAAACGTTTTGCAACAGAATCTCCGTAATGAATACACCCGTAAATTGACAGGTGGAAACACCCAGCAGAGGATCTTCACCCCACAGAAATAATGTCAAAGCTCAACATCCAGATAAAAAACAACCATTAAGTACACAAATCAAAGAGATACAATGTGAGGAGAGGTAAGTAAGCCCTAACACTTCATTTCAAGTAGGAGTCATGATGTCCACAGCATGATTAAGATATATGTTACAATCTGTCTCAAACACTATGGGGAAGTTGGACAAACAATACATATTAAGCCTGTTCCTGGACACTACTGCAAGAAGCATTTTTCTCAGTCAAGGAGTACGTTTATAGTCTAAATCCTTGCAACTGCCTAACAGTTCATTAAAAAGCATACCCAGCAAACGAAAATTGGTTTTGTCAACGTTCCCAGAACATCCTTCGTTAGGTTGCCCTAAAACTTCTCACAACACAAAAACTGTCTGAGTTTGTATAAAACATTTGCCTGATGTTGCAACAAATGTTGTTATTATATTACCTGGGGGGTGGCAGGTAGCCTAGTGGTTAGAGCGTTCGGCCAGTAACCAAAAAGTTGCTGGATCAAATCCCCAAGCTGACAAGGTAACAGTCTGTCGTTCTGCCCCTGAACAATGCGTTTAACCCTCTGTTCTTAACTGACTTGCCTAGTTAAATAAAGGATAAACTGGAAACCTAGCAAGAACCTCATGGGAATGTTCTGTGGTAGACTTTACAGATGTTGTGCACAACATTTTAGTGAATGTTAGGAAAACATTCCAAGGATTTCATTTAAAACATAAATAAACAAAAAACATTTTGCAATCAAAACCATTATTTGATGGTGTTTTTGGGGATGTTACCATCCTAATATGAGACAAAAACCCTAACTAGAACACAATGAGAATGTTAGCTAATGTTCTGGGAATGTTGCCAGTTTGCTGGGTAAAATCTGGTAGCCTCAGATTTGAAAATGATGCAGTGCACATGATGTTAGCACTCTCGGCCTCATCAGTTTGTGTTGTACCCTCCAGCGCTACCAACACATCAGTCACGTGTTCCTCAAAATGTTTCTCACCAATTGAATCTTAATCATCTGCTTTCCCTTTGCTAAAATAGCACCTTTATCTGATTATCTGATAAAGGATAGAGAGAGAGCGGGAGAATAAACAGTGTCCGCCTAGTGATGTTTGAAATCGGACATTATTTCATTTGGCACGCTCAGGAAACGAATATCTTCATCTGAGATGCAGGTGTGTGTTATGGAGGATGATGGTGGTGGGTGGGTGAGTGGGTGGAGTGTATTGAACTTTGCAGATAAATGCTGCATCCTGCATTGTCACAGCAGCCTGGTACTAGAGGGAGGAGGCTGGGGGATAAGGGGGGAGGAGGGAGAGGGAGAGGGGAGGGAGGAGGGAGAGAGGGGTAACTGAATCAGCACTCTCAGCTGCTAACTTGGCGCTTACTCATAACTCCATGCTCCTCCCAAACGGTTGACAGCCAGGCTCATTCCCTGCTTCCCTCACACTCTTGTCATTCATATTTCTGGACAGCCAGGCTCATTCCCTGCTTCCCTCACACTCTTGTCCTCTTTCCTTTATACAAAACATTATGAACACCTGCTCTTTCCATGACATAGACTGACCAGATGAATACAGGTGAAATCAATGATCCCTTATTGATGTCACCTATTAAATCCACTTCAGTCAGAGTAGATTAAGGGAAGGAGACAGGTTAATGAAAGAGTTTTAAGCCTTGAGACAATTGAGACATGGATTGTGTATGTGTGCATTCAGAGGGTGAATGGTCAAGACAAGAGATTTAAGTACATTTGAACGGAATATGGTAGTAGGTGCCAGACGCACCAGTTTGTGTAAAGAACTGCAATGCAGCAGTTGCCTGTGTGTATGAAGAATGGTCCACCACCCAAAGGACATCCAGACAACTCAAAACAACTGTGGGAAGCTTTGGGGTCAACATGGGCCAGCATCCCTGTGGAACGCTTTCTACACCTTGTAGAGTTCTTGCCGACAAATTGAGGCTGTTCTGAGGGCAAAACGGCAGGGGGGGGGGGTTTGCAACTCAATATTACCGACCTGGTTAAAAGAGTCATAAAAAACCTTCATTCCTACTGTTAGGTTCAGAGAAATCCCCATCTGTCTCTTTTAGTTGGACTACTCAGGGAGCTGGGAGCAGTGCCAGGTGACAGAGAGGGGTCTGACGAGGCGAGAGGCTGGTCACACGGTGCAGGGGAGGATTTAGTGTGGCTCTGTAAGCAGCTGTACCGCAGTCGAGGCAATCATTGGTTTAACCAATTAAAACTATTCATAGAGCTATGCAATAATGCAGGGAGACTAGTGGTTAGAGTGTAGGGGCGGCAGGTAGCCTAGTGGTTAGAGTGTAGGGGCGGCAGGTAGCCTAGTGGTTAGAGTGTAGGGGCTGTAGGTAGTCTAGTGGTTAGAGTGTAGGGGCGGCAGGTAGTCTAGTGGTTAGAGTGTTGGGGGCGGCAGGTAGCCTAGTGGTTAGAGTGTAGGGGGGGTAGATAGTCTAGTGGTTAGAGTGTAGGGGGGCAGGTAGACTAGTGGTTAGTGTGTAGGGGCGGCAGGTAGCCTAGTGGTTAGAGTGTAGGGGCGGCAGGTAGCCTAGTGGTTAGAGTGTAGGGGCGGCAGGTAGCCTAGTGGTTAGAGTGTAGGGGGGGTAGGTAGTCTAGTGGTTAGAGTGTAGGGGCGGCAGGTAGTCTAGTGGTTAGAGTGTTGGGGGCGGCAGGTAGCCTAGTGGTTAGAGTGTAGGGGGGGTAGATAGTCTAGTGGTTAGAGTGTAGGGGCGGCAGGTAGCCTAGTGGTTAGAGCGTTGCGGCAGTAACCGAAAGGTTGCTGGATTGAATCCCTAAGCTGACAAAGTAAAAATCTGTCATTCTGCCCCTGAACAAGGAAGTTAACCCACTGTTCCCCGGGCCCCGAAGTCGTGGATGTCGGTTAAGGCAGGCCCCCCGCACCTCTCTGATCCAGAGGAGTTGGGTTAAATGCAGAAGACACATTTCAGCTGTACAACTGACTAGCTATTCCCCTTAATGAGAGGGAAATACAATTTTTGAGCATTTCTGGAAACATGCGGAACACATTTTGGGCACTATTCCAATTGAGGACAACAACAAAAACGTCTTAATTGGTAACCAATCAAATAACCAGAAAAACATTGCAGATACACTACGTGATCAAACATCTCATTCCAAAATCATGGGCCTCCAGTCGAGCCAGGGACTTGTTTCCATTCAGCCACAAGAGCATTAGTGAGGTCGGGCACTGATGTTGGGAGATTAGCCCTGGCTCACAGTCGGCGTTCCAATTCATCCCAAAGGTTTCCGATAGGGTTGCAGTCAGGGCTCTGTGCAGGCCAGTCAAGTTCTTCCACACCGACAAACCATTTCTGTATGGACCTCGCTTTGTGCACGGGAGCATTGTCATGCTGAAACAGGAAAGAGTGTTCTCAAAATTGTTGCCACAAAGTTGGAAGCCCTTATTCTTCTCGAATGTCATTGTATGCTGTAGCGTTAAGATTTCCGTTCACTGAAACCATGAAAAACAGCTCCAGACCATTATTCCTCCTCCACCAAACCTTATAGTTGGCGCAATGCATTGGGGCAGGTAGCGTTCTCCTGTCATCTGCCAAACACAGATTTGTCCATCGGAGTGACAGATAGTGAAGCGTAATTCATCACTCCAGAGAATGCATTTCCACTGATCCAGAGTCCAATGGCAGCGAGCTTTACACCACTCCAGCAGACACTTGGCATTGCGCACGGTGATCTTAGGCTTGTGTGCAGCTTCACGGCCATGGAAAGGTATTTCATGATGCTCCCGACAAACATTTATTGTGTTGACGTTGCTTCCAGAGGCAGTTTGGAACTTGGTAGGGATTGCTGCAACCAAGGACAGACGAGTTTTACGCCCTATGCTCTTCAGCACTCGGTGGTCCCGTTCTGTGAGCTTGTGTGGCCTACCATTTCACAGCTGAGACGTTGTTGCCCCAAGATGTTTCCACTTCACAATAACAGCACTTACAGTTGACCGGGGCAGCCCTAGCAGGGCATAAATTTGCCGAACTGACATACTGGAAAGGTGGTATCCTATGACGGTGCCACATTGAAAGTCACTGAGCTCTTCAGTAAAGCCATTCTACTGCCAATGTTTGTCTATGGAGATTGCATGGCTGTGTGCTTGATTTTATACACGGGGCAGCCGGTAGCCTAGTGGTTAGAGCGTTGGGCCAGTAACCGAAAGGTTGCTAGATCATATCCCGAGTTGTCAAGGTAAAAATCTGTCGTTCTGCCCCTGAACAAGGCAGTTAACCCACTGTTCCTAGACCGTCATTGTAAATAAGTATTTGATCTTAAGTGACTTGCCTTGCCTGTAAAATTAATTAATACACCTGTCAGCAATGGGTGTGGCTGAAATATCAGAATCCACTGATTAGAAGGGGTGTCCACATACTTTTGTATATATAGTGTATATTATCAGATGATCATGTGTCAAGTTTCATTTAATCATTATTTGAATATAGACTGCTTTCTTGAGACTATACTATTTCATGTCAGTGGGAAGATGTGACAGTGCTCAAGTCTGTCCAAAACAGAAAACATCAAAGCTATTCTATTTACCATTGTAATGACAACTGTAGTCTCTAAATGTACACTTAAAATAAAGGCTGTAAAATGCCTGGCCAAGTTACCAATGTGAAGAGATGGAACTGCAGACTGCATAAAAATCCATGTCTGGGACAGGCCCATAAAAGGCGCAGAAGTGAAAGGGGAAAAGTTTTGAGGCCCCATACCAAAAGCTTCTGCTCAACTGAGAGCATCATGAGGAGTATAGATTGCTCTCCGTCAGTTTCCCATGAGCAAGACATCCATCGCACAAAGCTAACATCCCCCACCAGAAAGACTGTATGGTGGTTGGTGACTATAAACTCCCTCTAACTAACCTGTTCCCAAGGTTGATTTCATCTGTCATCTCTATGACAACATAGTAATTCCCCCTTCCAAGAGAAAATCAAATCAAACTGTATGTGTAGGCTTTACGGTGAAATGCTTACTTACAAGCCCTTAACCAACAGTGCATTTCAAGAAGAGGTAAGAAAATATTTACCAAATAAACTAAAGTAAAAAAATTTAAAATAATAAAAAGTAACATAATAACGAGGCTATATACAGGGGGTACCGGTACTGAGTCAGTGTGCGGGGGTACAAGTTGGTTGAGGTCATTTGTATATGTAGGTAGGGGTGAAGTGACATACATAGATAATAAACAGCGAGTAGCAGCAGTGTACAAAACAAATGGGGGGGGGGTCAATATAATAGTCCGGTGGCCATTTGATTAATTGTTCAGCAGTCTTATGGCTTGGGGGTAGAAGCTGTTAAGGAGCCTTTTGGTCCTAGACTTGGCGCTCCGGTACTGCTTGCCATGCGGTAGCAGAGAAAACAGTCTATGACTTGGGTGACTGGAGTCTCTGACAATTTTATTGGCTTTCCTCCGCCTATTATATAGGTCCAGTGATGTACGTACGCACTACCCTCTGTAGCGCCTTATGGTCAGATGCCGAGCAGTTGCCATACCAGGCAGTGATGCAACCGGTCAGGATGCTCTCGATGATGCAGCTGTAGATCCTTTTGAGGATATGGGGACCCATGCCAAATCTTTTCAGTGTCCTGAAGGGTAAAAGGTTTTGTCATGCCCTCTTCACGACTGTCTTGGTGTGTTTGGACCATGATAGTTTGTTGGTGATGTGTACACCAAGGAACTTGAAACTCTCGACCCACTCCACTACAGCCCCGTTGATGTTAATGGGGGCCTGTTTGGCCCGCCTTTTCCTGTAGTCCACGATCAGCTCCTTTGTCTTGCTCACATTGAGGGAGAGGTTGTTGTCCTGGCATCACACTGCCAGTTCTCTTACCTCCTCCCTATAAGCTGTATCATTGTTGTTGGTGATCAGGCCCTACCACTGTTGTGCCATCAGCAAACTTAATGATGGTGTTGGAGTCGTGTTTGGCCACGCAGTTGTGGGTGAACAGGGAGCACAGAAGTGGACTAAATACACACCCCTGAGGGGCCCCAGTGTTGAGGATTAGTGTGGCAGACGTGTTGTTGCCTACTCTTACCACCTGGGGGCGGCCTGTCAGGAAGTCCAGGATCCGGTTGCAGAGGTAGGTGTTTAGTCCCAGGGTCCTTAGCTTAGTGATGAGCTTCGTGGGGCACTATGGTGTTGAACACTGAGCTGTAGTCAATGAACAGCATTCTCACATAGGTGTTCCTTTTGTCCAGTGGGAAAGGGCAGTGTGGAGTGCGATTAAGATTGCGTCATCTGTGGATCTGCTGGGGCGGTATGCGAATTGGAGTGGGTCTAGGGTATCTGGGAGGATGATGTTGATGTGAGCCATGACCAGCCTTTCAAAGCACTTCATGGCTACCGACGTTAGTGCTATGGGGCGGTAATCATTTAGGCAGGTTACCTTCGCTTCCTTGGGCACAGGGACTATGGTGGTCTGCTTGAAACATGTAGGTATTACAGACTCAGTCAGGGAGAGGTTGACAATGTCAGGGAAGACACTTGCCAGTTGGTCCGCGCATGCTTTGAGTACACATCCTGGAAATCGATCTGGCCCTGTGGCTTTGTGAATGTTGACCTGTTTAAAGGTCTTGCTCACATTGGCTACCGAGAGCGTTATCACACAGTCATCCAGAACAGCTGGTGCTCTCGTGCATGCTTCAGTGTTGCTTGCCTCGAAGTGTCACTGGGCAGCTCACATCTGGGGTTTCCTTTGTAGTCCGTAATAGTTTTCAAGCCCTGCCACATCCGACGAGCGTCAGATCTGGTATAGTAGGATTCAATCTTAAATCTGTATTGAAGCTTTGCTTGTTTGATGGTTTGTCTGAGGGCATAGCGCGATTTCTTATAAGCGTCCGGATTAGTGTCCCGCTCCTTGAAAGCACCAGCTCTAGCCTTTAGCTCAATGCGGATGTTGCCTGTAATCCATGGCTTCTGGTTGGGATATGTAAGTACGGTCACTGTGGGGACGACGTTGTCGATGCACTTACTGATGAAGCCGTTGACTGAGGTGGTGTACTCCTCAATGCCATTGGATGAATCCCGGAACATATTCCAGTCTGTGCTAGCAAAACAGTCCTGTAGTGTAGCATCCGCGTCATCTGACCACTTCCATATTGAGGGAGTCACTGGTACTTCCTGCTTTAGTTTTTGCTTGTAAGCAGGAATCAGGAGGATAGAATTATGGTAAGATTTGCCAAATGGAGGGCGAGGTAAGCTTTGTGTGCATCTCTGTGTGTGGAGTAAAGGTGGTCTAGAGTGATTTAAGTTTACCTGCATTAAATTCCCCAGCCACTAGGAGCGTCGCTTCTGGGTGAGCATTTTCTTGTTTGCTTATGGCCTTATAGAGTTGATTGAGTGCAGTCTTAGTACCAGCATTGGTCTGTGGTGGTAAGTAGACAGCTATGAATAATATAGCTGAGAACTCTCTTGGTAGATAGTGTGGTCTACAGCTTATCCTAAAGTACTCTACCTCAAGCGAGCAATACCTCAAGACTTCTTTAATAATCTACAGCATACAATGACATTCTAGATGCACCAGCTGTTATTGACAAAAAGACACACACCCCCACCCCTCGTCTTACCAGACATAGCTTCTCTGTTTTGCCGGTGCACATGGAAAATCCCACCAGCTCTATATTATCCGTGTCGTCGTTCATCCACGATTCGGTGAAACATAAGATATTACAGTTCTTAATGTCCCTTCGGTAGGATAATCATAATCGTAGGTCATTCGTTTTATTTTCCAATGATTGCATGTTAGCAAGTAGAATGGATGGCAGTGGGAGTTTTCTCGCTCGCCTACGGATTCTCAGCAACAACAAAAAAATGGTGTCCCTGAAGTGACGAAAAATCCTTACCGTTGTCCAAAACAAAAACATCACAAAATGTCATCATAATATGTATGTAATATGTACCGCATGTTTCGTCAGGGAAGCATGCGGACTCCTTAAATCATCACTTTTTTAATGAATATTTAGAGTATTCAATGGCACCTGACCTTATATGTGAGATGACATCAGTAAGACATTGACATTACTAAGAAAAAGTTACATTCCTAGAAGTCCAGTCAGAGGTTTGGTGACCCATAAGAGAGTCAGTTAACAAACACAATATCTATCCAAGGCTACTATCTTTGACTTTGCACCGGCATACATTTATCTAATGTAAGAGGGGGTCAGGCATAATATGTTTTGACTGTAAATTCAATTTTATAACCCTCTGATCCTAAATAAGGTTTTCAGTCCTTTCTCTGGTGATTCATTGCCATCTGATCTACTAAGACTCATCCTGGATCTGAAGGTTAGACTAAATATTGTCAACCCCTACCATATAATACTATAAATACTGTATTTTGTATATACAATTTGTTTTTATATTTCTTATTAAGACTCAGGCGATGTCCTTTCATAATCTGTAACTAAACATACTGCTCTATCTAAAAAGATCTGTTTCCAATATACCAATTATTGATAACAAAACCGCAAACAGAAGGTGCAAAGCGATAGCTCATAGTTTTATAATTTCCTTGTTGTTCTTTCGCTGACTAGAGATTGATACTGCTGCTGGCCTTGCCAGCTTTGGGGCACTTGTTAAGAACGTGGCATGATTCATTTCTCACAGAGGCAGGCAGCACCGCCCTGGGGTGTTGCTATGATATGGGACACTATCTCACTGTGGCATAATTTTATTGAGCTACTGCACTTAATCTATAGAAGCACTGATTGGTTCACAATGTGTGTATCCCGAAGCTTCACAGAGTCTAAATTAGATGGCAAACTCACTAATCTGATGACCACGGTAATGTCAACAGAATTGAGATAAACAAATAAATAGCCTAAAACTCACATTGCGGTCTCTGGATATAGCAACAATCACACATTTTTTGAGATGAAACAGATTTAACTCACATGTTATTTCAAGAAACAATTCGTTTTTTCCTTGTTATACGTTTAATGTAATAACACAGGTGAGGTATGCCGGGTGATCGGTGCCCATACAGCCCTTCACGGCGGCTATATGCCGGGTGATCGGTGCCCATACAGCCCTTCACGGCGGCTATATGCCGGGTGATCGGTGTCCATGTAACGCTTCACACCGGCTGTCCCCACCAGCAGACACAACATTGGGCCCGGACCCCTGAGAGCAGGCATCCCAAAAATTCCCCCCAGACTCCAGCTCATTTCCCAGGCATTCAATCTAGTTTATCGGTGGGGCGAAGGCTATAACTCCCAGAGGAGGTGATGGGATGTCCTCCCTGTTCATGAGCAACACAGGAGTCACATGTGACGCGGTCAGAGATTTAGATATTACAGTAGTGACAGTGTCTGGGATGATGAATGCCATGGAGCTCAGTGTGAGAGAGCCCTGGATCAGAGCAGGCTCGACACACACAGGACAAAGACCACCTCTATAAATAAACTCAAAGATACACCACAGTGGTGGGCTGGAGGGATGGTGGGCTTTATGACATCACTTCCAGGTAAGGACACTACTCTGTGGTGTGAAGTTGAAGTAACTTCATTATTTCACAAGGACAAATAAATACCAGAAAAAGCGGATGCCAAGTGCGTAAATCACCTTTATCCACAATAGAAAATTGAAGGAACTTGGACAGAGTGTCACATGGATGACGCTGGAGAGACGAAGCAGGTACGGAGGGGGAGTCAAACATTTAATGTAGAACGGACATGAAACGAGACAGGAACAGCGTCAGCAAACAGGTAATACAAACAAAAAACAATTAATGCAGCAGCAGGGAACAGAGCAAGGGAACTGACAAATATAGGGAAGGAAATAAACAGGTGATGAATGAGTCCAGGTGAGTCCAATATCGCTGATGCGCGTGACGAGGGAAGGCAGGTGTGCGTAATAGATGGAAGGAGTACGTGATGCAGTGCAGCCTGGCGCCCTCAAGCGCCGGGGGGGGGGGGGAGAGCGGGAGCAGACCTGACACAGAGATACAACTGTGTGATTTTAAGGTGTCATAAAGGTTTTTCAGAAATAGAAAAGACTGAATCCTAAATCCCATTGACATCAATGCATGGTCTATGCAGAAATTTGAGTTACGTGTGCAGACTTAAATAATCCAACATCAAGGATGTAATTTTGTCACCATAGTGATGATTACATTCAGTGATCAGCGCTGCAGCTGTTAACTCCCTGTTATCCCCCTGAGCAGTTTTTCACTTTGGTTTACACTCAGAAAAATAGCGTGTTATTAATAATAGATCCCATTTAGCAGAAGCTTTTATCCAAAGCGGCTTATAGTCATGCGTGCATAAATTGCACATATGGGTGGCACCAGCAGGAATCGAACCCGGGAAAACGTTGGCGTTGCAAGCACTACCGACTGTCTCTCTGCCAGGAGCATGGAGCCACAGACAGACCGAGTCAGGGTGACTGACAGACTACTCCTCTAATGGCATAGTGCCCTAGGTCTCCATCGTCCTTTGGTCTGATGAAATGACTTGTCATAATTACTTCACCTGGAACAGTGTGCTGCTGCCTGAACGAAAGTAGAGTCACCGGCCTTATCAAGAGAACACAAGAGGTAGCATTAAAGTGTCTGAATAGGCACCGGTAGTCCTGTACATCTTGACGGGGAAGGATAACAGGAAGCCTTTATGATCAGAAAGGAAACTGAAAAGCTCCGTAATAAAACACTGAAGACGTGAAACTCAATACTCTTCAATATAATGTAATTTAGAGTCTATCTCAGACATTTACCGTAAACACCATTCGATTTAGGCTACGACATCAGCAGAGAGAAGGCTTCCAAAATAAAAGGAGAACTGCATGAGTAATTATGACAAGTGACACGGTCATTTGATGGTCTTGCTACTGTATTTCTCCATAGGTGATGTCATCTTAAGCCGGTTATCGGTGTGGCCCAGGGCTGGTTGTGACAGTGAGTTAAGCTGCACATCTGTTGTGGTCATTCGTCTGCGGAGTCACTCACACCAGTCTCCTCCTGAATTCTTCTGTTACAGGAATGATTAGAGGTCCATATTATCTTGGAGGTGAATTCTGCTGTTACAGGGATGATTCGAGGTCCATATTATCTTGGAGGTGAATTCTGCTGTTACAGGGATGATTCGAGGTCCATATTATCTTGGAGGTGAATTCTGCTGTTACAGGGATAATTAGAGAGGTCCATATTATCTTGGAGGTGAATTCTGCTGTTACAGGGATGATTCGAGGTCCATATTATCTTGGAGGTGAATTCTGCTGTTACAGGGATGATTAGAGGACCATATTATCTTGGAGGTGAATTCTGCTGTTACAGGGATGATTAGAGGACCATATTATCTTGGAGGTGAATTCTGCTGTTACAGGGATGATTAGAGGACCATATTATCTTGGAGGTGAATTCTGCTGTTACAGGGATAATTAGAGAGGTCCATATTATCTTGGAGGTGAATTCTGCTGTTACAGGGATAATTAGAGGACCATATTATCTTGGAGGTGAATTCTGCTGTTACAGGGATGATTAGAGGACCATATTATCTTGGAGGTGAATTCTGCTGTTACAGGGATGATTAGAGGACCATATTATCTTGGAGAAGAATTCTGCTGTTACAGGGATGATTAGAGGTCTATATTATCTTGGAAGTGAATTCTGCTGTTACAGGGATGATTAGAGGACCATATTATCTTGGAGGTGAATTCTGCTGTTACAGGGATGGAGAAGTCCATATTATCTTGGAGGTGAATTCTGCTGTTACAGGGATGATTAGAGAGGTCCATATTATCTTGGAGGTGAATTCTGCTGTTACAGGGATGATTAGAGGACCATATTATCTTGGAGGTGAATTCTGCTGTTACAGGGATGATTAGAGGTCCATATTATCTTGGAGGTGAATTCTGCTGTTACAGGGATGATTAGAGGTCCATATTATCTTGGAGGTGAATTCTGCTGTTACAGGGATGATTAGAGGACCATATTATCTTGGAGGTGAATTCTGCTGTTACAGGGATGATTAGAGGTCCATATTATCTTGGAGGTGAATTCTGCTGTTACAGGGATGATTAGAGAGGTCCATATTATCTTGGAGGTGAATTCTGCTGTTACAGGGATGATTAGAGGACCATATTATCTTGGAGGTGAATTCTGCTGTTACAGGGATGATTAGAGGACCATATTATCTTGGAGGTGAATTCTGCTGTTACAGGGATGATTAGAGAGGTCCATATTATCTTGGAGGTGAATTCTGCTGTTACAGGGATGATTAGAGGTCCATATTATCTTGGAGGTGAATTCTGCTGTTACAGGGATGATTAGAGAGGTCCATATTATCTTGGAGGTGAATTCTGCTGTTACAGGGATGATTAGAGGACCATATTATCTTGGAGATGAATTCTGCTGTTACAGGGATGATTAGAGGTCCATATTATCTTGGAGGTGAATTCTGCTGTTACAGGGATAATTAGAGGACCATATTATCTTGGAGGTGAATTCTGCTGTTACAGGGATGATTAGAGGACCATATTATCTTGGAGGTGAATTCTGCTGTTACAGGGATGATTAGAGAGGTCCATATTATCTTGGAGGTGAATTCTGCTGTTACAGGGATGATTAGAGGACCATATTATCTTGGAGGTGAATTCTGCTGTTACAGGGATGATTAGAGGTCCATATTATCTTGGAGGTGAATTCTGCTGTTACAGGGATGATTAGAGAGGTCCATATTATCTTGGAGGTGAATTCTGCTGTTACAGGGATGATTAGAGGACCATATTATCTTGGAGGTGAATTCTGCTGTTACAGGGATGATTAGAGGACCATATTATCTTGGAGGTGAATTCTGCTGTTACAGGGATGATTAGAGGTCCATATTATCTTGGAGGTGAATTCTGCTGTTACAGGGATGATTAGAGGACCATATTATCTTGGAGGTGAATTCTGCTGTTACAGGGATGATTAGAGGACCATATTATCTTGGAGGTGAATTCTGCTGTTACAGGGATGATTAGAGGTCCATATTATCTTGGAGGTGAATTCTGCTGTTACAGGGATGATTAGAGAGATCCATGATGGTGGACCGCTCCAGGCACTCCTTTTGTGAAATATTAGGTTGGTAGATACAATAGAGCGCAGTACAGTAATGTGTTTTTGTTTACTGTTTGATTTCCCAGCAAGGAACATTAAAATAGTAGGCTTAATAACGACTGATGTTCTGGATGTGCTCTTCACAAATACTCTCACAGCACTGTTTTCACACATTCACAATAAAATAGGATAAATTATTTTCATCTTGCATTTTGCCTGCAAGTATACCAACTTGTAGACTTGTATTTTATAAAGGAGATTGCATATGTACATCCAACTTGGAACAGGAGCTGGACAAAAAAGATCAACCTGGAATGAAGCTAATCGACATAACCTTTTTCTTAACTTGTCTTTTTACCTTCTATCAGGCCTTTTGCTGAGAAATCAATGAAATAACCCTCCCTCCACCGCATGACACGTTCTGTTCAGGCTAAACTCAGTAAAGGCTGATTCTAAGGAGCAGCATAATTAATTCAGGTACGTGTCAGGTCCCAGGAATACAAAATGTTCAAGGCCATTGAAAAGAACATCCTGGAAAATTGGCTTTTAAGTTTTGTTTAGGATTCAAGATGGTCAAGAAGAGAAAATAAACGACAAACACCAAGTTGTCTCGATTATTCATAGCTTTTATTAGTTATGTCTGAAATCTAGCTACGGAATACTACTGTAAATATTAAACATTATATTAGCATCTGCAACCTTGCTGGTAGGCAACCTGACATTTTTCAAAAGCTTGCTTTAATAATATATTTTGGAAAAAGTACAAATCGTGCTTAACGACAAAACTCTACTCAGGCAAGAATATATACACAGGTATATGCCATTTAGCAAACAGTAACATATCCAAAGCAACTTACAGTCATGAGTGCATCCATGTTTTTATATATGGGTGGTCTTGGGAATCAAACCCACTATCCTGGTACTATAAGCATAATGCTCTACCAACTGAGCTACAGAGGACCAGAGAAGTTGCTCATCATGTAAGCGTAGGTAACCTAACCATGTTAAATTTAAATATTTTAAACTCAAGTATATATGTGATCAGAGTTTGTAGTTATTACATTGCTTGTTGTCAGTTACATGTTTAAATCCTATAACCGGGTACAATGAAACCCACTGGACTGCTGCGCCTATGAATCTACCATGCAGATCTGAATGGCTGAAAGGGTTTCCTTAGTAACGGATAATACACATCCTCTTGTGTTCGGTTTGTGGAGAAACACAAAAGGGGGGGCTGTCCTAATATGGGCATGATCCAACCCTATTCTTATTTACAATGACGGCCTACTGGGGAACAGTGGGTTAACTGCCTTGTTCAGGGGCAGAACGACACATTTTTACCTTGTCAGCTCGGGGATTCAATCCAGCAACCTTTCAGTTGTTGGCCCAACGCTCTAACCACTAGACTACCTACCGTCGCTAAACTACAATGACTGAAATGAATGAATGAATGAATGAATGAATGAATGAATGAATGAATTAATTAATTAATTAATTAATGACATTTTATTTTCGTGTCGAATCGCCAGTTGGCAACCCATCCCTTGTGGGATTAACTGACACATAAACAAACATTACAATAATTCACTGGGATGAATTCAGTGATAATTCTTCTACCGGTGTTCTCTGCAGTGCGCATCGCATAAAGAGTGAAACAATTAAATATACAAATCAATACATAATAGTAAATAAGCTTATCCAAATAATAATTATATCCCTAGAGCAGTACAAATAATATACAGCACCAGTCAAAAGTCTGGACACACCTACTCTTTCAGGTTTTTCTTTATTTTTACTATTTTCTACATTGTACAATAATAGTGATTGTTTACTACATGATTCCGTGTGTGTTATTTCATAGTTGTGATGTCTTCACTATTATTCTACAATGTAGAAAATAGTAAAAAATAAAGAAAGCCCCTGGAATGAGTAGATGTGTCCACACTTTGGACTGATACTGTATATTACATCTACTGTACCTCAGTCTGTAGATCAGACACACCATCCAGACAGAACCATGCTGTTGGTTTGTACCTAAATACTCACATTTACACCCACAGTTTCTGCTGAGTAGAAACCATTGGGAATATCATGTACAGCAGTTCTCTGGAAAGTGGTCAATGTCTTTCTCGCTCTAAAATCATTTCATTGATTGAATTGTATAAAATCATTATAAGCACATGTATTACTTACTTGTTTTGATTGGTTTTCTTGTTTCCTTGATTCAACATAACATCATCAGTAGACCATCAGTCTACATTGTGAGTTTACACAGAAATATATGAAATACATGTTTTTACCATAAGACCTCATTCACAGAGTAGACTTAAGTTCTTAGGCATACTGGTCCAGGAGATGCCAGGCCTTGGTACGTGCAGTCAGGTGGATGATCGTCAAGCCGTCACAGAGAGGAGGCCAGATGCTTCTCAGCCGGTCTTTCTTTGTTTTTCTTCATTTTTTAGTTTTTAGTTTTGTGTCATGTCCTTCGGTACTTTCGTTTTTGTATATATTTCTTTCGTCACCATCTGAACAAACAAAAATCAATTTTATCTAAATTCTGTGATAACTTAAACGTCAAGACAAACATGATTATTATTTAAAAGTTCTAAAATATAAGCAAATCTCATTTATAGAGTGATACATTTTTATTAATGTATATCATACAGGTGTCTCAATTGAAATATATATCCCAGGCAAGATTAAAGAATGGGACAAAGTGAACGTACTCTAAGTTGGTGCTTGTGTCCGTAGCAGTTTGCATGAATTTAAGTGGTTATATACAATACATGTTGACAAAATGGCTGTGAGACAGAGAGACTGTTGACTCCAGGATGCTGGCCTTCTAGGCAGAGTTGTAAAGAAAAAGCCATATCTCAGACTGGCCAATAAAAAAAGATTGGCAAAAGAACACAGACACTGGACAGAGGAACTCTGCCTAGAAGTCCAACATCCCGGAGTCGCCTCTTCACTGTTGACATTGAGACTGATGTTTTGCGGGTACTATTTAATGAAGCTGCCAGTTGAGGACTTGTGAGGGGTATACAACCACATATGTTACTGTACTTGACTAAACCAACAGTACATCTGTTAGAGAACCCATCACTATTGCAGACCAACAGAACATCGGTTAGAGAACCCATCACTATTGCAGACCAACAGTACATCTGTTAAAGAACCCATCACTATTGCAGACCAACAGTACATCTGTTAGAGAAACCATCACTATTGCAGACCAACAGAACATCTGTTAGAGAACCCATCACTATTGCAGACCAACAGTACATCTGTTAGAGAACCCATCACTATTGCAGACCAACAGAACATATGTTAGAGAACCCATCACTATTGCAGACCAACAGAACATCGGTTAGCCTGTTAGGGCTAGGGGGCAGTATTGACACGGCCGGATAAAAAACGTACCCGATTTAATCTGGTTACTACTCCTGCCCAGTAACTAGAATATGCATATAATTATTGGCTTTGGATAGAAAACACCCTAAAGTTTCTAAAACTGTTTGAATGGTGTCTGTGAGTATAACAGAACTCATATGGCAGGCAAAAACCTGAGAAGATTCCAAACAGGAAGCGCCCTCTCTGACAAGTTGTTGTTCATCTTGGCTCTTTTTATTGAAGACTGAGGATCTTTGCCGTAACGTGACACTTCCTACGGCTCCCATAGGCTCTCAGAACCCGGGAAAAAGCTGAATGATATCGAGGCAGCCTCTGGCTGAAACACATTATCGCGTTTGGATAGTGGCTGGTCAGAGTACTCTGAGACTCACGCTCGTGCACGAGGGCACGAGATGTATTTATTTTCTCTCTCTTTGTACGTATACAGGCTTTCCCGGTCGGAATATTATCGCTTTTTTACGAGAAAAATGGCATAAAAATTGATTTTAAACAGCGGTTGACATGCTTCGAAGTACGGTAATGGAATATTTAGAATTTTTTTGTCACGAAATGAGCCATGCTCGTCACCCTTATTTACCCTTTCGGATAGTGTCTTGAACGCACAAACAAAACGCCGCTATTTGGATATAACAATGGATTATTTGGGACCAAACCAACATTTGTTATTGAAGTAGAAGTCCTGGGAGTGCATTCTGACGAAGAACAGCAAAGGTAATAACATTTTTCTTATAGTAAATCTGACTTTGGTGAGTGCTAAACTTGCTGGGTGTCTAAATAGCTAGCCCTGTGATGCCGGGCTATCTACTGAGAATATTGCAAAATGTGCTTTCACCGAAAAGTTATTTTAAAATCGGACATATCGAGTGCATAGAGTTCTGTATCTATAATTCTTAAAATAATTGTTATGTTTTTTGTGAACGTTTATCGTGAGTAATTTAGTAAATTCACCGGCAGTGTTCGGTGGGAATGCTAGTCACATGCTAGTCACATGCTAATGTAAAAAGCTGGTTTTTGATATAAATATGAACTTGATTGAACAAAACATGCATGTATTGTATAACATAATGTCCTAGGGTTGTCATCTGATGAAGATCATCAAAAGTTAGTGCTGCATTTAGCTGTGGTTTGGGTTTATGTGACATTATATGCTAGCTTGAAAAATGGGTGTCTGATTATTTCTGGCTGGGTACTCTGCTGACATAATCTAATGTTTTGCTTTCGTTGTAAAGCCTTTTTGAAATCGGACAGTGTGGTTAGATTAACAAGAGTCTTGTCTTTAAAATGGTGTAAAATAGTCATATGTTTGAAAAATTGAAGTTTTGCATTTTTGAGGTATTTGAAGATCGCGCCACGGGATTACACTGGCTGTTGAGTAGGTGGGACGCAAGCGTCCCACCTAGCCCATAGAAGTTAGAGAACCCATCACTATTGCAGACCAACAGAACATCGGTTAGAGAACCCATCACTATTGCAGACCAACAGTACATCTGTTAGAGAACCCATCACTACTGCAGATTAATGGTGTACTACCAGGAAATATGTCAGTGGTACATTGTACTGGCATGATAAGTGGACTTAATAGAGGAAAAGTCACAAGTATGCAACTATCTAATGAAACGAGAAAAAATATGAGGACAAATAAAATGATTGAATTAGCCAATGATCTGAGAGAAACAGAGAGAGAGAGAGAGAGAGAGAGAGAGAGAGAGAGAGAGAGAGAGAGAGAGAGAGAGAGAGAGAGAGAGAGAGAGAGAGAGAGAGAGCAGACAGACAGACAGACAGACAGACAGACAGACAGACAGACAGACAGACAGACAGACAGACAGACAGACAGACAGACAGACAGACAGACAGACAGACAGACAGACAGACAGACAGACAGACAGACAGACAGACAGACAGACAGACAGACAGACAGACAGACAGACAGACAGACAGACAGACAGACAGACAGACAGACAGACAGACAGACAGACAGACAGACAGACAGACAGACTCTTTTATTTCATACCTTGTTATCCTGGAATGTAATCAGATTAGTGGGACTAACATTCGGGAGAAGGCAGAGGGCGGTTTCATGGTGTCCAAGACCAATCCGACAGTCTATATCAAAAGGAGAGGAATAAAGGGTCATTTAACCTTTTGTTGTGGATCATTTTCATTGTCAGCAATATTCTTGTTTGTAATGTCTCTGGTTACTGATCTCTCTCTAGTTGGAGAAAGTCGTTTTGTAACCCGTCTGTCGACAAAACAGAATAAAGCTCTGCTTGTAGTATAATGTGTCCTTCCGACTGTTACAACCTGTTCCTCTGTCCAGATGAAACTCTGACACATCATGTGGCCTTAGTCTTCTTCATCAGGTTACACTGCTGATACAGATCCCTTTCAAGATAATATCGTCTCAAGTTCTGTTTACGAAATTGCGTAATGTGTTCCTTAAAATGTTATACTATTAGCAAGAGTGAGACTACTGCATGTATTTCTTGTGTGAGTGTATGTGTGTGTGTGTGCGTGTGTGTGGAGCAGGGGGCTTCCACACTGGGCACCAATGGAGGAGTTGTTGTGGGGGACTAAGTGTCTTGCTCAAAGGCACAACGACAGGCAATGACATTTAGAATACCACAACCCTGTGGTTTCCAGCTCACTTCCCACCATATCTTTCCCCTCAGACCTGGGTTTCCAGCTCACTTCCCACCATATTTTTCCCCTCAGACCTGGGTTTCCAGCTCACTTCCCACCATATTTTTCCCCTCAGACCTGGGTTTCCAGCTCACTTCCCACCATATCTTTCCGCTCAGACCTGGGTTTCCAGCTCACTTCCCACCATATCTTTCCCCTCAGACCTGGGTTTCCAGCTCACTTCCCACCATATCTTTCCCCTCAGACCTGGGTTTCCAGCTCACTTCCCACCATATCTTTCCGCTCAGACCTGGGTTTCCAGCTCACTTCCCACCATATCTTTCCCCTCAGACCTGGGTTTCCAGCTCACTTCCCACCATGTTTTTCCCCTCAGA
Source organism: Salmo salar (assembly GCF_965601325.2). Classification (NCBI taxonomy): domain Eukaryota; kingdom Metazoa; phylum Chordata; class Actinopteri; order Salmoniformes; family Salmonidae; genus Salmo; species Salmo salar. Next base: position 85,442,887 of record NC_138294.1, on the reverse strand, counting down.
CCTGGGTTTCCAGCTCACTTCCCACCATGTTTTTCCCCTCAGACCTGGGTTTCCAGCTCACTTCCCACCATGTTTTTCCCCTCAGACCTGGGTTTCCAGCTCACTTCCCACCATATACTTCCCCTCAGACCTGGGTTTCCAGCTCACTTCCCACCATATTTTTCCCCTCAGACCTGGGTTTCCAGCTCACTTCCCACCATATTTTTCCCCTCAGACCTGGGTTTCCAGCTCACTTCCCACCATATCTTTCCCCTCAGACCTGGGTTTCCAGCTCACTTCCCACCATGTTTTTCCCCTCAGACCTGGGTTTCCAGCTCACTTCCCACCATATCTTTCCCCTCAGACCTGGGTTTCCAGCTCACTTCCCACCATGTTTTTCCCCTCAGACCTGGGTTTCCAGCTCACTTCCCACCATATCTTTCCCCTCAGACCTGGGTTTCCAGCTCACTTCCCACCATGTTTTTCCCCTCAGACCTGGGTTTCCAGCTCACTTCCCACCATGTTTTTCCCCTCAGACCTGGGTTTCCAGCTCACTTCCCACCATATACTTCCCCTCAGACCTGGGTTTCGAACCCTCCAGTTGCCTGCTCGCCGAGCTCTAACCGCTAGGCTACCTGCTGATGGCCACTCAGGAAGTGTGACCTTCGTTCCAGCCCAATAACAGCTGACTCAGGGTTTCTGTGATGCTTACTGCTGAAGCAAGAGAAAGGAGAAAAGACAGAAGCAAAGCAGGGAGATATATACTGGGTCTGCTCCAGGGCTTTTGTCACGTCCTGACCATAGAACGATGTTATTTTCTATGGTAGAGTAGGTCAGGGCGTGACAGTTTTTTCTCTCTCTATGTTTTCTATTTCTATGTTGTCAGGTTCTAGTTTTGTAGTTCTATGTTGGGGTTTTGTTTGGGATGATCTCCAATTAGAGACAGCTGGTCCTCGTTGTCTCTAATTGGAGATCATACTTAAGTAGGGTTTTTTTTCCACCTGGGTTTGTGGGAGATTGTTTTTGAGTAGTGTATGTTTCACCTCTGCGTCACGGTTTGTTGTTTTGGTCTTTCGTTTATGTATTGCATAGTTTCACAGTGTAAATAAAATGTGGAGCGACACACACGCTGCACTTTGGTCCGCTTCTCCTTACGACAACCGTGACAGCTTTGTCCATCTAACCCTCTCTTCTGCAATGTCATCCTAAAGACAATGATGTAACCGCTTCATTAAGTCCACGCTGGCTTCACCTAGACCACAGAGTTGAAAAAGACACCTGTGCATCCGACTTCTTCCTTACTAACATTTAGTTAAATATATGGGATTGATAATTGAGAAGAGAGTGAGTCTCAGTCTTGGATAAAGTGATTCCCTTCAATGTTTCTGGTCAGTGGTCACAGTACTGTAGATTGTATGGAGAATGGAATGGCTGTTCTCACGCTAAAAGCAACACAATTGAGTGGCTGAAGAGGTCAAGGACAATAGTCTTTTCTACCAGACTCATACAGTTGGCTCTCTTCCTCAGTGGCACCGCTGTTGAAAGTGTCTACCTCCACAGCAACGCAAAAATCGCCTCCCATTGTGCCCTTGCTGTTCCCCAACTCTGGCCTGCAGGTGGTTTTATTTCCCTCCTAAGTTTTCTGAGCAAAACAAATAAATATTTTTTACGTTTTTTCATTGTTGGACATAAAAGACTTTAAAAACCAGGAAATCAGCTTCAAGTGATTTTAATTTAAGAAATATGTTCCCAAGTATTTCCATGCATAATAGAGAGACACGTGATTGTATACAAATGTAGTCAAACATCATATCTGTTTGGGCTTCTTGCAGTCAATTGGAAGTCTACAAGCTATTGGTAATTGTGTTCCGGCCCCCTGACCATCCAATCAAGAAAAAAAATCTCATTGATGATCCCGGCTGTAGACTACAGGGTCCTAACTGTAGAGTACATGCTTGGCATACAATGGACTATACAATTTCAATCCACAGAATACAGAGGAAGGAAGTTCACATAACAGCCCTACTGTGAAATGACATAGAGTTGCTGGTGTAAAATACACCAGAAAAACAGACTTTTACTGATCAGTGTGTTCTGTATAGTACCATGCTGTACAGTGTGTTCTGTATAGTACCATGCTGTACAGTGTGTTCTGTATAGTACCATGCTGTACAGTGTGTTCTGCATAGTACCATGCTGTACAGTGTGTTCTGCATAATACCATGCTGTACAGTGTGTTCTGTATAGTACCATGCTGTACAGTGTGTTCTGTATAGTACCATGCTGTACAGTGTGTTCTGCATAGTACCATGCTGTACAGTGTGTTCTGTATAGTACCATGCTGTACAGTGTGTTCTGCATAGTACCATGGTGTACAGTGTGTTCTGTATAGTACCATGCTGTACAGTGTGTTCTGTATAGTACCATGCTGTACAGTGTGTTCTGTATAGTACCATGCTGTACAGTGTGTTCTGTATAGTACCATGCTGTACAGTGTGTTCTGTATAGTACCATCCTGTACAGTGTGTTCTGTATAGTACCATGCTGTACAGTGTGTTCTGTATAGTACCATGCTGTACAGTGTGTTCTGTATAGTACCATGCTGTACAGTGTGTTCTGCATAGTACCATGCTGTACAGTGTGTTCTGTATAGTACCATGCTGTACAGTGTGTTCTGTATAGTACCATGCTGTACAGTGTGTTCTGTATAGTACCATGCTGTACAGTGTGTTCTGTATAGTACCATGCTGTACAGTGTGTTCTGTATAGTACCATGCTGTACAGTGTGTTCTGTACAGTGTGTTCTGTATAGTACCATGCTGTACAGTGTGTTCTGTATAGTACCATGCTGTACAGTGTGTTCTGTATAGTACCATGCTGTACAGTGTGTTCTGTACAGTGTGTTCTGTATAGTACCATGCTGTACAGTGTGTTCTGTATAGTACCATGCTGTACAGTGTGTTCTGTATAGTACCATGCTGTACAGTGTGTTCTGTATAGTACCATGCTGTACAATGTGTTCTGTATAGTACCATGCTGTACAGTGTGTTCTGTATAGTACCATGCTGTACAGTGTGTTCTGTATAGTACCATGCTGTACAGTGTGTTCTGTACAGTGTGTTCTGTATAGTACCATGCTGTACAGTGTGTTCTGTACAGTGTGTTCTGTATAGTACCATGCTGTACAGTGTGTTCTGTATAGTACCATGCTGTACAGTGTGTTCTGTATAGTACCATGCTGTACAGTGTGTTCTGTATAGTACCATGCTGTACAGTGTGTTCTGTATAGTACCATGCTGTACAGTGTGTTCTGTACAGTGTGTTCTGTATAGTACCATGCTGTACAGTGTGTTCTGTATAGTACCATGCTGTACAGTGTGTTCTGTATAGTACCATGCTGTACAGTGTGTTCTGTATAGTACCATGCTGTACAGTGTGTTCTGCAAATGTAAAACTAACAACACATTTCCCAGACAACCTGCTGCTGTATTCTTAGTCTGTGTGACTGTGACTACAGTATATTGATACAGAGTACACTGTGTGCATTGTGGAACCATGAGATGAGCAAGACATTCACTGTTTACAACTGACTGTAAAACACTCTCCAATCCAGTAAAATACAGTTAGAGACACCAATGTTCATGACCCATCTAAGACCCCCCCCCCCCCCTTAACTTCCTCCTCAGAACAGGGACCTAGACCTACTGCATTTCAGTGACTAGGAAAACAACCGTCCTTGTAAACAACAGATCTATTCATAGATCATTTCTCCACAACTCCCTCAGAGTGTTCGTTTGGTACTGTGTGCGTACTGCGTACTGCGTAGCGCTGGTGTGCTGGGCCTCGGTGTAGATCCACAGCAAGGCTAAATCTATCCCACGTAGCCTCTAGGTCTGCTCTCCTACTTAAATCATCAAATGGTGCAACAGCTGGACAGATTTGAATAAGTAAACCAGTCACATTAGACAAGGGCTATTAAGAGTATCTCCAACCATCTGGGCGGAATACACCACTGACTCTTTACAAAGAATAAGACTTTGTTTTAGTTGTTTTCCCCTCTGAATTCCCATCGATGCATATGAATACTTGCATTCTCCTGTTCTTTAACTCTCAATTTAGTTCCTGTGTGGTTTTTATTCTTACTTTACATTTTTATTCTATTTTCTATTATTATTATTATCTCTTATTATTATTATGATCACTGCATTGCTGGGAAAGAGCTTTCAAGGTAAGACTTTTACTGTACTCTTTTACACCTGTTGTATCCTGTGCAAGTGGCGAATAAACTTTGAAACTATAATGTTCCCCACATTACTACGATGAAAAGCACAAGTCAAACATTTGTAGCTGACATGTCTTCCTATCTTAGTTCCCCTCCTCCCTATTGATGTAATAAAGAGACGATAGGTGATTGATTTTATCCCTGGCTGAGTGTCTAATCAAGCCGCAGGTTGGAAGCTACATACGTAGTAATCATGGGAAATCACTTCACAATGACAGATAGATAATTTGGCAAATCATATTCGTAGAGATAACAAAATATATTATATATAATATAATATATATATTATTATTATTATTATTACTATTATTATTAACTTATTCACTTCACTTACGATCCACAACTCCGTATTTGAACAGTAATGCTGATTTCTGAAGAGTTTTTGACAGACTTAAAAAGCAGTCTCACTACTCCCCCTGGTGTGTGAACTCTGAGATCTTGGCAAGGCTTGTGGGCGATGCCAGAGAAGTGGTGCGGTATTTGAGGCTTGATTTGCACATCCTATTGACTGTGATACAGATCTTTGAGAGCCTTTGAGAGAACACAACGACAATGCTGTCTATAGGTAATAGTTTTAAGTTAATACCTTCCTCACAGTCTCTCTGTTAACATGTAAGTCCTGTCTGTTTCACTCTCCATTAACCACAGTTAGGTAAAACAAATCTATCAAAAACAAGGAAATCTCTACACACTCTTCTGTTTGACTGGTGTTGAAGTCCCATTTAACATGTGTTATTGTGTATTTCCAGCCCGCAGTGTGTGAGGGCGTTATGGAGACAGTGGTTGATGTTGCAGGGAGGACGGTATCTTTCCCCTGCAGGTATGATACTGGGACCCTGGTGTGCTGGGGGAGAGGGGCAGAGCCATCTCTGTTCGGCTGTGAGAACGCAGTCATCGATACTAGTAGAGTAGGGGTGACCTACAGCACGTCCTACAGACACAGGTTACCAGGTTACCAGGGGAGCTGCAGAGAGATGTCTCTCTCACTATCTACAACGCCAGAGAGGGAGACTGCATTCTACTACTGCCGCGTGGAGCTACCAGAACTGTTCAATGACCTGACGCACACTGTTCATTTAATTGTTCGACAAGGTGAGAATATACAACTGTAATCGTGAATATAAAAGGTGTGGCTTCTGATTCGTTGATGCATGTGAAATCATGAATGATTATTTCGTTACATTAAGAGCCGTTGCTACTATGCAAAATACGTACTTTTTCCAGAAACAACAAGCCTATAAAGACCCATAGTTATAATTTTGAAAACATCTGTAACGTCACCTTATTTGATGTGCTTTTAAACAGAAATATGTTGTTGTTGTCCCAACTGCGCCAGCAGATAACTGCCCCAGCACACCCACTGTCTCACACCAGAGAGGAGCAGGCAAGGTATGTGACCTTAACACCACCACTATCATTATCATTATGAAGATGATAAACCTGTGTTACACATTCAGATCATAAATAACAACAATACAGTCTGAGATATAGTGGATCTTTCTGTCTTTGCAAAATTTACTTTAATTTTTTTGGAAGATTTAGCAGACGCTCTTATCCAGAACGACATACAGGAGCAATTAGGGTTAAGTGCTTTGCTCAAGGACACATTGACAGATTTTTCATCTAGTCAGCTCGGGGGTTCAAACCAGCGACCTTTCAGTTACTGTACCAACGCTCTTAACCGCTAAGCTACCTGCCACCCTTTATGACTGCACTACAGGCCTCTGTAATAGGTCTTGTCAAGAGAATCAAGGTACAGTAGTGGGATATGAAGTGGATCATATCCAAAATGTGCCAAAGCTAAGGATACATACAAACAGAATATTGTACATAAACATTTATTTTTATGTTGCAAAATGCAAATCTTATGCAAATACATTTTCTATTTCAACTTTCTCTTCAACCACAATGCCTGAAACAAAAAACAATGACTATAACCCACAGCAGAACATAGCATCTCCATCCCTGGAAAGGTACATACGGCACACAGTGAGAGTGGGAGCAATCGTCTCCATCCCTGGAAAGGTACATAGGGCACACTGTGAGAGTGGGAGCAATCGTCTCCATCCCTGGAATGGTACATAGGGCACACAGTGAGAGTGGGAGCAATCGTCTCCATCCCTGGAATGGTACATAGGGCACACAGTGAGAGTGGGAGCAATCGTCTCCATCCCTGGAATGGTACATAGGGCACACAGTGAGAGTGGGAGCAATCGTCTCCATCCCTGGAATGGTACATAGGGCACACAGTGAGAGTGGGAGCAATCGTCTCCATCCCTGGAATGGTACATAGGGCACACAGTGAGAGTGGGAGCAATCGTCTCCATCCCTGGAATGGTACATAGGGCACACAGTGAGAGTGGGAGCAATCGTCTCCATCCCTGGAATGGTACATAGGGCACACAGTGAGAGTGGGAGCAATCGTCTCCATCCCTGGAATGGTACATAGGGCACACAGTGAGAGTGGGAGCAATCGTCTCCATCCCTGGAATGGTACATAGGGCACACAGTGAGAGTGGGAGCAATCGTCTCCATCCCTGGAATGGTACATAGGGCACACAGTGAGAGTGGGAGCAATCGTCTCCATCCCTGCTTTGATCCTAGCACTGCTTCTCAGTGAATGGTGAAGCATTTTTAAACAGTCAGAAGAATTACTATTTTTTTCCTTCAATCATTATATGAATATGTTACTTGTCTTCTTCAATTCGGGCATTAGCTCAATGCATGAGTTGAAACTGTCTACTCTGAGTTCTACTTTAACAACTCTTTGTTCAGGGGCTAATATTGGCAGCAATAAATTTAGCTATTTCAACAGTTTGTCTCTCAGAGTGGAAGTGAAAGAGGTGACTCATTATTTCTGCTTACTGTGCATTGTTTGTTATTAAATGTAAATAAATATTACCTAAGAGAAGGTTTGTCCCTGAGACTTGATTCTAAACAAAGTGGTAGACTGCGTCCTTCCACAAAATTGACGAGAGAAAACAGTTAATTATATGCACAATATTATTATAGAAGTGAAACTAGCTGTAGGGTCAAAACAGGGGAGAAGTTTAGCCTCGCGCTTTAACCTCTTGGTTGTGTCAGAAACCACACCTCCTCTGCCTTTCTGATTGCATGGGAAACAACTGCATGGGAAACAACTGCATGGGAAACAACTGACAGCAGATGGGAAAGAAGTGATCTGACACACATCTGACGCCCCGTTTATACCTGGAGCTACAGTAATATGCGTCCTGATCTTATCCACATTCTCATTTTTTTTTATTAGGTCTTTTTTTACTTTTTGCATTAATTCGAGCATGGAATTAAATGAAGTATATTTTTGCATCTCAGCCTCATTTTAACTTTACATCACCCCATCATGGAGACTCGCTGCATTTAAGGCTGGTTTCTCCAAAGTCTACTTTCATGTAAGCGATGCACGATGGCCCCGTCTCCTTTAAGCTGGTTATCAAGTTAATAATAAGTTCATTAATCATTTACAATTGAAAGTCTCTTTGCATTCCCAGCCAGTGAATGCAGTTTCCTTAGTCTTATGTTTTGTGGGTCATGTAAAAAATTCATGGTGTATCAGCCATATGCTGAGGGAGAGGAGCCATACCGACCTCTGTTGATTGTAACAATGAAGTCATCTAAAATGATGTAAATAAGTAGCTCCTCAAATCAAATCAAATTTTATTGGTCACATACACATGGTTAGCAGATGTCAATGCGAGTGTAGTGAAATACCTGCGCTTCTAGTCCGACAGTGCAGTAATATCTAACAAGTAATCTAACAAATTCACAACGTCTACCTTATACACACAATTTAAAGGTATGGAATAAGAATATGTACACATGAATATATGGACGCACGATGGCTGTGCGGCATAGGCAAGATGCAATAGATGGTATGAAATACAGTATATACATATGAGATGAGTAATGTAGGATATGTAAACATTATTAAAGTTTGTTTATGTGTAACTCTGTGTTGTTGTTTTTGTCGCACTGCTTTGCTTTATCTTGGCCAGGTCACAGTTGTAAATGAGAACTTGTTCTCAACTGGCCTACCTGGTTAAATAAAGGTGAAATAAAAATAAATAAATAAAAGTGGCATTGTTTAAAGTGACTAGTGATACCATTATTAAATCAATTTATTAAAGTGGTCAGTGAAATGAGGCTGTATGTTGGCATCAGCCTCTCTATGTTAGTGATTGCTGTTTAGCAGTCTGATGGCCTTGAGATAGAAGCTGTTTTTCAGTCTCTCGGTCCCAGCTTTGATGCATCTGTACTGACCTTGCCTTCTGGATGATACCGGGGTGAACAGGCAGTAGCTCGGGTGGTTGTTGTCCTTGATGTTCTTTTTGGCCTTCCTGTGACATCGGGTGCTGTAGGTGTCATGGAGGGCAGGTAGTTTGCCCCCGATGATGCATTGTGCAGACCACACTACCCTCTGGAGAGCCTTGCGGTTGAGGGCGGTGCAGTTGCCGTACCAGGCGGTGATACAGCCCAACAGGATGCTCTCGATTGTGCATCTGTAGAAGTTTGTGAGGATTTTAGGTGACAAGCCAAATTTCTTCAGCCTCCTGAGGTTGAAGAGGCACTGTTGCGCCTTCTTCACCACACTGTCTGTGTGGGTGGACCATTTCAGTTTGTCTGTGATGTGTACACGGAGGAACTTAACTTTCTACCTTCTCCACTACTGTCCCGTCGATGTGGATAGGGGGGTGCTCCTGCTGTTTCCTGAAGTCCACGATCATCTCCTTTGTTTTGTTGATGTTGAGTGAGATATTATTTTCCTGACACCGCACTCCGAGGGCCCTCACCTCCTCCCTGTAGGCTGTCTTGTCGTTGTTGGTAATCAAGCCATCCACTGTAGTGTAGTTTGCAAACTCGATGATTTAGTTGGAGGCGTACATGGCTACGCAGTCATGGGTGAACAGGGAGTACAGGAGAGGGCTGAGAACGCACCCTGTGGGGCCCCAGTGTTGAGGATCAGCGGGGTGGAGATGTTGTTTCCTACCTTCCACCTGGGGGCGACCCGTCAGAATGTCCAGGAACTAGTTGCACAGGTCGGGTCGAGACCCAGGGTCTCAAGCTTAATGATGAGTTTGGAGGGTACTATGGTGTTAAATGCTGAGCTGTAGTCAATGGACAGCATTCTTACATAGGTATTCCTCTTGTCCAGATGGGATAGGACAGTGTGCAGTGTGATGGCGATTGCATCGTTTGTGGACCTATTGGGGTGGTAAGCAAATTGGAGTGAGTCTAGGCTATCAGGTAGGGTGCAGGTGATATGATCCTTAACTAGCCTCTCAAAGCACTTTGATGACAGAAGTGAGTGCTACGGGGCGGTAGTCATTTAGTTCAGTTACCTTAGCTTTCTTGGGAACAGGAACAATGGTGGCCATCTTGAAGCATGTGGGGACAGACTGGGATAGGGATTGGTTGAATATGTCCGTAAACACACCAGTCAGCTGGTCAGCGCATGCTCTGAGGACGCGGCTGGGGATGCCGTCTGGGCTGGCAGCCTTGCGAGGGTTAACATGTTTAAATGTTTTACTCACGTTGGCCACGTTGAAGGAGAGCCCACAGTATTTGTGTCAGCGTATACACTCACCGAGTCAGCGTATACACTCACAGAGTCAGCGTATACACTCACCGAGTCAGCGTATACACTCACCGAGTCAGCGTATACACTCACCGAGTCAGCGTATACACTCACCGAGTCAGCGTATACGTCGGTGTTATTGTCTGAGGCTACCTGGAACATATCCCAGTCCACGTGATCATAGTATTCTTGAAGCGGGGTATCCGATTGGTCATACCAGCGTTGGATAGACCTAGGCACGGGCGCGACCTGTTTTAGTTTCTGCCTATAGGTGGGGAGTAACAAGATGGAGTCATGGTCAGATTTGCCGAAGGGAGGGTGGGGAAGGGCCTTGTATGCATCGCAGAAGTTAGAGTAGCAGTGGTCCAATGTTTTGCTCGAGCGGGTGCAACAATCAATGTGCCGGTAGAATTTGGGCTTGTTCTCAGCTACAATAAATGCAGCCTCAGGTTATACTGTATGGTTTCCAGTTTACATAGAGTCCAGTCGAGGTATCTGCTTGGGGGGGGGGGGGGGGGGGGGGGTATACACGGCTGTGACTATAATCAAAGTAAATTCTCTTGGAAGATAATGCGGTCGGCATTTGATTGTAAGGAATTCTAGGTCAGGTGAACAAAAAGTATTGAGTTCCTGTATGTTGTTATGATTACACCATAAGTCATTAATCATGAGGCATACAGCTCTGCCCTTCTTCTTACCAGAGAGATGTTTGTTTCTGTCGGCGCGACGCATGAAGAAACCCGGTGGCTGTACCGACTCTGACAACATATCCCGAGTGAGCCATGTTTCCGTGAAACAGAGAATGTTACAATCTCTGATGTCTCTCTGGAAGGCAACTCGTGCCTTAATTTCATCCACCTTGTTGTCTAGAGACTGGACATTGGCGAGTAGTAGGCTCGGAAGCGGTGGATGGTGTGCTCGCCTTCTAAGTCTGACCAGGAGGCCGCTCCGTCTGCCTTTCCTGCGGCAACGACGTTGTTTTGGATTGGCCGCTGGGATTAGAACCCATGTCCAGGGTGGAGGTCTGAACAAGGGATCCGCTTCTAGAAAGTTGTTTTCCTGGTCGTAATGTTGGTAAGTTGACGTCGCTCTTATATCCAATAGTTCCTCCCAGCTGTATGTAATAACGCTTAAGATTTTCAATACAATATAAGAAATAATACATAAAAAACGAATAACTGCATAGTTTCCTAAGGACGTGAAGCGAGGCAACCATCTCTGTCGGCGCCATCTCAGTTAGGTATCAGTTATTGGGTGAGCTGAAGACGGGGGATGTCTCTCTAACCATCTCCAATATCACAAAGAACGACTCTGGACGATATGGCTGTCTTGTGCATGTACCCAGATCGTTCAATGATGAGAAATATCATGTCATCTTGACCATTGAGAGAGGTAAGGTAAAACTACGGCCTAGAGACTAACATCAGACAAAGAAGTCTTACTTTGTTCATATTGGCAGTATTATTGTTACATGTGAAATACTTGTAATTTCTCACATGACCACACATTCTACGGTGTATTCAAACAGATCCACACCACGTTAAAGCAATTCAGAATCGGGAAAGCATGCTTCTATACAGCGATTCCATCTGGTACTGTATTGAGATGTAAGAATTTGTGATGTGCAGGGCAGAAAACCATCACTTTAAACCCACAACATGCTGGAAGTCTACGTGGGAAACACAGTCAGAGTAGGAGCAATCATTTTAATCCCTGTTCTGTTCTCAGTGAGTGGTAATATAAATATTTGTATTCATATACACTGAGTTTGCACAACATTAGCTCTTTCAATGACAGACTGAACAAGTGAATCCAGGTGTGGAACACTTTCAACACCTTGTAGAGTCCATGCCCCAAAAAATGTAGGCTGTTCTGAGGGCAAAAGGGGGTGCAACTCAATATTAAGAAGTTGTTCTTAATGTTTTGTACACTCAGTGTATCTATTTTCTTATTCAATCAGTGTGGGACAGCTGAGTAGGATTCTGTAACTGTTAATATCTTGCAGACCTGGGTACAAATACTATTTGAAATAAAATCTCCAAGAAGCGTTTCAAGGTCCTAGCACAAGACCAGAAGAGAGCCCCCCTTGATACACAATGTTCGGTCCCAGACCTTTGGTGCTAGGACCCCTAATCATTTCAAATACTCAACTCAAACTTTATTTGTCACGTTTCATAAACAACATGTGAAGACTAACAGTGAAATGCATACTTACGGCCCTTCCCAACAATGCATGGAGAAAAGAAATAGAGAAATAATAGAAAAGTAAAACACGTAATAATAAAAGTAATAATAAATACACAATGAGTAATGATAACCTGACTATATACACTGGGTACCAGTCCACGATCAGCTCCTTTGTCTTGCTGATGTTGAAGGACAAGTTGTTATCCTGGCACCACATTGCCAGGTCTCTGACCTCACTATTGGCTGTCTCATCACCATCGCCATGATCAGGCTTACCACCGGCGTGTCGTTGGCAAACTTAATGATGCTGTTGGAGTCGTGCACGGCCACGCAGTCGTGGGTGAACAGGGAGTACAGGAGGGGACTAAGCACACTCCCCTGAGGGGCCCCCGTGTTGTGGGTTAGCGTGGTGGATATGTCGTTGCATACTCTCACCACCTGGGGTTGGCCTGTCAGGAAGAACAATAACCTAAGACACAAGCCCAAATAGATACTGGAGTTGCTTACCAAGACGACCTTGAATGTTTCTGAGTGGCCTAGTTACGGTTTGAATTAAATTTACTTGAAAATCTATGGCAAGGCTTGAAAATGGCTGTTTAGCAATGATCAACAACCAACTTGACAGTGCTTAAAGAATTTTTAAAAGAATAATGTGCAAATATTGTACAATCCAGGTGTGCAAAGCTCTTAGAGACTTGCACAGATTGTCTCACAGCTGTAATCACTGCCAAAGGTTATTTAGTGGTGTAAATACTTACAATACCAGTCCAAATTTTGGACACACCAACTTATTAGAATAATAGTGAAGACATCAAAACTATGAAATAACACTTTTAAAAAATATATATTTCACCTTTATTTAACCAGGTAGCCTAGTTGAGAACAAGTTCTCATTTACAACTGCGACCTGGCCAAGATAAAGCAAAGCAGTTCGGCACATACAACAACACAGAGTTACACATGGAATAAACAAACATACTGTCAATAATACAGTAGAAAAAGTCTATATACAGTGTGTGCAAATGAGGTAAGATAAGGGAGGTAAGGCAATAAATAGTCCATGGTGGCGAAGTAATTACAATACAGCAATTAAACATTGGAATGGAATCATGTAGTAACTAAAAAAGTGTTAAAGAGTGTGCAAAGTTGTCATCAAGGCAAAGGGTGGCTACTTTGAAGAATTTGAAATATAAAATATATTTTGATTTGTTTAGCACTTTTTTGGTTACTACAGGATTCCATTTGTGTTATTTCATAGTTTTGATGTCTTCCCTATTATTCTACAATGTAGAAAATAGTACAAATAAAGAAAAACCCTGGAATGAGTAGGTGTGTCCACACTTTTGACTGGTGCTGTATTCAAATGAGATATTTCTGTATTTCATTTTCATTCAATTTGGAAAAATTCCAAGAAACATGTATTCACTTTGTCATTATAGGGTATTGTGTGTGTGTTTTATTTTTTAAATTTTTTAATTTCACCTTTATTTAACCAGGTAGGCCAGTTGAGAACAAGTTCTCATTTACAACTGCGACCTGGCCAAGATAAAGTAAAGCAGTGCAACACAAACAACAACACAGAGTTACACATGGAATAAACAAACATACAGTCAATAACACAATAGAGAAAAAGTCTATATACAGTGTGTGCAAATGAGGTAAGATTAAGGAGGTAAGGCAATAAATAGGCCGTAGTGGCGAAGTAATTACAATTTAGCAATTAAACACTGGTGTGTGTGTGTGTGTGTGTGTGTGTGTGTGTGTGTGTGTGTGTGTGTGTGTGTGTGTGTGTGTGTGTGTGATATATATATGTGTTTAAAAAAATATATTTAATACATTTTGAATTCCGGCTGTAACACAACAAAATATGGAATAAGTCAAGGGGTATTTTCTGAAGGCACTGACTGACCTGACTGATGTGGTAAACTCCTCCATGCCATCGGATGAATCCTGGAACATTTTCCAGTCTGTGCTAGAGAAATGGTCATGTAGTATAGCATCCGCTTTATTGGACCACTTTCATATTGAGCAAGTCACTGGTACTTCCTGTTTGAGTTTTTGCTTGTAAGCAGGAATCAGAAGGATAGAGTTATGGTCAGATTTGCCAAATGCACAGCAATGGAGAGCTTTGTATTTGTCTCTGTGTGTGGAGGAGAAGTGATCTACAGTTTTTTTACCTCTAGTTGCACAGGTGACATGTTGCTAGAAATGAGGTAAAACGAATTTCAGTTTCCCTGCATTAAAATCACCAGCCACTAGGAGCGCCGCCTCTGGATGAGCATTTTCTTGTTTGCATAATGGCCCTATACAGTTCGTTGAGTGCGAGTGACAGCATCGTGGTGTGGTGGTAAATAGACAGCTACAAAAAATATTGATGAAAACTCTCTTGGTAAAAAGTATGGTTTCCAGCTTATCAAGAGGTATTCTAACTCAGGCGAGCAGAACCTTAAGACTTCCTTAATATTGTATAATGTTAACAAAGAGACATACACCTCCCCCATTGAGCTTTTCCGACTCTGCCGTTCTGTCCTGCTGATGCATAGAAAAAACAGCTAGATGTATATTATCCATGTCCCAGCCACGACTCTGAGAAACATAGGATATAACAGTTTTTCAGGTCCCGTCGATAGGATTGTCTCGAATGGAGCTCATCCTGTTTGTTCTCCAGTGGTTGTACGTTCGCCAATAGATTGGAGAGTCGAGGCGGTTTATCTACTCACCGACTTAGTTTTGTCAGGGTGCCCGCACATCGGCCTCACTCACGCCGCCTTTTTATTTTCTGAGTCTCAGGGATTAGGGCCTGGTCCGGGGGGAGCAGTATGTCCTGCGTCTCCGACTCGTAGAAATCTTCATACAAATCAATGTTAGTGATCACTGTTCTGATGTCCAGAAGCTATTTTTGTTAATAAGAAACGATGGCGAAAACATTATGTACAAAAAGAGTGACGAGCAGTACAAAAAAACGAACAAAATAGCAGAATTGGTCAGGAGCCCGTAAAACGGCTGCGCCATTCTCATACCAATAATATCTGTGCTTGATTGAGCTTGCCTGTTGCAATGAAACCAATAGAAACATCCTGCTCACCTGAAACTCCAGGAAGGTTAAAGTAAAGTATTTGAAAGATTTCTAATAGTATTTGAACCCAGGTCTGCTATCTTGGGCCATTACTAATAATGACTGTTGAAACATTGTCTGCCCCCACCTCACTCTTTCTATGCACTGCCACTGTGCATCTCTAGGTCGGAGACTGTCAAGGAATAGCCGTACCAGAGGAGAACCTGCCAGTTCCCCCAGCGTCTGCAGCAGGAACACCCCAGTGAAAGAACCCATGTGAGAGGACTTAAGACACCATGCAGATCGACAGAACTATGAAGCTCTTACAGACATATAAGGTGATCCAAACATACAGTTGAAGTCGGAAGATTAC
The DNA here is from genome assembly GCF_965601325.2 of Salmo salar. Classification (NCBI taxonomy): domain Eukaryota; kingdom Metazoa; phylum Chordata; class Actinopteri; order Salmoniformes; family Salmonidae; genus Salmo; species Salmo salar. Next base: position 85,427,418 of record NC_138294.1, on the reverse strand, counting down.
ATACACTTAGGTTGGAGTCATTAAAACTCGTTTTTCAACCACTCCACAAATTCTTGTTAGCAAACTATAGTTTTGGCAGGTCGGTTAGAACATCTACTTCGTGCATGACACAAGTCATTATTCCAACAATTGTTTACAGACAGATTATTTCATTTATCACAATTCCAGTGGTACAGAAGTTTACATACACTAAATTGACTGTGCCTTTAAACAGCTTGGAAAATTCCAGAAAATTCTGTCATGGCTTTAGAAGCTTCTGGTAGGCTAACTGACATAATTTGAGTCAATTGGAGGTGTACCTGTGGATGTATTTCATACAATCATACACTGGATTTCATTTATTTTCAATTAATGATGAATTATGTGAACTTGCCTAAAACGTGTGCAGGTCTGTGTGCATTATTTGGAAGGGTAAAACAGAAGAACACTGACCCTCTGCTTCTCTGAGCGCAAAGGAAACAGCTGTCATTATTTGTGAAGGAGAGGAAGTCATGTGACCAGGCGAGTTGATTTGAGTTTATTAAAGACCTGACACATGAGAATGAGAAAGTGACATAACCCGATCATGGAGACTCGCTGCATTTCAGGCTGGTTTCTCCTCTGTCTTCTTTCAGGTTAGTGATACTCGATATATCTCTTTTAGCCTGGTTAATAAGTAAATGAATAGGATTCAAAATTAAAATTCAGTTCTCACTACTTCTCTCTCATTTTCAGTCAGTGAATGCAGTCAAGTCATTGGTATTGAGGGTCAGAATATCACTCTGCCATTTAAATATGATGCCAAATCTCATGGTCTGCAACACATTTGCTGGGGGAAAGGAACCATACCGAGCTCTGGTGGCTGTGACAACGAGATCATCTCAACTGATGGATCTGAAGTGACACGTAGATCGTCAGTCAGGTATCAGTTATTGGGTGAGCTGAAGACGGGGGATGTCACTCTAACCATCTCCAATATCACAGAGAACGACTCTGGAATTTATGGATGTCGAGTGCAGTACGCTGGATGGTTCAATGATGAGAAATATCATGTCAGCTTGACCATTGAGAAAGGTAAAGAACGCACAACATGCCAGGATATAGCTTGATGCTTATCAGATGAGAATTGTGAGCCTACTAAGGAATATTATGATTTCACAGCATTTATACTCGTTCAAGCTGAGCAGTTAGTATTTTTCTACTGTCTGATTTCAGCACCTGTCCCGACAACATCCCAGACATCTGCCAATGTGACCATAACCGCACAGACCATGGACAACCACAACCACGGTATGGAACACAGCCTACAGAACAACATGATGTCAGTCCATAGAAGTCTTATTTTATATTGTTTTTTATTGCAGTATTATTCTTACACGTGAAAACAACATACTTTTACTTCCTCATTGTGTAGGTCCTGTGACCACAATATCTACTGAGTATTCATCCACGCTAGATTACAGCAAATCAGAATCGGTAAGCTTGACAACATACTGCAATTCCTGCAAAGATACGAAACACTGCTGTGAGATGCCGTTTTAACTGATATGAATCTGTGATGTCTACAGGAGACGAGAGGTCACGACCTGGCTGTGATCCTGGTGTCCATTCTGCTTGTTCTGACAGGCGTGGGGATTGTGTCTGTACTCGTCATGAGTAAGTACACACCATCTATACCTTTGCCTGTATAATAAGAAGTTATTCTCTCGATGAACATCTTACTGATGTAATTGCAGGAAAACGATGGGAAAGAATTGCTACGGTACTCCAAATGTAAGTAGACTATTATCATAACTACTATAACTCTTCCAACTGACTCAGTATTTGAATCACCACAATATGCCAAGAGAATGACTGAATAACTGTGCAATATCTACCCATGGCACATGTAGGCCTAATTAGCAAAACCATTAGGTCTATGGTAAATGTCTGTGAGGTCATACTGTAATTATGACTAGTGAGACCCAAGACCACAACAGATTGAGGAAGTGAAACAATAAGGAGGCTTTAGTGGCTGGAATAGTGGAGAACAATTGGAGGTTTACTCAGTAGCAGTGCAAATAACATGGTACAGCTATATGGACACTCAATCATTATGGTACTTTTTAATGGTAAGTTTACAAACATATATTATGATAAATAGAATTTAAATGTGTATCTCATTATGATAAATGGTGAAATAAGTAGAGCCAGTTATAATTGTAATGGTTTAGCAGATAATAAGACAAGATGATCAGTGTTACCTGGGTAAAATTGAAGGAATATAATCTAATAATCTATTGTTTACAGGAAAATCATTCAACAATTTTTGATTTTTTGGGGGAAAGGGACTGGGGGGGGGGGGGGGGGGGGGTATACTTCTCCCATGGGCAAAGACACTTAAAAGGGGTGATGTTATTAATGAACAATAATTTTCATCTGAATAAGCAAATTGTCCAAACAGATAACAGATTTGTAAAGTAGATTATGTTAAATATGTTATTGGACCATAAACAGATTAGCCTCATTAATCTGTATGGTCTAAATAATGATGATCCATGCTTCTGTTAAAAGTATGTATATATATTCAGCTAGCCTAAAAGCAATACAAGACTCTATTATTATGGTGGGAGATTATAATACGGTTTTAAATACCTCAATGGACCGTAAAGGAAAATCACACTACAAACACCCTCATGCACTTAAGGAAATCACTAATATCATAGATATATTGGAACTAGCGGAGGCTTAAATATCCTGATCGAGTGAGATATACAGTACCCTCTCTGGGCTAGGCGGGACGAATTCGTCCCACCTACGCAACAGCCAGTTGAATCCCGTGGCGCGATTTTCAAATACCTTAGAAATGCTATTACTTCAATTTCTCAAACATATGACTATTTTACAGCATTTTAAAGACAAGACTCTCGTTAATCTAACCACACTGTCCGATTTCAAAAAGGCTTTACAACGAAAGCAAAACATTAGATTATGTCAGCAGAGTACCCTGCCAAAAATAATCACACAGCCATTTTCAAAGCAAGCATATAATGTCACAAAAACCCAGAAGACAGCTAAATGCAGCACTAACCTTTGATGATCTTCATCAGATGACGCACCTAGGACATTATGTTATACAATACATGCATGTTTTGTTCAATCAAGTTCATATTTATATCAAAAACCAGCTTTTTACATTAGCATGTGACGTTCAGAACTAGCATACCCCCGCAAACTTCCCGGGGAATTTACTAACAATTTACTAAATTACTCACGATAAACGTTCACAAAAAGTATAACAATTATTTTAAGAATTATAGATACAGAACTCCTTTGTGCAATCGAGGTGTCCGATTTTAAAATAGCTTTTCGGTGAAAGCACATTTTGCAATATTCTCAGTAGATAGCCCAGCCATCACGGCTAGCCATTTAGACACCCACCAAGTTTAGCCCTGACCAAAGTCAGATTTACTATTACAAAAGTTTGATTACCTTTGTTGTCTTCGTCAGAATGCACTCCCAGGACTGCTACTTCAATAACAAATGTTGGTTTGGTCCAAAATAATCCATCGTTATATCCAAATAGCGATGTTTTGTTCGTGCGTTCCAGACACTATCCGAAATGGTAAATCAGGGTCACGAGCATGGCGCAATTCGTGACAAAAAAATTCTAAATATTCCATTACCGTACTTCGAAGCATGTCAACCGCTGTTTAAAATCCATTTTTATGCCATTCTTCTCGTAAAAAAGCGATAATATTCCGACCGGGAATCTCCGTTTAGGTAAACAGAGGAAAGAAAACAAAGCATTCGGTCGACTCGGGCACGCGCCTGAGTCTCACAGTACTGTAACCAGCCACTACCCAAACGCGCTACTTTTTTTCAGCCAGAGCCTGCAAAGCCACGATTCGGCTTTTTGCCGCCTTCTGAGAGCCCATGTGAGCCGTAGGAAGTGTCACGTAACAGCAGAGATCCTTTGTAATGGATAGAGATAATCAAGAAGGGGAAGAAATTGTCAGTCAGGCCACTTCCTGCATGGAATCTTCTCAGGTTTTGGCCTGCCATATGAGTTCTGTTATACTCACAGACACCATTCAAACAGTTTTAGAAACTTTAGGGTGTTTTCTATCCAAAGCCAATAATTATATGCATATTCTAGTTACTGGGCAGGAGTAGTAACCAGATTAAATCGGGTACGTTTTTTATCCAGCCGTGTCAATACTGCCCCCTAGCCCTAACAGGGTACCAGTCAAAAGTTTGGACACACCTACTCATTCCAGGGTTTTTCTTTATTTGTACTATTTTCTACATTGTAGAATAATAGTGAAGACATTAAAGCTATGAAATAGCACAAATGGAATCATTTAGTAACCAAAAAAGTGTTATATATTTTATATTTGAGATTCTACAAAGTAGCCACCCTTTGCCTTGATGACAGCTTTGCACACTCTTGGCATTCTCTCAACCAGCTTCATGGGGTAGTCACCTGGAATGCATTTCAATTGTATTTATTTTTCCTTTATTTAACTAGGCAAGTCAGTTAAGAACAAATTCTTATTTTCAATGATGGCTTAGGAACAGTGGGTTAACTGCCTTGTTCAGGGGCAGAAAGACAGATTTTTACCTTGTCAGCTCAGGGACTCAATCTTGCAACCTTTCGGTTACTAGTCCAATGTTCTAACCACTAGGCTACCTGCCGATTAAAAGGTGTGCCTTGTTAAAAGTTAATTTGTGGAATTTCTTTCCTTCTTAATGCGTTTGAGCCAATCAGTTGTGTTGTGACAAGGTAGGGGTGGTATACAGAAGATAGCCCTATTTGATAAAATACCAAATATTACGGCAAGAACCGCTCAAATAAGCAATGAGAAACAACAGGCAATCATTACATTAAGACATGAAGGTCAGTCAATGCGGTAAATTTCAAAAACGTTGAAAGTTTCTTCAAGTGCAGTCGCAAAAACCATCAAGCGCTATGATGAAACTGGCTCTCATAAGGACCGCCACATGAAAGGAAGACCCAGAGTTACCTCTGCTGCAGAGGATAAGTTCATTAGAGTTACCAGCCTCAGAAATCGGTAATAAACTGCAACTCAGATTGCACCTCACAGAGTTTAAGTAACAGACACATCTCACCATCAACTGTTCAGAAGAGACTGCGGGAATCAGGCCTTCATGGTTGAATTGCTGCAAAGAAACCACTACCGAAGGACACCAATAATAAGAAGAGACTTGCTTGGGCCAAGAAACATGAGCAATGGACATTAAACCGGTGGAAATCTGTCCTTTGGTCTGATGAGTCCAAATTTGCGATTTCTGTTTCCAACTGCCGTGTCTTTGTGAGATGGAGAGTAGGTGAATGGATGATCTCTGCATGTGTGGTTACCACCATGAAGCATGGAGAAGGAGGTGTGATGTGTGGGGGTGCTTTACTGGTGACACTGTCTGTGATTTATTTAGAATTCAAGGCACACTTAACCAGCATGGCTGCCACAGCATTCTGCAGCGATACGCCATCCCCTCTAGTTTACGCTTAGTGGGACTATCATTTGTTTTTCAACAGGACAATGACCCAACACACCTCCAGGCTGTTTAAGGGCTATTTGACCAAGAAGGAGAGTGATGGAGTGCTGCATCAGATGACCTGACCTCCGCAATCACCAAAACTCAACCCAATTGAGATGGCTTGGGATGAGTTGCACTGCAGAGTGGAGGAAAAGCAGCCAACAAGTGCTCAGCATATGTGGGAACTCCTTCAAGACTGTTGGAAAAGCATTCCAGGTGAAGCTGCTTGAGAGAATGCCAAGAGTGTGAAAAGCTGTCATTAAGGCAAAGGGTGGCTAGTTTGAAGAATCTTGTTTAACACTTTTTTGGATACTACATTGATTCCATATGTGTTATTTCATAGTTTTGATGTCTTCACTATTATTTTACAATGTAGAAAAAAGTAAAAATAAAGAAAAACCCTTGAATGAGTAGGTGTGGCCAAATTTTGGACTGGTACTGTACAGATTTTCTCGCTGTGTTGATAGATGACAGAATGCGGTCAGACCATCAAATAATTGGCATATAGAGTGGTTTCTGTAGCTCAGTAGTTTGGACATACAGTGCATTCAGAAAGTATTCCGACCCCTTGACTTTTTCAACATTTTGTTACGTTACAGCCTTATTCTAAAATGGATTAGATACAAAATGTGACTCACCAATCTACACACAATACCCCAATCTTTTGCTAATTTATTTAAAACAAAAAACAGAAATACCTTATTTACATAAGTATTCAGACCCTTTGATATGAGACTTGAAATTGAGCTCAGGCGAATCCTGTTTCCATTGATCATCCTTGAGATGTTTCTACAACTTGATTGGAGTCCAGCTAAATTCAATTGATTGGACATGATTTGGAAAGGCACACACCTGTCTATATAAGGTCCCACAGTTGACATTGCATATCAGACCAAAAACCAAGCCATGAGGTCGAAGGAATTGTCCATAGAGCGTCGAGACATGATTGTGTGTCGAGACACAGATCTGGGGAAGGGTACCTGCAGCATTGAAAGTCTCCAAGAACACAACGACCTCCATCATTCTTAAATGGAAGAAGTTTGGAACCACCAAGACTCTTCCTAGAGCTGGCCGCCAGAGCAATCGGGGGAGAAGGGCCTTGGTCAGGGATGTGACCAAGAACCCGATGGTCACTCTGACAGAGCCAAGCTTGTAGCGTCATACCCAAGAAGATTTGAGGTCGTAATCGCTGGCAAAGGTGCTTCAACAAAGTACTGAGCCAAGGGTCTGAATACTTATGCAAATGTGATATTTCCGTATTTTTATTTTTTTTCTATTTGCAAAAATGTCTAAAAACCTGTTTTTGCTTTGTCATTATGCGGTATTGTGTGTAGATTGATGAGGGGGGGGAAACTATTTAATCAATTTTAGAATAAGGCTGTAACATAACAAAATGATGAAAAAGTAAAGGGGTCTGAATACTTTCTGAATGCAATGTACATTACTCTTACAGCATTTCCACGTGGGCGAGGAAATTGGAAATTTAATCAAATCCTATTGGATGACAAGTTGTTTTTAACCAGGACAGAAGAATTTATAACTGACTTTTTCTGACATAACATACGTACAGCAGACCGCTTATTGTATCTAAAATAAATGGAGGAACTTATTCAAGAAAGATAAAGTGGAATATATTATAAAATAAAGCAAACTGGATATTGGAAAAAATGCACCAAATTATTTTTTAATCTTCAGCATAGAAACGCTACCAAAAATAATTGACTGAAAGTAATTTACTGAAACTAATTTACTGCAACTTACAAATAACGGAGTCACCCATGACTCACCAAACGATCATTTGAAAGAGGAAGCAAAGTACTTTAAGCACATGTTTTCGTTTCAGCCTCCTCCATTTCCACTAACGAAAGTTAATTGCAAGGATTTGTTTTCTATTAATAATGTAAAATTAACAGCTGTACAGAAAGACTTATGTGAAAGCCAAATTAGAGGATGAACTTGATGCAATTTGTCACGGTTTTCGTCGGTAATGGAGGACCAAAACGCAGCAGGTATGTGTGCGCTCATCTTGACGTTTATTAACTTCCCAAAATGAACACCAAAATAACAAAACAAGTGAACGAACGATATACAGACAGTCTGGCCAGGCACAAGGCTAAACACAGAACAATCTCCCACAAACACACAGACAAACACACCCAACTAATATAGGACTTCCAATCAAAGGCAACACCACACAGCTGCCTTCAATTGGAAGTCCACCCCAATTAACTCTACATAGAAAAACACTTACTAGACTACACATAGAAATACATAAACATAGACCATAAACCAAAAACCCGGAAATACTAAATCAAACACCCTTTTACCAAAACACCACCCCGGAACACATAAAACAAATACCCTCTGCCACGTCCTGACCAAACTACAATAACAATTAACCCTTATACTGGCCAGGACGTGACACAATTAAAGCCTTTAAGGCTGGGAAAACTTCAGGGCTGGATGGCGTACCAGTTGAAGTATACCAAACCTTTATTGATATACTCAGAGGACCATTATTAGCATGTTTTAACCACTCCTATATAAATAGTAGATTATCAGATACTCAACAAGAATGTCTGCTTTCATTATTCCTGAAATACAAAGATCCAGTCCATATCACTATTTTAAAACAAGCCATTGAAATTTGGTTGCAGTTTCATTTTAATCCACCAGAAAAGACAGAACAAATATTACAACACATATTATAGTTAAACTCAAATATACTAACTGATTAAAAAAACATTATTTTTAAAACTGTATAATCTTTGTAAATTATGTCATAAATAGGAATGGTGGAGTTATGTCATATGTGCAGCTAAAAAAATATATGGAAATGTCTGCTCTATCCAAAATTACAACCAGCTAATTGCATCATTACCGCAAAAATAGAAGAAGCAAGTGGAAGGGGGAGAGTATAGCAGTTTCATTTAGGAACCAAAAATCTGACAGCTGTATCATATAGAGTGAAAACCAGATGGGAAGAGATGTTCGATATACTGATTCCATGGCACATGGTTTATGAACTGATACCCAAAATGACGCCGGATTCTAGTTTTTGGTCGCAGGTTCAGGAATGGCTGAAGAATTGCAACATTTACCTGGAGTTAACTCTGCGAATAGCACTGCTGGGTGATGTGAAAAGTCATAGTCAATCGATCAATAATATAATAATACTCGTACCTAAAATGTGTATCTTTAATTTACAATCTGTAGAAACGATGAGAATAGAAAGGTTCCAAACGTTTTGTGAAACATCACAGCTGAAGAATATATGGGATTCTCAATACTGTACAAAACAAGTAGGCCTGTCCTAAATAAATAAAATCAATACCAACTTTATTTGCTATGTCAGATTTTACACCAACACTCCAAAACTTTTCTCAGCATAAATTCAACTGGATCAGAAACTAAGCAGTATAATGCAGAAGGACAATACAGTATTAGCTCTGCATTAGCTTAGCTTAGCTCTGCATTTACTGGTCTTTCCTTTATCAGACCACAGCGCTCTGGCGGCTCAGTCCTGTACAGAAACTCAGTGTCCAGCTTGGGCCTGCACACTCGAGAGACGGCTGTAGAGAACGTCTATCAGATAGAGGACAACGAGAGAGACGACTATGAGGATATCCACTGACGAAGCACGGACACTTCACCACCACGCTCATGCTGTTAACACGTTGCAGTGCATAGTGCAGTAGCTCTGTGTTACAAGGCTGAGGTTGATTTATAGGCTAATGATTCAGCCAGACAAGACAAAAGTTACTACAGAATCAGTAGTGTTTTGCTGATAAGTGAAGCAAAACAGTTGATTTGTGTTATTGAAAGGTTTATTTGAAAAAAAGGGCCTTACTAATATGGCTCCCTATGTGTATTCAGCACTAACACTAGAAGCACAAGCATTTCGCTACACTCGCAATAACATCTGCTAACCATGTGCATGTGACCAATTACATTTCATTGGATTTGATAACACTGTATGTTTCAATTGATTATGATGACCAGATAATTTTTTTATGTAATAGCCTAAAAGCGACAAAAGAAAAAATGCCATCAGCTTTAATGCCTGATGCAATGAAAAGCAATGACTTAGCAGAAAGTGTGCTATGGCTTTCTATTCCCTTCATGTCCTCTAACCAGGACATTTAGCTACACCCATCTGCAACATCACCCAGGCATACAAAGGCAGTGAAAAGTCACACATAACCGAGACATTCTTCGGAAAATGGTCTCCTTTACCCAATTTTGCGGTGTATATAGTCTTGTTCAAACCCAACCTGTTGCATGATAATAAAAATTCTAACTTGAAATTCTAATGTGTCTAATTATTCATTCGCTACACAATTGTTGTTCCACTAATACATTGTTATAAACTACTAGAAGCCTTACAGCATCAATTTAAGGAATTTGGGCACTGGCTAGCCCGAGCAAGTCATAATCTTTGGCTACGTGTTAGCTTTTAAAAACACACTGTGTACCCTGGGAGATGAGCCTCCTAAATCATCAATGCAGTTTGTTTACTCTGGTATATGCAGATAAAAATTCCATCAACAATGGGCCTTTTCTCCGCTCCCAGCCCTGCCATGGGAGGAGGTTAGCAGAGGGGTCACAGTGGCTCTGGCTGTCCTGCCTGGAGATGTCACAAGCAGTGGCCCCCCGAGAACACAGCTGCCCATTCAGATGCCCTGTCTCTGCGCCACCCTGCCCGTTCCCAGCACACACCCTCCACTCCTACACACTGGATATACAAGATGGCTGCTAGTTCTGGACCGTTTTTCCCCCGCCGTTGGATCCTCGTCCTCCTAACATTTTCAGGCAAGGAAACGTTATCTAAAACAGTACAAATAATTTGAGTTTAGGCTGTTGAATGATTGGGTACAATGGGTGTAGTTTGAGTTGGATGCCCCGCCACATAATCTGACTAACACCACAGAAACAGCCTCAGTCTTTGTGTGTCCTTTGTTTACTACTAGTGTGCCACAGGTCTCCAACGGTTTTGTTCTGGACAGGTTGGCAGCTTTGGCCTTGGCTGAAGGTGTCCTGTCCGCAGCTACATTGAGTAGGTCTAACTGTTCAACGTTAGACATGGCAGTTTTCATACAATAATGTGTTTCGGTGTTACTTTGAGTTATTTGACATGACTGTGTATTAGTGTTTCCTACCTACATAGGCCTACTGTTTCGAAGACTACCATACTTTTACTTTAATTATAGCAAGCTACAAAATATAGCCCTTTGATTAAAACTTGAGGCAAAATGTAGAACGTTTCGTAGTCGACCTTGGGATGTTGTTAAGATGTGTATGGAACTCGGGAAGGAGGAAATAGCCTTGTCATACCAGTGTTCATTTCCTCCGCTCAACAGCCAGGTGTTCAGTGTCAGCATTCAAGGTGATGGAAGGTGCTACTGCGACATTGTCCTGTCAATATTCAGTGAGCCGTTTGGGTTTGAGCCGCGTGTGCTGGGGACGAGAATGTGGCACGTTCTGGTGCAACAACATCCTCGCGCAGACAGACAAACATGGCGTCATCTCCAAGGTGTCGGACAGGTACAGACTGGCAGGTGATGTCCTCGCGGGAGAAATGGACTTGGGAATTCTCGACGTCAAGCGGACAGACAGTGGGCCATACTGTTGCAGAGTGGACATAGATGGCATTTTCAACGACAAAAAAAATATTCAAAACTTAAGGGTCATGAAAGGTAATTTGTGGCGAGATATAATTTATTTTCACTACTTTACACTCTTGGCCAACAATGGGAATCAATGAACTTAGTCTTTCTAGCTTTCTCGTCCACAAAAAACACGCCGGCCCTATTTGCTGTATAGCACATAATTAACTCAAAACTGGCCTATAATGCAATTCACTCTCCCAAAATGTATGTTTTGAATTTGTGAATTGTTTTCTTAGCTCCGGTGACTGTTACGCCAACAAGCATCACTGTACATGTTACAGAAGCTCCTCCTACCACAGGTGAGTGTATTATAGAGAAAGGGGTGAACTCATGGGACCCTGATGTATGTGAGATGAGTATTTCCTATCAAAGATATACAATAAATAGATCAAAGATATACAATAAATAGATCAAAGATACACAATAAATAGATTGTATTAATCTCATGTGAACCCTAGAGGAACCAAGGCTTGACCGACTAGCCTCTTGGGTTGCATTAATCATCATAATGATGATTCATGTGTGGTTATAAATGAAGAAATCCTAATGAGATGGGAATGAAAACGGCCTATTTCAACATTTACCCTTCATTCACACTACCAGGTCTATGACATCAATGATCAAACTCCCTGGAACTCGCAAAGTTTCTGAATGTGCTTACCATTGGAGAAAAATGATGTTAACAGTTCTCTGTGCCTTACAAACTTTCATTTCCAAAATGAGGACACCCTTCTCAGAGAATAGTTTCAGACCAAGATTCTAATTCCTTTTCTATGGCTGTTTAATCACAAAGAGCCTCAAACATTTTAAACACATGTTTTCTATGCAGTATTATCTTGAATCACATTGTGCTGCTCAGTGCAATGCAGTCCTCTGTGTATTTCATCAGAAACCACAAAGGGATGGGCCAAGTGTTGATATTACAGTTTTCATTTCGAGAGAATCAAGCAGCAGTGGTTGAGGACGTCTCAGGGGTGATTGAATGTCAGAATGTCCTGCCAAGTGAGAGATTACCATCCTTCCACATCTTCATTGTGAGGTTTCTCCCTTTGTAGAACACTGGAGGGCTGTTGAATCATCACATCTAGCCATTCCAAGACAGAACACCAGTGTTTTCCCTTCGCAAACACGTGTGAGTATTTTATATACTACTATATAGTAACGTCACTGGCATATAACCAAACATCACTCACCCTTAAACTATATGAAAGCCTAACGAATCCCTCCAAGAGTTTAACCCTTGTTCTTCTCTCTGTGCTCTGTAAGCAGATAGAGGAGCCTCTTCCCAGCTTCTCTCTCCAGATCAACATCCCAGTGCTCTCTCTCTCCCTCAGTCTACTCCTACTTATAATGGGGGCCTTGGTCATATTGGGGTTTAAACGTATGTAACCGTAAACTCACATCCTCTGTCGAGAAAAGCCCAGTGTGGTAATGCTCACGTATTCAGACATCTTGCTGTGATGTGAAATGTTTGCCCATATAAAAGTGTATTACCACTAACTAATTAAGAGTAATTATTTCATTGTAGTGTGTACAATGTGCTGAATATGCTGTATCCTCCTATGCATATTGACGAATAAACTTTGATTTGAATTGATTTCAACTATTTATTTTCTTCTCTAGGAGGGATTCACAGAAGAGCTTTAAAGACAGGCTGGTAAGCAAACACATGAAAAAGCACGACTGACATGTAGACATATGATTGAAAATACAAAACATAAACATTTTGTTACAAAGACAAATTTGACATATAAATGAACGAAGAATGTATAGGCTACAATTAGGCCAATTACTTATCATTGATTAGGAATGATCAATGCATGATGATGTTGTGTCACTCTAGTTTGTCAGCCAAAGAGCCGCCCCACATCATCTATGAGATCCGCATGAGGAGACCTGTGGAGGAGAACATCTATACTCTGGACTAGGGTGGAAGGGCCAGAGCACTGATCTGACTAATAGACAACTGTCAACATGATAGTGAGGACAGCCAGACTGATGTCTGTGTGTCACAGTGGGTGCGTCCCGTAAGGCACCCTGTTCCCTATATATTGCATGACCAGGTAGCTGGGGAATAGGGAACAGGGTGCCTTATGGGTACGCACCCACACTGTGACACACAGACATCAGTCTGGCTGTCCTCACTATCATTTTAACAGCCATCTATTGGACGGATCACTGAAGCCTGACAGCTGCCTCAGAATGATCACCTCTCAGAGGCTCTACTTTCACTTATGGTATCTACGGGAGTTTCCCCCTGTGTAAAATGGATTCACTTTTTTATATATTGTTATTATGTAGTGGTGTGATGTTTTGTAGATGCACAGTATTGGTCTAACTTATGCCTCTTTCTAATAAAAACAACAACAACCTAAAAGTAAACCCAACAAGTCATTTTGTTCATGATTCAACATTTTAGGCACAACTGAATGCATTTAACTGAAATGTGTCTTCCGTATTTAACCCAAAACTTCTGAATCAGAGAGGTGCCGGTGGGGGGGGGGGGGGGGGGGGGCACCACTTTGATGATGATTAACGCAATGGGAACAGTTGTTTTTTGGTGCTTAGTAGCTTGCTCAAGGGCAGAACGTAAGATTTTTCCACCTTGGCAGATTTCTCTCAGGGATTCAAACAAGCGACCTTTCGGTTACTGGCCCAACGCTCGTAATCACTAGGCTACCTGCCGCCCCTATTAGTGTTTCTAGAGACTACTCACCTGTCAAAACAGAGCACAAAGATCCTTTAGTCGTCTCTCTTTTATAACAAAGGCAGAAGCATAATGAGAGAGGGAAATTTGATGTATGCAAAATTCTCCTGATAAATTCTGATTCATAGCCACTTATTTTAAAGATAAATAAATGGTCTCCTTTATGAGTTTTATACATGTTTTATGATGACAGTGGTAGTAAATTCTTGATCAGCTTGATTTAGCATCAGGAGTCAGGACATGACTAAATGCAATGCAATATTATTTCTGCCCACATGATGGCAGCACTGTCTTAACTGAGCTTTTCGTAGGCTATCATTGTTTGTGCAAGTTTGTCTCCCTGTCAAATTTATGTCAAAACTGAAGGATTTGTGTCACCCTAGGGATATTTTTCTTAGCTTACAGCATTTTTTTTTTTTACATTCCCATATGCTTCCTTTTGCCATGAACATGAAATCTCCTAAAGTCACTTCTGTTAGACTTTTGTATGACAGTTGAGGATACTCACCTAATAAAACGTTTTTATGATTCATTGTTGAATCTATAATGTTTGCCAGATCTGGCTACTATCATCCAGTTCATTTCCACTGCACACACACTGGTTGAATCAACGTTGTCCCGCACTTATTTTCAATGAAATGACATTGAACCAACGTGGAATAGACATTGAATTGACGTCTGTGCCCAGTGGGTTGTGATTGTGACAGCCATACCGACCAATTGAACTCCTGTCTGGATGTGTCAGATCAGAGTGATCTCAAAAGCCTCAGTGGCAAAACTATGTGAATTATGTGAATCAAAAACATTGCTCCTCAGATTCATCAGCAGAAACACAGCCATGTTACCGTAAGGAGATCAGGCAGCCAGGTCTCCTGGGCATCAGGCTCCCAGGTGGGCAGCAGCAGCAGCAGCAGCCGCCACTGAGAGATGGGAGATAAATCAACGCTCAACCATGGAGCCGCATGAAGGGAAGTGGAGAATCAATCATGGAACCACATGAAGGGAAGTGGAGAATCAATCATGGAACCACATGAAGGGAAGTGGAGAATCAACTATGGAGCCACAGGAAGGGAAGTGGAGAATCAACCATGGAGCCACAGGAAGGGAAGTGGAGAATCAATCATGGAACCACATGAAGGGAAGTGGAGAATCAACCATGGAACCACATGAAGGGAAGTGGAGAATCAATCATGGAATCACATGAAGGGAAGTGGAGAATCAACTATGGAGCCACAGGAAGGGAAGTGGAGAATCAACCATGGAGCCACAGGAAGGGAAGTGGAGAATCAATCATGGAACCACATGAAGGGAAGTGGAGAATCAACTATGGAGCTACAGGAAGGGAAGTGGAGAATCAACTATGGAGCCACATGAAGGGAAGTGGAGAATCAATCATGGAGCCACAGGAAGGGAAGTGGAGAATCAACTATGGAGCCACAGGAAGGGAAGTGGAGAATCAACCATGGAGCCACAGGAAGGGAAGTGGAGAATCAATCATAGAACCACATGAAGGGAAGTGGAGAATCAACTATGGAGCCACAGGAAGGGAAGTGGAGAATCAACCATGGAGCCACAGGAAGGGAAGTGGGGAATCAACCATGGAGCCACATGAAGGGAAGTGGAGAATCAACCATAGAACCACATGAAGGGAAGTGGAGAATCAATCATGGAGCCACATGAAGGGAAGTGGGGAATCAACCATGGAACCACATGAAGGGAAGTGGAGAATCAACCATGGAACCACATGAAGGGAAGTGGAGAATCAATCATGGAGCCACATGAAGGGAAGTGGGGAATCAACCATGGAACCACATGAAGGGAAGTGGAGAATCAACTATGGAGCCACATGAAGGGAAGTGGAGAATCAATCATGGAGCCACATGAAGGGAAGTGGGGAATCAACCATGGAACCACATGAAGGGAAGTGGAGAATCAATCATGGAGCCACATGAAGGGAAGTGGAGAATCAACCATGGAGCCACATGAAGGGAAGTGGAGAATCAACCATGGAACCACATGAAGGGAAGTGGGGAACAGGGACAGGATGTGCCACACAACTAGTCTGTGCCCCATTGGAGAGTGGGAGCCTGGCCACAGGACTAGACAGACAGACAAACAGACAGACATGCACATACACACATACACATGCACAGCAGTAGACACGCAAACACACACACACACCCTGCCCAGCGAGGCCCAGAGGAGAAGACAGATGTGACTTGGTAGCCCAGATGGGAGAGGCCTGGAGTCATTGGAGGCCAGGGAACAGATTGAAATTACAATTAAAATTGGGAGGGGACGATTAAAGAGACCATAAAAAAAGTAATTGACTCTCAAGTAACCGAAATGCCAGACCTGACATACTGAATACATTGACTACGTTACATACTGTACACAAGGAAGCAATGAAATTCTCAAATAGTCACATGAAACGAATCCTAAACATCACCAGACAGCTGCATGGGGTTTCATTTCCTCTCCACATGGATTTCACTTCCTCTTTAAAAATGAATGTCATAAGGATTTGTCAGTTATTTCAGTGTGATCAATTTGTCAATACCCTCTACTTTAATAAATCAGAACAAAGGACTAAATCCCTTTCATCCAGTGTCAAAGCAAAACCTCAGCATAAAGCAGCACTGCAGTTCTCTGTTCCTCTGAAGTGGTGGCTTTAAATGAGATAGATTCAGCGAGCAGTTTGTTGACTCATCATAAACAAACACATCAGGAACAGACACAACACGAAGGTCATCAGGAAGTAACATTGTGATGTAACAAGAGGAACGCAATGTTGTACAACACATAATAACTAACAAGTAGAGCTTTTGAGGCAGTCACAAATGCTACTACTGAGTCCCTCGGAAGACATGCTTACAGCAAGACTAGATAATTATCTCTCCAACGCTGTAGGAAATCAGATGTCTCTGTGCTCTTTAACCTTTTAGTGGGCTAAGTCAGGGTCACACCGTGTTTCTTGGTGGTCTTAAACAAATCTACTTTTAACAAAAGTATCCACCTCACACACATGGTTATGGGCTTTAAAAGAAGACACCTACCTGTACCATGTCAGATATAGAGTTGTAATGTATTACATTTTGAGTTTGCATCCCAATATTACACTTTATATACATCACAGAAGACTGAAATATAACAAAACCATTTGACATAGAAACACAGGATTTTATGTGTTTAAAAAAAATAAGAAAAATATTCCAGCCATGAGGCCACTAGAGGGCGATTTGGTCATGTGACTGCAGGAAAGCTACAGTCAGTGATAACAACCTAGGTCTTCTGTAGAATTGTTCAAAAATAATGATAGCATAGTTACTGACTGTACCTGCTGCTATGTTTTGAGGTGTTTGAGGGTGAGTTGTCCTCCTAAGACACACCAGGCTAGATATCCCGATAAAGCAGTTCCCTGAGATAACCCTACCCCTTCTGGACTGGAGCTACGCCACAGCCACAACGCCGGTCTGTTCTGTTGCCCCACTACATTGAGCTTTGTAACATGTCGGTCACTGACACAACTCCTCAGCATGGAAAAACAGAAAGGTGTTTCCCTCTCTTCTCTTTCAAAAGCATATACTTCTGGACATACTTTTTAATGCAGAATTACAGTATTACACTTCATACTGTTATAATGTGTACACATCACTGAGCGATCAGATTGATCAAATAAATTAACAGTTTCCTTCCAAAATGCTATATATCTATTTTCAGAAATGTTTGTAAATTAGCATTTTACTGTTTAAGAACATATGAAAGAGATTGTTGTGTTTTTTTCATCAGCTAATCATGGAATGACATACGCTAGCGATCAACAGTTTTAAAACACCAACTCATTCAAGGGTTTTTCTTTATTTTACCACTTTCTACATTGTAGAATAATACTGCTCTACCAAGCAAAAGGGTAGTAACTGCTCATTGAGTGTAACTGGGAAAAATGGATTTAAAGTTTTTACATTGTTCAGCCAAATTAGTTGTAGGAAATGGTTAACAACAAATGTGGTTATCTGTTGTCTTACTGTGAGGTAATGTTTGAGTCATATTGACCCTGACCTCTGACATGACCTCTGACCCTAGACGGCAGTTACTGCCTTCTTGCTTGGTATACCCACTAGAATACGTTTCCATGATCTTTTACCAAATAGGGCTGTCTTCTGTCACAACACAAATGATTGGCTCAAAAGCATTAAGAAGGAATGAAATTTCACAAATGTATTTTTGACAAGGCACACCTGTTAATTGAAATGCATTCCAGGTGACTACCTTATGAAGCTGGTTGAGAAAATGCCAAGACTGTGCAAAGCTGTCATCAAGGCAAAGGGTGGCTATTTTAAGAACCTCAATATAAAATATATTTAGATTTGTTTAACACTTTTTTGGTTACTACATGATTCCATGTGTGTTATTTCATAATTTTGATGTCTTCGCTATTATTCTACAATTTAGAAAATAGTAAAAAATAAAGAAAAACCCTGGAATGAGTAGGTGTTTTAAAAAACTTTTGACCGGTAGTGTACTTGTTTGGAATCTATCACTTGATTGTTTCATTTCAGAGAGACAAATTTCATGTTCTGTTGCAAAACGCTACATATTCGCCTCATCCTCAGATAAATAAGTGGTACTGCCAGGTTTTACACAATGAAATGTGACAAATGTATATATGTTTTTATAAAGAACTGTGCAAATGATACATTTGTGACATTAATATTTGAAAAAGGGTTTTGACATTTTAGTCATTTAGTAGATGCTGTTATCCAGAGCATCTTACAGGGCATTCATCTTCAGATAGCTAGGTGAGACAACCACATATCACAATTAAATCACATTTTATTGGTCACATACACATATCTAGCATATGTACATCACATATGTAGCGAAATGCTTGTGTTCCTAGCTCCAACCGTGCAGTGATATCTAACAATACACAACGATACACACATCTAAAAGTGTGTGCTCAGTCCCCTCCTGTACTCCCTGTTCACCCACGACTGCATGGCCAGGCACGACTCCAACACCATCATTAAGTTTGCAGACGACACAACAGTGGTAGGCCTGATCACCGACAACGACGAGACAGCCTATAGGGAGGAGGTCAGAGACCTGACTGGGTGGTTCCAGAATAACAACCTCTCCCTTAACGTAACCAAGACTAAGGAGATGATTGTGGACTACAGGAAAAGGAGGACCGAGCACGCCCCCATTCTCATCGACGAGGCTGTAGTGTAGCAGGTTGAGAGCTTAAAGTTCCTTGGTGTCCACATCAACAACAAACTAGAATGGTCCAAACACACCAAGACAGTCGTGAAGTGGGCACGACAAAGCCTATTCCCCCTCAGGAGACTAAAAAGATTTGGCATGGGTCCTGAGATCCTCAAAAGGTTCTACAGCTGCAACATCGAGAGAATCCTGACTGGTTGCATCACTGTCTGGTACGGCAATTGACCGGCCTCTGACCACAAGGCACTACAGAGGGTTGTGCGTACGGCCCAGTACATCACTGGGGCTAAGCTACCTGCCATCCAGGACCTCTACACCAGGCAGTGTCAGAGGAAGGCCCTAAAAATTGTCAAAGACCCCAGCCACCCCAGTCATAGACTGTTCTCTCTACTACCGCATGGCAAGCAGTACCGGAGTGCCAAGTCTAGGACAAAAAGGCTTCTCAACAGTTTTTACTCCCAAGCCATAAGACTCCTGAACTGGTAATCAAATGGCTACCCGGACTATTTGCATTGTGTGCCCCCCCCCCCCCCCCCCCCCCCCAACCCCTCTTTTACGCTGCTGCTACTCTCTGTTTATCATATATGAATAGTCACTTTAACTATACATTCATGTACATACTACCTCAGTTGGGCCTACCAACCAGTGCTCCCGCACATTGGCTAACCGGGCTATCTGTATTGTGTCCCGCCACCCACCACCCGCCAACCCATCTTTTACGCTACTGCTACTCTCTGTGTCACATCCTGACTATAGAAAGCTGTTCTTTTCTATGGTAGAGTAGGTCAGGGCGTGACAGGGGGGTTTTCTAGTTTAGTTTTTCTATGTTGTCATGTTCTAGTTTTGTATTTCTATGTTGAGTTTTGTTTGGGATGATCTCCAATTAGAGGCAGCTGGTGCTCGTTGTCTCTGATTGGAGATCATACTTAAGTAGGGGTTTTCCCACCTGGGTTTGTGGGAGATTGTTTTTGAGTAGTGTCTGTTTCACCTCTGCGTCACGGTTTGTTTTTTTGTTCTTTAGTTTATGTATTGCATAGTTTCACAGTGAAAATAAAATGTGGAACGACACACACGCTGCACTTTGGTCGGCTCCTTCCTATGACAACCGTGACTCTCTGTTCATCATATATGCATAGTCACTTTAATCATATCTACATGTACATACTACCTCAATCAGCCTGACTAACCGGTGTCTGTATGTAGCCTCGCTACTTTTATAGTCTCACTACTGTATATAGCCTGTCTTTTTACTGTTGCTTTATTTCTTTACCTACCTATTGTTCACCTAATACCTGTTTGCACTATTGGTTAAAACCTGTAAGTAAGCATTTCACTGTAAGGTCTACACCTGTTGTATTCAGCATTTCACTGTAAGGTCTACACCTGTTGTATTCAGCATTTCACTGTAAGGTCTACACCTGTTGTATTCAGCATTTCACTGTAAGGTCCACACCTGTTGTATTCAGCATTTCACTGTAAGGTCTACACCTGTTGTATTCAGCATTTCACTGTAAGGTCCACACCTGTTGTATTCAGCATTTCACTGTAAGGTCTACTACACCTGTTGTATTCAGCATTTCACTGTAAGGTCCACACCTGTTGTATTCAGCATTTCACTGTAAGGTCTACAGCTGTTGTATTCAGCATTTCACTGTAAGGTCTACTACACCTGTTGTATTCAGCATTTCACTGT